>NW_026712249.1:4519169-4929605 GCF_030504385.1 Musca domestica | reverse complement strand
TACTTATTCATTCATGACCTAGGTCCCCATTATCCAGTGTAGGGAACCACTTTTATTGCCATTGCAAACATTAGTATAATTGTTGTTGTATCTCTTCAATCACTCACACACACACACACATCCTCCTCTTTTATGAAAATGCATACGTTTGCATTTATTGCGAAAACAATTGCCAATGAAATTATTTTCCGTTGGTTTCTATTTCATTTTAATCCTTTTCAGCAGATTCTAACTCTCACTCGATTACTTTGTGAAGGGGATACACAACACACATAAAAATGTGTGCAGATGCTCTTACACACACACTGCCATGCAGTTATTGTTACAGAAACAATTGAAAATTGATTAATATACGAATGGAGTCGTCCTTGTTGCTGTTGTTGCACATGTATTAAAATATGAGTGCATCCTATAAAAATTGTATTTTTTTTTTTTTGTTTTACGGTTTTAATTGTCTTTGTAAATATTTGAACACACACGCACATTTATACATCAATGCATTGGCAATTGTTCATTTTAAATTATGCATGTTCTAAAAATGCTTGAAAGCCGAGTACATTGGCGCAAATGACTGAAAGAGGTTATTAGAAAATTCTGTGTATTAATGAATAAAATAATAAAATATGAAAAAGGCCAATGTGGTATTTTTAAATGTGTTTCAATTTTAAGAAGAATCCATGTTTCCATATTTAACAATATTAATTATGCCACTTTTAGTTTCACAAGATTTATGTAATTATACCCTACACCACAAGATGGTCAGGTTATTATGTATTTTGTGTATTTGTTTGTATCAGGCAAAGGAAACGAGATAGACCCATAGTTCCTTTTGATGATCTGCATGGAATCACATTCTGGGTCGATTTATGCATGTCCGTCCGTCTGTCTGTCCGTTTGTCCATGTATTTTTGTAAACAAGGTACAGTTCGCATTTATGCCCTATCCAGATGAAATTTTGCACAAATCATTTGTTTGGACCAAGGACGAACCTTATTGAAATTGGAGATAATCGGTAAAAATTTAGATATAGCTCTCATATATATCTTCGTCCGATTTGCCTTTTATTGTGCACCAAACGTGTAATATCAGCCCGAATAGTATGGAATTTTGCACATACAACCAAATTCGGTCTGAAAATAAGTATGCCAATTTGATGAAGATCGGTTCAGATATAGCTACAGCTCCCATATATATTGTTCATCCGATTTGTTATATTTGTTACCCACAGCCGTAATATGCACTCCGTAATTGTTAATTGTTAATTGTTATGCGGAACTCTACTAAATTAGCAAAGTGGTGTAGGGTATCATAAAGTCGGCCTCGCCCGACTTTAAGACTTTCTTTACTGATTTTTTAATTGCGGTAGCTTTTTTAATGTCAAATCCAAATATTTAGTATAGATGTGACGAGTCTTTACACGACTGTCATACCTTTGTAACTTTTCAAAATAAGCTACGATCTAAGCTTTTAAAAAAGTATCCTTGGTACTAGGATATACCATTTTTCTTTTCTTTTTCTCACTATTTCATAATAAATTCATATTTGTAACTAAGAAAGAAAACAAAATAAACAAAATAAATTGTACCCCTTTAGATGCAGTGTGATAATTGTAATATATTGGGAACACTTTATTGTCATCAATAATACATAAACCTGCAAAAGCTGAAAAAATCGTATTATTTATAAATCAAATAAAAAGGTCGAAAACAACCAATTCTCTAGAATCTAATCTACAATATACCAGGAGAATTGGGGCTTTTCGGAAAATTTCCATCTGACATGCTTGAAATTCGTTTCTAACGGGTACAGATGCCCTATAGGTAACAATATTTCCATATCTAGGTATTTCATATTCTGAATGGGTCTGCCGACTTCGTAGAAAAATATTGAAATCGCTTTTCAATGTTGAGTATCTTAAAGGGTTTATCGCACTTCTCAAAGGGGGTCACTTTGAGTACGTCAACTCCATAGCATCTTCCAAATCGGTTAATATTTTGATATAGGCTCCACAAGAGTGTCTCTCGAATTTATGTTATTTTGGATAAGACAATATGTTATCTATTATAGTTTTAGAGTCTTTCGCCTCAATTTACAACAAAAGTCAGTAAACCTGTTAGCAGAGGCGAACTTCAAATACCAAATTTTAAACAATTGCGGAGAATAATGTCGGGAGGTACCGAATATCGGGAGGTACCGTTATATGGGGTCTATGAGAAGACGGGGACCAACATGGCCCATTTTCAATGCCAAAAGTCCTGGAGATATAATATACATTTGAGTTCAGCCTACTTCATTTTTTTTGGTATGAGAATCAAGGTTGGAAAGTAAGTTTATTTTCTAAGTGTGTAAGCTTCACTAAATGGTACAAAATTTGGAACAGTTTGGTTTATGTGGAAGGCTTGAAGCTGCAACTTGGTAATTGTGTATTGGAACAGTTTGGGTATTGGGGTCCCTGTAGGTTTGTGATAAAGTGGTGGATTTGGAAATGTGTACTTCAAGCGCACAGAAATTAATAAATAGTTGCATATTTGGTACAATTTGGTATTGGGTGAACAGATAGTATTTGAAATCTGAAATTTGGTATTAGGGTCGGTGTTCACGTGTAATTTGGATTTATTCTATTGGGTGAAGGGATAGGGCTGGAATTCTCAAATTTGATATTAAGGTCTTGTTGGTATTTGGAATTGAGACATGGAGTTTGTTTTGGAAATGTGTACTATCATTTCCATTGTTTGAAAAACACTGAGTAGTACTAAATTAGGGGTTGGCTGAAGGAACGGAGCTGCAATTTTTGATACGAGTACCTCTGTTGGTGTTTGAGAGGAATAGCAGATTCTTGATATACGTACTATGAACGTAGCAAAAGGGTCGGTGTTCATTTGTATCCTGGATTTATTCTATTGGGTGAAGGGATAGGGCTGGAATTATATTGAGATCTCTGTTGGTTTCTGGAATTGAGACATGGAGTTTGTTTTGGAAATGTGTACTATAATGGTTTGAAAATCACTGAGAAGTACTAAATAAGGGGTTGGGTGAAGGAACGGAGCTGCAATTTTTGTTATGGGTGCCTCTGTTGGCGTTTGAGGTTGAACGTACGAAAAGTGCAAAATGCCACAAAATGTGGCGCTGGATGTTTGAATAGAGGTGGAATTCTAAACTTTGTATCGAGATCCCTGTTGGTTTCTAGGGTTTAAATATGGAGACGTTAAAATATTTTTGCACAGAATAGTAAGATGTTGATCCTTTGTGCAATATTCTCCTCGGTAAACTTCAAAATGCAAAATTTTGAATACTTTTTGATGTGACAGAATATTATTCGTTCCGAAAAATGAAAAACATGAATAATATATGCAACCCTGAATATCTGTGATATTAGTACGATTTACGATGCAAACCTTTTTTCAAACTGAACAAGTTGTGCATTTTGAGAACTAACAAGTAAAAAAGCAACTAAGTTCGGGCTTCACCATTTTGAAGGAACTTTGTTTGTTTTTGTTTTAAAAAAATCCGTCGAAAAATACCGTTCAAAAGAAACCGTTATATGGGGGTTACAAAGACGTGGTCCTGCAAATACATTATTGTTTCATAGGCTGCCGTATCCATTACGAAATTTAAAACAATTTCAGTAGAAAATGTAACTAAAGTCATCAAAATAAAGAGGGTATAAAATGAACACTTGGGATGGTCTTAGCTGTCCAAGTACTCGTAGCGGGCAATTGCCAGTCATATATGAAGCGAAGTAAATTCTATCAGTATAAACCTGCCGACAAAACTTGATAATACATATTAAATTATTTTCTCAGTTAATAATGTTCCAGTGTCGTTTTTTCTCAAAGGCATAGTTCGTAGATTATTAAAAAATACCCTGAAACACTGTCACTTTCTCATCTCTGAAGCATCAGAGAGAGATCTGCCTCCACACAAATAAAATTTTGTCAGTTTATTTATTGAATGGCAAATAAATTATTTGCAAAATACTGTAATAACTAATTCATTGTTTATTGTCAGAAGAGATAAAATACTTTCATTACAAAAGAGATATGCATTTAAGAATAATTCTTTTGCATTGATTAAAATGCATGGAAATATGCATTTTACAGCTACTGTCGAAATAATAGCACAGTCAGTTGATGTGGCAACATTTTGGGACAAATAGATTTTTGGCACTGGCAAATAACTTGGTATCAAAACTACTCTTTAAATATGAAAACCTTACAGCTTAGCGTGCATACAAGTTTTAAACATTTTTTTACAGCCAAAAATTTTATTTTTCCAACAACAAATATAAAAATATTTTCAAACAATTACAATTCGCATACAGGAAACAATTGAGATGTGCATAAACACATACGCATTACCTGTGCACAGACGAAATCCTCTAAATATAGGCATATGCTGCAAATTACTTTTTAGTTGTCACAAATTTATTTCTATGTTAATGATAATTAAATGAATGCATGAATGCAAAAAAAAATATAAATATTAGAATGTAACGTCCTAATAACGTAAAATATAGAAAGATGAAAAATTGTAACCAATAGTATTTTGATTTAATATAGCAAATGCACTATTTCAACATCCCAATATATAAAAACTAGACACCAACAGTGAATCCAAAGTCAAATTTCAGGATTTCAGCTCATTCCCTTCACCCAATACCCAATTTAGCACCGCTTATTACTTTTCAAACTATATAGTTCATATTTCCAAACCACCTCCATATCTCAATTCTAGATACCAACATACACCTCACTATCAAATTTGAGGATTCCAGACCAATCCCCTCACCCAATGCCAAATGTATTACCAACTAGTACTTTTCGTACAAATATGGGATGCATTTCTAAACAACTGTCTAATCTCAAGCATAGATATTATCAATAATATAAAGTTTTAGAACTGTATCTCCATCCCTTCAGCCAATACCAAATGTAGTACCATTTAGTACTTTTAACACAATTATAGTGCACATTTCCGAAACCACGTCCATATGTTTGGGCTACACGTGAACAACGAACTCAATACCCAATTATACGCAAATATCTACCACCAACTGGGAACCCAAATAAAAATTTTAAATTTCCTGCTTCATCCGTTCACCCTAAAACAAATTTAGTGCCACTTAGTATATTTCGCACACTTAGTACATATAACAAACATACTTTCCAACATTGTTACTCATACCAATTTCACTCTACCCTAATACCAAATGGTACCTTTTTAGAAGTTTCCTTGGAATTTTTCGGTAACCTTTGTGTTTGAATTTCCAAAAACCGTTTAGTACATCTATCCTGTACTCCATCATTGACTTTGATTCCAAGTTTCATAATTCATTAATTTTGTCCAATACAAAGTATTTACATTTTAGTACATTTTAGTACTTTCGTAAGATTTTAGAAGGAATTTCAAAAAAAAAAAAAACAGTCTTATCACATGCCGCACCAAGATTGGAGCTCGTGCAAAATTTTAGGATTCTAGCTTCAGCCGCTTCGTTTCGTCAGTCAGTTATAACACAATTCTTTTACCCAATTTGAGAATTTCAGCCCCATGGACTCACCCAAATCCAGATTGTAATAAGTTTAGCACAATTTTGTACACATAAGTACCAAATTCCAAGGCGCCCTACATACTCCAATCCTACACTCCCACATTAATCTTAATTCCAAATTTTAGGATTTCAACTCTACCGGTTCTCCCAACATTTAAATTGTTCCAAATTTAGTACTATTTAGTAGACATAAGTACGAATATGGAGAAGATATAGTGATGTTCGTTCGTCCGTCTGTCTGTAGCTGGATGGTGCGCACGAAAACTCTCGAAGGGAGTATCCGATTTGGTGTAAACATGGTACATCGTCATATTAATATCAAACTTAGATCGAGTTTGGAAATGGGCAATATCGGGCCTCACAAAATGTCGAAGATTTCAAAACAAAAAAATTGCACAGAGTCATAAAGGACAATCGGACTTAGCTCCAACTTTGCAAAACCAAATATTTGCATAAGTCCTAGACAGGTGCGAACAAGGACAATATCGGTTTACTCCATCAAGTACCTCCCACGCAATGAGTCAAAATTTGAATAATAATGACTCTTAGAAAATGTGATGTAAGAGACCGATTGTCTTCAAATTACACACACTACAATGCTTTCGTTAACCCAAGGTCTGCTGTGAAAATGGAATATATCGGTCCACTCCTTCTGGTAACTCTCCCATAAAAATCTGGAGTATTTTGGAAAGCAAGGTTGGCACTAAAAAATACCAAAGTGTTGATCACCTCAAGCAAGGGCTTCGCCAAGAATGGGCCAAAATACACAATAGTCCAACGGATTGGTATCTGGAGATTTTGGTGGCCATTGTGCGCTGGAAATGAAGCGAGGAGCGAGGAATATTCGGCCACGATCGATTAACACTAGCAAAGAGCGATCATCGGCTGTTATGGCGGCCCACACCATCACCATGGCCAACGCTTGAGTTCTGGTGGCCAACCGAAGGTGCTCAATTTCTGCTGACCTCTCGTGCAGGTAAACACGATCATTTTGATTGTTTATAAACTATGGGACAACGAATGTTTTCCATCGGAGAAAATCAAATTTGGCAGTTCACCACTTTTGCCCAAGTGAAGCAACTCTTTAGCACTTCTCAGTTGGACTTAGTTGGAATTTCAATGGCTTTACTCCGAGCTCATTTTTCAATATTTTCCAAATGAAATATTGCGATATGTTCAGCTCACAAGCCATTTTTCGGATACTGCGACGCGGGATTCGATCAAGTCGCTTCTTTACTTTTCGAACCATTTCTGCTGATGTTGTTGTTTTATTTCTTCCACTTCCCAAAGGATCAACATTTTGAGTATCCATGAAGCTCATAAAACGGGAAATTAACAACCGATTCCATTCAGGTTTAAACATCTCAATATTTGCATCAATACAAGATCTGTTATAAAAATGGTATAGATCGGATCATTCATTCTGTTATCTCCCCACATAGGGTTGAAGATTTTGAATAAGCAAAACGCTAAAGAAAAGCTAAATAAGTATCCAACTCTCTTCAAAATTTCAGATCTTTGCTAACGCAAGATCTATAGTGAAGATGATATATATCTATGAACCCCTTCTCGTACCTCACCCAAGACAACGATTCTCTACAACTGCCTACATATAAATACTTATCTCAACCAGAAACCTCCATAGAGGTCAGAAACCAAAATATATTTAAATAATCAAAAATTGGTTGCCGACAAAACCGACTGATACATTTTAACTTGTTTTGATTCAATATAACATTTGATTTGTTGCAAACAAATAGAGGCACTCCAATGTACGCCCTTAATATAAAATTCTGTGTGAATATGTTAGATAGCTAATAAAAATAATTATAAATTAGACATAATAATATACATACGGACATTTGTGTAATTTACCACAATTGAAGCTTCATTTGTTAAAAGTTTAATAATGTGCATTCCAAATACGCTCAATAGTAGGTATTTAAAGAGGGGCAGCAGAGGATGTAATTCAAATGCTTAACATTTTTTCAAAATATTTAGGGTAATTTTAACTTATATGTATCTGTTATATAATATTTTTAATATCTTACCCTGGATTTATAAAAATCGTCTTTATTTTTCTTCTAAATAAATCAGCGCCCCAAGAAAATTTCCCATTTTCCTAACATTCAAGCTATTAATATTGAATTGAGGTCAGTGACTAATTTCTAAAGTGTCGCCACTACTGCTACAAAAACCCATTTCTTCCTCCTGTTAAACCTTTTGCAGTAGTTGGAAAGATTTTACTCCAAAGATAAAAGACTTAGTCAACATTTTGCGGAAAATCCGTCAACACCGACCCACCCGGCACCCACAACAATGAATACTTAACAACATAGCCAACCACCTTTGTTTCATTCATAAAAAATAAGGGAGGCGAATGATTCATTCATAAAACCATAATTCACGTATGCATCCATCCGTCCATTCAATCGTTCGGTTGTTCGTTCGTTTGTTCATTCATTCATAACCTCCGCCTGCCCAGCACCAAAAAAACACTCCAGATTCCTGCTACCAAACATTGGGGGTACTCTACACACGTACTACCAGGATTCGGAATGATGTTTCCAATAAAAGCCAACGTTGAATCCACCACAAGTGGTGTGGAGGAGTGCAGCGGACGTCATAGAGAAAACAGCGCGAAACAATTGAGAACAAGATAAAAAAAATACAAAAAATAATAATAAAACATAAGCCCAGCAGAATAAGTGGAATTTCATGACTAACAACGGGAGGGCATCTGCTCCTAGATGTGGCGGCGGCAGTAGCGCAACAACTCGTCTTCTTTATGCCACCGGCGGCCACGTCATTTTTGTTGGGGAGTGTAAAATTGCGAATAAAGTGAGGGAGTTATTTTTAAAAGAAACATGAATAGCTTGGCAGATGGGATGCGGCGACAACAGGCGAACAGAGTTCAGGGAACTCATATGGAACACAATGTTCGCCACTTGTCTTTGTATTTTCCCCCAAGGAGCTGGAGCAACCAAATCCCTGCATTTCGCACACCCATCATTGCCGGACTCATTCAAATGAATATTTTCTATTTTTGCATATGTCGAGGATGACGAAGTACACAAAAACACACACACTCGCACACATGCACACAGATGACGATATGAGTGTACGCTTTTGTGTTGTAAGTGGCAGACATTTTCCTTCCGGTTTTGGTTTTTAATATTTTGCGAAAAATGAGAAAAAAGAGACCCCCCCCCCCCTCTGGTTTTGTTGTTGGAGAAATGAGTGGGAGTTGGCCTTTGCTGAGATTTAAGGTGCAGATTTTCGAACGGGATGGATGGTATAATTACTTGTACAGCTCGTTTGGTGCTGTCGGAACATATTTATCCTTTATTCGTATTTTTGAAACATTTACATTTGCACAAGGATTTATTTTTATGCCCATCGCCTTGCTTACATCTAAATAATCATTTAAGACCCAAAAATGTATTGATTAACATGAAATTCGGAGATGATTTAAACATGTATGTCTGTGTATTCACTCTGGATATCGAATGGATCGACCTAGATGGCAATACTTTTGGTCATATGCATGTTACACCTGAAATGTTTAAGGATTGCTAGGATAGTTGATATATTTGTATAGTCCCCATTGAAAGGTACCTCCCGCCATATTTTCATACTGAATTGTTTGAAATTCAGTATTTCAAGTTCTTAGTAGATATTAGCCAATCAGAAATAAGTTGTCTTATTTACTTGCATAAACTCGTATCGCCCCAATAAAAGGTTCCTTCCGATTTTCGGTAGTCGAATAATTTTCGCCACTTTTTCTAAAGGAATTGTTTGAAGTTAAGTTGTTAAAATTCGTAAGGGGCACTACATTTTCTGGTAAAAATGTCGCTATATATGAATTCCCCTTTTTCCAATAGCCCCCAAATAACGGTACCTTCCGATATTTCATGTAATTTGAGCCAGAGTTTATAATCCAACTGTGAAATAACTTTTTCGTATTGAGTGTCACCTCCTATGATAGAAAATTGGATAATCAGATAAATAGCCCCCATATAAGGTAAAATCTAGATATTTTGTATTTTGGAAACAATGTGCGACTTCTTTTTAGGAAATACAGGGAAATTTAGAAAATTACGAAAGTAAGGGTAAAACTGGAAGACATGTGTATCGCTGTTTTGAAACTTCCCCTTCTGTCATCGTTTTGAAGTTTCCGTATTGATATTCGTAGTAAGATTTCATGGAATCCGTTGATATTACATATATACAGGGTGAGACGAAAACTGCTGTCAACTTCAGACTGCTGTCAATTCTAAGACTCTCGTCCGACTGCTGTTACATTTATTCCAGTGACAGCTCATTATATTGCTTACAAAAGCATTTTGCAGAAAATTTTCCAGAAAAAAAGTTATTTGTGATGGAATTCAAGCCTGATAGTGTGATTTCTTTATATTTGGCTGGAAAACCACAAGTGGCTATCGTTAGAGCTCTCCAGCATTTAAATGTGAATAAATCTTTTGTGTCTCGTACCATCGCTCGTTACCGTGATACTGGTAGCGTAGCCCGATGTCAAGGAAATGGACGAAAAAAAAAAAAAAACAGTGACATCAGCAAAAATGGTTCGAAAATAAAGGAGCGACTTGATCGAAACCCGCATCGCAGTAACCGAAAACTGGGCTCGTGAGCTGAATATATCCCAATATTACAATCGACAAATTTTGTAAAATGAGCTCGGGGCAAAGACATTGAAATTAGAAAAAAGTGCAAGAACTTGCACCGCAACAGAAAGAAAATAGACTCAAAAGAGCTAAAGCGTAGCTTCGCTTGGCCGAAAGTGGTGAACTGTCGAATTTGGTTTTCTCTCCGATGAGAAAACATTCGTTGCCCAACAGTTTGTAAACACACAAAATTATCGTCTTTACTTGTCAAAGAGGTCGGTTGGCCACCAGAACTCAAGCGTCGCCCATGGTGATGTTGTGGGCCGCCAAATATTCTGGAGAGTATATTAAAGCCTTGGGAACGCGAACTTTGGCTGCAGACCAAAAATTCTCCAGCACGCACAATCCGAGAATGGTTACAAAATGAGGTTCCTCGCTTCATTTCCAGCGCATAATGGCCACCTAAATATCCGGATACCTATCCGTTGATTATTGTGTCTGGAGTATTTTGGAAAGCAAGGTTGGCACTGTCAAAACACCGCAGAGCAACATTCGGGCAGCGTGTAACGGTTTCATTGGCTGTTTGAAGGCCAAAATTCGTGCCAAAGGTGACCAATTCGAACAAATCTAAACTTATTCTAAAATTTGATGCTATTTCCGACACTTTTTGCTTTTATTTAATAAAATTTGAAAAAAAAAATTGTATAAAATTGTAGCGTTTGACTTTGTTGCAGTTTTTTTATCTCACCCTGTATATGTGTTTTCTTAAAAACGATTATAAGTTTGATATGTCGCAAATTTCATATGTATCCGAGAGTGTACCTGACTTTCTCCAAAATTCGAAAATATCTGAAGATGAATTATACCAAGTCTTTTTAGCACTGCAACTCCCCTTATGACTGTGGTAAATTTCTGAGATTTCCTAAAATTTAAATAAAAATCTTATATTAAAATATTGGTACAGATTTTTAAGGTCCGCACTTTTTTCCCAAAATGTTTAGTTCTCGAACGCCATGTAACATTTCAATATTTGTTTTAAAATCTGTTAACAATTGTGGTCTAACCTCAAAATTTTTGGGGGTGGATCCAAAAAAATTGCATAATATTAATTAAACAATTTAATGCTAATTACTTAAGCATTGAAGGGTAACACCATCTCGGTGCCACTTTGCATATTACCTAACAACATTTCTACCTATGAATTACCTCAAGAATTGCACTCACTCACTCACCCACCCACCCTCACACACACGCTCAATCATAAAGTCGAGCTGGGAAGGACGATTATCTACATGTTATTTTTAAAATTGAAAGAATACAAATTACCCTAGGGGAAGTTAAGCAAGGATATGTTAACACGAATGCTTCAATGCTAAGCACATGCACCGTTAGAGGCAGCCAGGAAGTCAACCCGTCAGCCAGCCAACCACCCACTCCTACTCTCACATCAGTTGCATGGAGAACAAGAGGCGCTATCAAAATAAAAACAAATCATCCCAAAGGCAGCACAGTTATTCACCCAACCAATCTACTGACACACGCACACACACACAAACACATGCAACACCAATGCCAAAGCAAAAAATATTTATTTGCGTCATTCTGTCTATTGCAAATCTATCTGACGTCTGATTCATACTTCTGTTCGTTCGTTCATTTCTTGGAAAAAGAAATTAAAGAAAATGAAGCGGAAGAAATTAAAAGCACTCCCTCCTGCCATGCCATGGTCCTGGCCGGGGCATATCATTAGCATTAAAAGTCACTGCGTGGGCAATAGTGCAGGCACGCCAACGCATTGGTGGTGGAAGCAAGCAGCAGCTGAAACCAAAGAGAACCGAACAGCTTTGAATCAACGACAAAGGACTGCTGAATATTCAGACGACCCAGCCACCCCAAATCGAGATTATTTGAGTTCACATTGGGGTGAAGGGTATTAATGTGATTAAAGCAATCCTTCTTCGCCCTACCCACCCATTTCAAATCGTATTTGAATTTGTTGGTGTATGTGTGTGTGGTCGAAACAAGAGCTGTCTAAACAATTCCTAATTATACAACAGACCAAACAAAAAAAGAGGATAAGACACTTTCACTACCCATTCCCTGGGCAACGGATAAACAACAAAGTGGTGAAGGGCTTGGTGATTAACAGGCACTGGCCAATGGGTGGGAGGGGTTTGGAAACTACCGAAAAAGCTATACAAAGTAGTCGTATTATTAGCCAGCCATCCAGTGACTAAAATTTCCAATTGCATGTGATTGATGACTAAGAATTACTGCTGCACTGGTCCCTGTATAACCCATGGTGGTGTGGCATGGTGCGACAATGAAGCCATGGCTATGGTCTGACCCCATACCAATAACGCCATACACGTCCTGTGTCCTGTGCATTGCAACGGACCATAGCAAACTAATTAAATGCTATTGTGCTGACCTTAACAGAATGACATTTGTTGTTGCTATTCTTACAGGATATCTTTCGTTTGGAAAAACTGCAACCCTCTGCAGAAATGTCCCCCACACCCACCATGTGCTTCATTCTCCCCCCAAATTCCTTCTCGATTTTTATAAATATCCCAGATATTAAGTTAAATGATAACATTCTTGAAAGGCGATATTAGTGCAAAAGAATAAGGTGTGAGGGTGAGATACTAAGGTGATGAATGCATTCCAGCAAGTTGGCTACGAGGGAGGGTTGCCGCAAGTGCGGTAAGCTGAGGATGGGGGAATTAAATAGAAACTAGAAATCGAATTGGCAATCAATTCACATACGGTAGGACATGATACAAATTATATTCAGGGAACCGCAAGAGAGCTTTTCATATTTCATTTTTACAAGGACTATCTGGTGGAGTGGATTTTTTAAGAATTTTTTCAAGGACTATCTGGTGGATGTTTTAAGATTTTTTTTCAAGGACTATAAACGTGGATTTTTTAAAGAAAATATTTCAAGGACTATTTAGCCTATGAACGTGGATTTTTTTAAGAAGATATTTCAAGGACTATTTGGCCTATAAACGTGGATTTTTTAAAGAAAATATTTCAAGGACAATTTGGCCTATAAACGTGGATTTTTAAAGAAAATATTTATAAACGTGGATTTTAAAGAAATATTTCAAGGACTGTTTGGCCTATAAACGTGGATTTTTTAAAGAAAATATTTCAAGGACTGTTTGGCCTATAAACGTGGATTTTTTAAAGAAAATATTTCAAGGACTGTTTGGCCTATAAACGTGGATTTTTTAAAGAAAATATTTCAAGGACTGTTTGGCCTATAAACGTGGATTTTTTAAAGAAAATATTTCAAGGACTGTTTGGCCTATAAACGTGGATTTTTTAAAGAAAATATTTCAAGGACTGTTTGGCCTATAAACGTGGATTTTTTAAAGAAATATTTCAAGGACTGTTTGGCCTATAAACGTGGATTTTTTAAAGAAAATATTCAAGGACTGTTTGGCCTATAAACGTGGATTTTTTAAAGAAAACATTTCAAGGACTGTTTGGCCTATAAACGTGGATTTTTTAAAGAAAATATTTCAAGGACTGTTTGGCCTATAAACGTGGATTTTTTAAAGAAAATATTTCAAGGACTGTTTGGCCTATAAACGTGGATTTTTTAAAGAAAATATTTCAAGGACTGTTTGGCCTATAAACGTGGATTTTTTAAAGAAAATATTTCAAGGACTGTTTGGCCTATAAACGTGGATTTTTTAAAGAAAATATTTCAAGGAATAAGGACTATTTGGCCTATAAACGTGGATTTTTTAAAGAAAATATTTCAAGGAATAAGGACTATTTGGCCTATAAACGTGGATTTTTTAAAGAAAATATTTCAAGGAATAATTACTATTTGGCCTATAAACGTGGATTTTTTAAAGAAAATATTTCAAGGAATAAGGACTATTTGGCCTATAAACGTGGATTTTTTAAAGAAAATATTTCAAGGAATAAGGACTATTTGGCCTATAAACGTGGAGTTTTAAAGAAAATATTTCAAGGAATAAGGACTATTTGGCCTATAAACGTGGATTTTTTAAAGAAAATATTTCAAGGACTGTTTGGCCTATAAACGTGAATTTTTTAAAGAAAATATTTCAAGGAATAAGGACTATTTGGCCTATAAACGTGGATTTTTTAAAGAAAATATTTCAAGGACTGTTTGGCCTATAAACGTGGATTTTTAAAGAAAATATTTCAAGGAATAAGGACTATTTGGCCTATAAACGTGGATTTTTTAAAGAAAATATTTCAAGGAATAAGGACTATTTGGCCTATAAACGTGGATTTTTTAAAGAAAATATTTCAAGGAATAAGGACTATTTGGCCTATAAACGTGGATTTTTTAAAGAAAATATTTCAAGGAATAAGGACTATTTGGCCTATAAACGTGGATTTTTTAAAGAAAATATTTCAAGGAATAAGGACTATTTGGCCTATAAACGTGGATTTTTTAAAGAAAATATTTCAAGGAATAAGGACTATTTGGCCTATAAACGTGGATTTTTTAAAGAAAATATTTCAAGGAATAAGGACTATTTGGCCTATAAACGTGGATTTTTTAAAGAAAATATTTCAAGGAATAAGGACTATTTGGCCTATAAACGTGGATTTTTTAAAGAAAATATTTCAAGGAATAAGGACTATTTGGCCTATAAACGTGGATTTTTAAAGAAAATATTTCAAGGAATAAGGACTATTTGGCCTATAAACGTGGATTTTTTAAAGAAAATATTTCAAGGAATAAGGACTATTTGGCCTATAAACGTGGATTTTTAAAGAAATATTTCAAGGAATAAGGACTATTTGGCCTATAAACGTGGATTTTTTAAAGAAAATATTTCAAGGAATAAGGACTATTTGGCCTATAAACGTGGATTTTTTAAAGAAAATATTTCAAGGAATAAGGACTATTTGGCCTATAAACGTGGATTTTTTAAGAAAATATTTCAAGGAATAAGGACTATTTGGCCTATAAACGTGGATTTTTAAAGAAAATATTTCAAGGAATAAGGACTATTTGGCCTATAAACGTGGATTTTTTAAAGAAAATATTTCAAGGAATAAGGACTATTTGGCCTATAAACGTGGATTTTTTAAAGAAAATATTTCAAGGAATAAGGACTATTTGGCCTATAAACGTGGATTTTTTAAAGAAAATATTTCAAGGAATAAGGACTATTTGGCCTATAAACGTGGATTTTTTAAAGAAAATATTTCAAGGAATAAGGACTATTTGGCCTATAAACGTGGATTTTTTAAAGAAAATATTTCAAGGAATAAGGACTATTTGGCCTATAAACGTGGATTTTTTAAAGAAAATATTTCAAGGAATAAGGACTATTTGGCCTATAAACGTGGATTTTTTAAAGAAAATATTTCAAGGAATAAGGACTATTTGGCCTATAAACGTGGATTTTTTAAAGAAAATATTTCAAGGAATAAGGACTATTTGGCCTATAAACGTGGATTTTTTAAAGAAAATATTTCAAGGAATAAGGACTATTTGGCCTATAAACGTGGATTTTTTAAAGAAAATATTTCAAGGAATAAGGACTATTTGGCCTATAAACGTGGATTTTTTAAAGAAAATATTTCAAGGAATAAGGACTATTTGGCCTATAAACGTGGATTTTTTAAAGAAAATATTTCAAGGAATAAGGACTATTTGGCCTATAAACGTGGATTTTTTAAAGAAATATTTCAAGGAATAAGGACTATTTGGCCTATAAACGTGGATTTTTTAAAGAAAATATTTCAAGGAATAAGGACTATTTGGCCTATAAACGTGGATTTTTTAAAGAAAATATTTCAAGGAATAAGGACTATTTGGCCTATAAACGTGGATTTTTAAAGAAAATATTTCAAGGAATAAGGACTATTTGGCCTATAAACGTGGATTTTTTAAAGAAAATATTTCAAGGAATAAGGACTATTTGGCCTATAAACGTGGATTTTTAAGAAAAATATTTCAAGGGCTATTTGGCCTAAACGTGATTTTTGAAAGAAATATTTCAAGGAATAAGGACTATTTGGCCTATAAACGTGGATTTTTAAAGAAAATATTTCAAGGGCTATTTGGCCTATAAACGTGGATTTTTGAAAGAAAATATTTCAAGGAATAAGGACTATTTGGCCTATAAACGTGGATTTTTTAAAGAAAATATTTCAAGGGCTATTTGGCCTATAAACGTGGATTTTTGAAAGAAAATATTTCAAGAACTATCTGATCTATAAACGTGGATTTTTTAAAGAAAATATTTCAAGAACTATCTGATCTATAAACGTGGATTTTTTAAAGAAAATATTTCAAGAACTATCTGATCTATAAACGTGGATTTTTTAAAGAAAATATTTCAAGAACTATCTGATCTATAAACGTGGATTTTTTAAAGAAAATATTTCAAGAACTATCTGATCTATAAACGTGGATTTTTTAAAGAAAATATTTCAAGGAATAAGGACTATTTGGCCTATAAACTTGGATTTTTGAAAGAAAATATTTCAAGGGCTATTTGGCCTATAAACGTGGATTTTTGAAAGAAAATATTTCAAGAACTATCTGATCTATAAACGTGGATTTTTGAAAGAAAATAATTCAAGGGCTATTTGGCCTATAAACTTGGATTTTTGAAAGAAAATATTTCAAGGGCTATTTGGCCTATAAACGTGGATTTTTGAAAGAAAATATTTCAAGAACTATCTGATCTATAAACGTGGATTTTTGAAAGAAAATATTTCAAGGGCTATTTGGCCTATAACGTGGATTTTTGAAAGAAAATATTTCAAGGGCTATTTGGCCTATAAACGTGGATTTTTGAAAGAAAATATTTCAAGAACTATCTGATCTATAAACGTGGATTTTTGAAAGAAAATATTTCAAGAACTATCTGATCTATAAACGTGGATTTTTGAAAGAAAATATTTCAAGGGCTATTTGGCCTATAAACGTGGATTTTTGAAAGAAAATATTTCAAGGGCTATTTGGCCTATAAACCTGGATTTTTTAAAGAAAATATTTCGAGGACTATTTGGCATATAAACGTGGATTTTTTAAAGAAAATATTTCGAGGACTATTTGGCATATAAACGTGGATTTTTTAAAGAAAATATTTCGAGGACTATTTGGCATATAAACGTGGATTTTTTAAAGAAAATATTTCGAGGACTATTTGGCATATAAACGTGGATTTTTTAAAGAAAATATTTCGAAGACTATTTGGCATATAAACGTGGATTTTTTCAAGATAATATATCAAGGATTATGTTATCTATAAACGTGGATTTTTTAAAGAAAATATTTCAAGGACTTTCTGGTCTATAAACGAGGATTTTTAAAGAAAATATTTCAAAGACTATCTGGTCTATAAATGAGGATTTTTTAAAGAAAATATTTCAAAGAGTTTCTGGTCTATAAACAAGGATTTTTTAAAGAAAATATATCAAGGATTATGTTGTCTATAAACGTGGATTTTTTAAAGAAAATATTTCAAAGACTTTCTGGTCTATAAACGAGGATTTTTTAAAGAAAATATTTCAAAGACTTTCTGGTCTATAAACAAGGATTTTTTAAAGAAAATATATCAAGGACTGTCTGGTCCATGGACTATCTGGACACGTGGATTTTTATAGGAAAGGAAAATATTTCAAGTATATTTTCAAGGAATGATCTATTATATAATAGTGTTTATGAAATAAATTCCTTTATTTCGTTTCCAGTTCCACCTTCGTAAACTGAGAAAGTGTTGAAAAACTGCTGACCTGTTAGATGTGTTTAAAGAATATTGTGATTGCAACGAGCCATATCGAATACCTTTGAGCTTGTGTGGCATTCGTTGTTAGCCACACCCACACACGTACACATGCATTTTGTCGTCTCAATATTTATGCGTGTCTAAGGACATTGTGGCGGCGGCGGTGGTGGTACTAATTAAAGCGACCGTTTTTTTGTCAAAATGAAATGCTCGCACTTTTTCCATTAGTGCCCGGCAAGGCAAAGTAAACTTTTACCTGAAACTAAGAGACGTAACCTAAAACAAGAAATTATTGAACTTGAACCTTTTGAAGCGTGACTTGCAGGATTAACAGGATAATTTAAAAAACATTTCGAACGTAAAAGCTAACGTTGCAAACTTGAAACCAAACCTCGGCCTGACATTTCCAACACCAACCAGTCAATGCCAACAGCGGAGGGGTTAGCATTTAATTAACGTACGTACGACAATTTCCACTGCAACGCAATAACGAAAAAAAAACTCCGAAACAGTCAAGGAAGAAATGCACAAGAAACCAAAGGAGGAAAAAAATTAAATGTACAAAACATTATACCACAACAGAGCAACAATGCACGGAGTTGGAGAAGCAAAAAAAGAAGAGAGAGGGGGGGGAAACGTAAAACAGAATTCCTAGCCGAAGCCTTACGTGACTTGTGACTTGACACAAGCTCTTGTTCTGCACTCACACAAACATACACATGCACACCAATGCAGATAAACCCATACAGACTCTGGAACCCGGAGCAGCCAGACAATGGTAACCAATCTGTGTGGTATCTTGTTTTTTTTTTCTGGTGCCACAGAAAGGGTTGCAATAACATTGGCAGCGTTGTGCAACCTATGGATCAGTTGCTTTGGCAGGTGACAATAATTATATTATGCGGGGGTCCAAATTAGCCAATTTAATTAATATGAGTTGGGCAGAAAAAAATATGTATATTATCATATAACTTGATTTGTTGGATTGACAATATATATACATATATATAACAACAATGACAACGATATTTGAAACCAGATATCATTTATTCCCCCGAAATACCTTTGCCAAATTTCATCGGAATCGATGAATATCCCAAATATATCTCTTACGGACTTCACGTTTAATGTGCACCAGATTGTTAGTATCAGTCCAAATGTAGTGGATGTTGGCACTTCCGACCGAATTCAGTCAAAAAACAAGTACTTCAAATTTTGGTAGAGATCGGATCAGCTATAGTTATAACTTTTATATATATTTGTTTCATGCGACTTGGTGTTCAAATCCCTCATATTCGCTATATGAACTCCACAACAATAATATTTGGTACCAGATAACACATACAAGTCAGAAATACCTCCGCCAAATTATTTCGATTCTTCTCCCGATTTAACGACGTTTTTTACGGGTTGCTCTACCGAAAACTCTCTTTACTGTTTTTTTTTTTTAAAGGAAACTATCTTAATAATTTAGAAAATAATTTTTTTCCCAAATACGCACTTTTTAGTTCGAAGAAGGTACAAATATTAATGAAAAATTTGAAAATGGGTGACAATTAAAATGTGTTTTCTGGCCTTTTCGGAAGAAGGAAGAATTATGGAAAATAAGAGAATTGGAAGAATTTAAAATTATGGAAATAAGAGATTTGGTACTAAAAAATTATGCATGAAAGGGAAAAGTGAAAGAAATGAGAACATACAGGGTGAGAAAAAAAACTGCAACATAGTCAAACGCCACAATTTTTAAATTTTTTTAATTTTATTGAATGAAAGTAAAAAATGTCGGAAATAGCATCAAATTTTAGAATAAGCTTAGATTTGTTCGAAGTGTTCACCTTTGGCAGGAATTACGGCCTTCAAACGGCCAATAAATCACACGCTGACCGAATGTTGCTCTGCGGTGTCTTGGCCCATTCCCGGCGAAGCGCTTGCTTGAGGTGATCGACACTTTGGTATTTTTTGCTTTCCAAAATACTCCAGACACAATAGTCCAACGGATTTGTATCCGGAGATTTTGATGGTCATTGTGCGCTGAAAATAAAACGAGAAACCTCATTTTGTAACCATTCTTGGGTGGCGCGTGCTGAGTACGTTTGTGCTGAGTCCTGTTGGAATGTCCAAGGTCTGCGGCCATAATGTTTGCGTGTCCAAGGCTTTAATACACCCTCCAGAATATTTTCGCGTCGATTAATATGAGCGGAGATCGATCATCGTCTGTTATGGCGGCCTACACCATCACAATGGCCGGCACTTGAGTTCTGGGGGTCAACCGAAGGTGCACATTTTCAGCTGACATCTTTGACAAGAAAACACGATCATTTTGTTTGTTTACAAACTGCTGGACAACGAATGTTTTCTCATCGGAGAAAACCAAATTCGGCAGTTCACCACTTTCTTCCAAGTGTAGCAACTCTTTAGCTCTTTTGAGTGTATTTTCTTTTTCTTGCGGGTAAGTTCTTGAACTTTTTGGAATTTCAATAGCTTTACCCCTCATTTTTCAATATTTGCCGAATGGAACATTGCGATATGTTCAGCTGACGAGCCATTTTTCGGCCACTGCGACGAGGGTTTCGATTAAGTAGCTGCTTTACTTTTCGAACTATTTGTGCTTTCTGTCACTGTTTTCTTCCGTCCACTTCATTGACGTCGGGCTACGCTACCAGTATCACGGAAACGAGCGATGGTACGAGACACAAAAGATTTATTCACATTTAAATGCTGGAGTGCTCTAACGATTGCCACTTGTGGTTTTCCAGCCAAATATAAAGAAATCGCACTATCACGCTTGAATTCCATCTCGAATAACTTTTTTTTCTGAAAAATTCTCACCACAATGCTTTTGTACGCTTGTAACCAATATAACGAGCTATCACTTGAATAATTTTAACAGCTGTTGGACGAGTAGCTTAGAAATAACAGCAGTCTGAAGTTGGTTGCAATTTTCCATCTCACCCTGTTTCTTCTTTTGACACTTTCTTCCTAAATTGAAGTTTTTTTTATTACATTCATGCATCAAATCGAATAAAGCCGGGGAAAAAAATAGAAAATATTTTCGCAAATAGTGAATTTTGACGAATCATAATTTTGTCTCTGACATTGTCCTTCGTAAATGATTTTTTGTAGAAGAAATTCGCAGAAACTCAAATTTGGTTTTTAATTTTTCACTTAGGTAAGATCTACATTTTAAATATAATCGTGGACCTTGTAAAACTTATTGGCAAATAATTTTGTGGAATACCTTGTCTTGCTATGATGCCGTTTAATAAGAGTTTTTAACAATATTTTGACAAAAGGACTAAAAAGACCCATTTAGTAGCTCGATTGAGGGTTAAAACTTTCGACAAGCGTGATGTTCGTATTTTTATTAGTTATATTGCAGAAGACACCATATACCTAAAGTGGCCAACATCCAAAGGATCTTAATCCGAGAATTTCAATAAAAAAAAATGAAGATGAGGAACTTGCCCTCTAATAAAAAATATTTTGCGATGTAACTTTCAAAGAAGGTCACGTTCTATGGGGTCAATAGGAAAACGTATACCTATATAGGTAATGCTATATTACACCAAATCTTACAATGTCCACCAATTCTAACACACTTTAAAATTTCCCGATATTCGGATGTACCATAAATTTTGGGGGCAATACGAAAACCTGGGCCGATGTAGCTCATTTTCAATACCAATCACCTCAGACGTAATATAAACTTTTAAGTCAAAGTTTTACGTCAAATAATAAGGAATGTATCTGGATATAACGGATAACCTTAAATCGGTCTAGACTATATATACCCCATAAATTCGATAAATAGTTGGATGTTTTCTCCAATATAAATGAATTTCATAATAACGTCCTCCAAGTAATCCTAAAAATCTATTTAGCCACCTTCTAAGATTATTTTATAAGGCAAAATATTAGATAATATCCCTTCCCAAAAATGTGTTTAACAAATCCACATAGTAGTCTATGCAAAAAAAAAAATATTTCAGAATTTACAAATTTTCTTCGACACATGACATTTTTTTCTGGAAAATTATATTCAATCAAAGCAAAAATTTATTACCAAGAATTTGTGAACATTATTACATTTGGTTGTGCTGCTACTACATCTCCTAATGACGGGGTGCAAGTGTGTGATGCACAAACCCCAACATTGCGCCCGAAGGTTTGATATACCTGTTTTGAAGAAATGCAATTTGCATTGGATGTTTTTGTTTTCCCCATCAAAGGCTACTTTTTTGTTTCCTTATAACGTGCATGCGTGTGTGTATGTAGTTATGTGCAAAATAATGCCATCGTACACAACATTAAAAGTTATGCGACAAGGCACAAAAATAGGTGTTGCAAAAGAAAATCAATAACAAGTAAAAAATCTTACCGAAATGGCTAAGAGAGAACAACAATGATGATGTTGTTGTTGCGAAAAAAACGGGAAGACCCAAAGGCTTTATGCGACAACGTCCAAAAGATGTAATGCCAACACCAGTTTTTGAGTAGCATTCAAACTTCAAGAAACAAAACAAAAAAAAAATATGAATAAGCCCGGCCAAAAACAATAGCAGGCTGACAAGAAATTGAGAAGTAACTGAAGAAAGAAATGCTGCAGATCGAAGTAGTAGCAGAAGCAAAGTAGCGGCAAAGCAAGAGGTATGTACTCATTAAACCAGGTAAACTATGCTGAACTGTTTTTCTTCTTCTGCTTCGGCTCTAAGCAGACGTACCAGTTACAGGACTTGTTTGTTGTTAGCCCAAAAGTCTGTTAATGTTAGAGAGCAGCAAAGTGTCGTTGCCAAAGTAATTACCCGGCAAAAGTTTGTTCAAATATCAGCAGCAGAAGCCAGTAATAATAGCAGCAAACACAAAATATATTATATACACAGGCACAACCACAACAACATCATTGACGACAGCCGAACAAACAACCATGCAACCAAACGTGCATCCAGCCAGCCTAGCCAACTTGATGCGGTTGGCGAGTCGACATCATAAAACGACAAAATTTTGCAGTAATCTATTAATATTTTCTGCACCATCACTATTTTGTAATAACATCAGCAGCAGGAGGATAAGGTGGAGGGATATTAAGTGGTTTTTGCTGCATCACAGCTATAGGAAAGGGAGAGATTGCAAGCAAGCTCATTCCAGTTCGGCAGTACTGCACAAAAATGTCATTATCAATGATATTTTTAAACTTGATTCTGAAAATTCGTTGTAAATCGACTGAGTCTTGGCAACGTTCGTAGATATCGTAAATGTTGACATTTGTCAAACGAACGTAAAACGTAAACGAATTGATTTCTGGAGAGGACTTTTGATTCGAATTATGATTTATGTTTTTGTTTGCAACAATTTTGTAGTTGCAATGCAATTCTGTTGCTGCTGACACATTTTATGTAGGTTGGGATAGAAAGGGGTGAAAAATTAATTTGATTATATTGGGGATTTTTATACAAAGTTTCCGATGTTTTCACTTTAAAATGCGGACGATTTTTAAAGTACAGAAAATTTAACTACTTTTTGGGCCGATAGCAAAAATTGGGTTGGTTCTTGGTTCTTCTTTATTTTTTAATCATTTATTTTCGGATAAAAAATGGTGGACCTACATTATTATTTTTACAGGAATGATTTCTGCCAACGAAAGAAAAGAGTAAAACAATTTGGTTAAAAACGTGTTTAATCTGCAACTGCCGGTGACTTCGGTTGGAGAATATTGGCTAAACAAGTTAGTGGACCTGAATATAACCTTTTTTTGCAGGGATAGACAGACCTATCAAGAGCCCCAATTATGAAGTTTCATCTAATATGATTGCAAATTGTGGCAAAATATTCAAAATACCGATATATAACGGTATGTACCGTTGTATGGAGGATATATCAATTAGCAAACCAGATACGAACATATTTTGCAAGCAGAGAGCAAACCTTTCAATAACCCCATATGTCAAGTTTCAGCTGATTTGGTTGTAAATTGTGGGAGAAACATTCAAAACACCAAAAAAAGGAAGATACCTTTATATAGGGTCTATACCAATTACAGGAACTGAATCGAAAATTATTTTCAAGGGGAGAATATGCCCATCGAGAGCCCCAATTGTGGAGTTTAGAAATATACCCAACTTTCAATACCAATCAGCCTACATAAACCTTTGGGCCACATTTCAAAAATCTAAATTAAATATTGTGGACTCTATCGTAATTTCGATGGACGGACAAGCAGACCGACATCGCTAAATCGTCTTATAATTTTATTCTGATCAGGAATATATATATACTTTTTGGAGATGAATTTTTCGAGTTGTTGCAAACGGAATGACAAATTTGATATACCATCCATTAAATGATAGAGGGGATAAATATGGCTAACACGAAAAAAAACTATATATGATCGAAATTTATTTTTACATGAGGTTTTTCAAAAAGAGGACCGATACGATTTATTTCGAAACCAATCATTCGAAATTAAACCAAATGTGTCTCGAATGTCTCGTGAATATTGCGAAATACATGGTATTATTTTCGTTTTGATTATATGAGATCATAACAAGTAGAAAAGCTGCAAGTTCGGTCGGACCTAACTTTGAATACCCTCCACCATTTGGAACGAGTTTTCAAAAAAATAAATTCCGTTAAAAATTCTGTTAAAATCTCAAAAATACCAAATGTAGCCGTAATATTAGGTTCTATACGACGCCGGGGACCTGCATAGGCAGCTTTTGTCATAAGCCATTACAATATTCAAATCGAAACTAAAAAAAATCGGTGAATAATGTAGCTAAAATCATCAGTATAGGGAGGGGCTACCTGTACAGACAATTTTTTGTCTTAGGCTGTAGTATTCATTACGAACTTCAAATACAAATATCGGGAGGTACCGTTACAAATATCGGGAGGTACCGTTACAAATATCGGGAGGTACCGTTCGCATCAAAGGCCAGGAAGGTCTTCTCATAGAAGGACAGAAATGTCTTCTCGTCAAAGGTCAGGAAGGTCTTCTCATAGTAGACCTGGATATGTATTCTTATAGAAGAATTGTAGTCTCCTCATAGCTGTAATATGCACTCCATAACAACAATTTGCGAGACAAGATAAAAGATACAGCTTAGAAATACCTCTTCCAAAATTTTTCTAGATCGGTTCAGCTTTGGATGGATTTGGTGTATAATAAGTGTTAAATCGAATATAGAAGCTATATCCACATCTGAGCCGATATCGATAAACTTTGGCAGAGATATTTCTAAGTTGCATCTGATATCTGTTACCAAATATCATTGCTGTAGAGTGTATATCACGAGTGTGAGGGACAATTGGAATGAAACATATATATGGGAGCTGTATCTATATCTGCACCGATTTTCAAATTTGAAGGACATGCTTCTGGGCAGAATTCGATCGGATGTGCCGAAATCCATTCAATGTAGACGAATATTACACATATGGAGTACTGTAAAATTGGAATCGGAAGAAAAATTATATGGCAGCTTTATCTAAATCTAAACCGATATGCCATACTTCTGGAACTTGATCGTGTGTGCTAAAATTCATGTAATTCGGACCATATTTATGAATTCTGACGACACTTTATCTCATCTGATTCGATTATAAACAATTTCAGTAGCGTTTATTCTTTTGCCAAACAATTTTTTTGCGGAAAATTTCATCAAAATCAGACCATAAATGCGACCTGTACTTTGTTTACAAAAATGCATAGACAAACGGACGGACACGCATATATCGACTCAGAATGTGATTCTATGAAGATTATCAAAAGGAACTATGGGTCTACTTCGTTTCCTTCTGCATGTTACAAATACATGCACAAATACATACCCTGTACCACAGAGTGGCGTCGGGTATAACAAGTTTTTTACTTATTTCTTACATGTAGCTCAGCTCAATATGCATAGAGGCGTATGGTATAATAAAATCAGTCGTTAAATGTTTTGAAACTGGATCATTCTCTATACCAAGGACTGAATTGCTATACCCTTTCCTTTATACAAATTTATAAACTTTTATGTTCAAAAACTTCTTTTGAAATAAAATCACTTCCATATGCTTTTTGTATCCACCTATGACAAAACTAATATATATTGAAAAAAAGTCGGCATCTATAGGACATATAGATGTTTCTTCTACACCATGATGATATGATAATGCCTTAAACATACATCCCAAATATCATTTTCATCAACCAATTTTTCATTGATAGTGTTAACATAAATTAATAATGAGATTCTTTTTTGCGCAGATATGCCATCACAAGATTGGCAATTTGTGCCACCATGTCGCCTACATACAAATTTATTGCATTTAATATGTGCAACGATTTTTAAATTGGCGAATTATGAAGACATACTAGTACTGCCAAAGAATATGGAAACGAATTTATTGACAACATCATAGCAACTCATGTGCCAGTGTCTGTGTGCATGTGTGTGAGTGTAATTTGTATAATAATAAATATCTGTGAGAGTGAGTACCTTTCTCTTTGCCGGCATCTTGTTTTTATGATACCTACCTACGTTAACCGACAACATGCATCTACTACCTACCAAAATTATTATTCAAGGATGCCAGCAAAGTGCCAAAGGCATCACCACCACACACTACTGATATCAACTGACTCCTCCAGCCACCGGCACCGAAAATAGCTCTTAATGAGATTTTATGAAAATTTCGGTGAAACTTAACAACAAGGCGACATATTTTAATTTGCACTTAAGTGAAATGGCTAATTTCGACTAAAACCTGTTTAGAATGACTCAAAGTGCAGAAGCCGAAGTGTGCATTCATGTCGAAAATGAAGAGTTCAGCGAAATTGCGAAAGAAAAACGACAACAGCAACAACAACGGTTTTCTCAATTTCTTGGCTGTCTCTTCTTTCGCGGTTAGTTGAGTTTTTCAATTATACCTTTTAATTTTTTTCGATGATTTTTTTTTCTTTGATATTTGGAAATTGAAAATTAAATTGCAATTAGTTTCACAAATCGAAGGCGATAATTTTATAATCGAAAGACAAAACTGTTTCGCTATTTAAAATTATTGGGTAAATGAATATAGGTGGGAAACATATTCACTATATCATATGCGATTCTAAAAGTTTGTTTTGGTCTCAAGATCTCAAATGCTCATTATTAATTTTAATCATCCATACAATGTTCCAAACCATAATTGTAGAGAGATTGCTAAAAATTCGGTACATGCAATTCAGTAAATGTAGTGCAGGGTCCGATAAGAATAAGCACAGATTACAAATACTATTTCGAACTGAAATTTTGAATTTACAAAAAATATTTTAATTAAAATTTTGTGTTTTAAACGAGATTTTTAATAAATATTTCGACCATCTGTCTGCTCCTATATTTTAACAATATGCAGCTTTGAGCTCGTACTAGTGAATAGTTTGTATGTATTTTAAGAATATTGGGATCTTCTTTCGTGAATTATGGATGCAGATTTTTATGCTCTCAGCCATATGGCCACAGAGGATATATACAATTTGATACGGTCAAAACGTTCCTAGTTAAAATAACGGTTTTAGACCCTAGGTCTCTTTGGACTAAATCCGTTTCAGAACATTTGGAGTCGATCTAGCGATTTCCGTCCGTCTGTCTGTGTGGCTGGCTGGTGCGCACGATAACTCTCGAAGAGAGTATCCGATCGTAATATTTTTGTCAAACTTATATCGAGTTCGGAGATGGGCAATATCGGTCCACTCCTTCTGGTACCCCCCCACAAAAAGTCAAATTTTCAAAAAAAAAATTTTTGCACAGAAAGAGAAAGGATAATCCGATTTTACCCCAACTTTGCAAATCCTAATATTTGCGCCAGTGCTAGGGTGAAAATGGACAATATCGGTCTACTCCATCAAGTACCTCCCCCACAAATGGTCAATATTTTGAATAATTATAACTCTCATAAAATGTGATGTAAGAGTCCGATTGTCTTCAAGTTTCACACATCTCAATGTTTATATTAACCCAAAGTCTGGTGTTAAGATTTACAATATCGGCCCACTCCTTCTGGTACCTCCCCCACAAAAGGTCGAAATTTTCAAAAAATATATTTTTTGCATAAAAAGGGAAAGGATAATCCGATTTTACTCCAACTTTGCAAATCCTAATATTTGCGTCAATGCTAGGTCAGGTGTGAAAATGGACAATATCGGTATACTCCATTAAGTACCTCCCCCACATATGGTCAAAATTTTGAATAATTATAACTCTCATAAAATGTGATGTAAGAGTCGGATTGTCTTCAAATTTCACACATCCCAATATTTATATTAACCCAAGGTCTGGTGTTAAGATGGACAATATCGGCCCACTCCTTCTGGTTCCTCCCCCACAAACGCTCAAAGTTTTGAATATCTATGAAGTTCATAAAAAGCGAGATCAACATCCGATTCCGATTCCAAGATCTGTCATAAAGATGGTAGAAATTGGACCATTTATTTTGCTACCTATTTATTTATGTCATATTTATTTAGTTCCGATACGAAATGGAACCAAACCCACATAGAGGGTCAAGAGTTGTGAAATTCACAACAGAAGTCGAAATAGTTTAAAATAATCAAACATTGGGTTAGGGTATACATCTGTCGGCAAAACCGACCGATACTTTTTTACTTGTTTGAATAATTAATAAGAGGCAGGGGCCTGATCGTGGACTTTTAAAGAAGCATTGCCGTTTAAATCTTGTACTTCTAAGAAAAAAAAATTCTAAGAAGAAATTCCAAGTTCTAAGAAAATTATTTAAGAGCTATATATGCTATGCAATCTCATGCTGTAAAACTCCTCACTGCAGAAAATTGTCGCTTAGAACCATTTTGCACCAAATTAAGTACAATTAGTCTACTTAAGTACTGATATTTAAAACAATCTGCTTATACAAAACATACTTTCCAACTTTAATTCCCATAAAAATGTCAAGTCTTGTGCTCTACCCGTTACAAGACATTTTGGTAATCCTACAGGGTGATATAAAAAAACTGCAACAAAGTCAAACGCCATAATTTTTTACAATTTTTTAAATTTAATTGAATGAAAGCAAAAAATGTCGGAAATATCATCAAATAATATAATAATATTAGATTTGTTCGAATTGGTTACCTTTGGCACCAATTCTGGCCTTCAAACGGCCAATGAAACCGACACACGCTGTCGGAATGTTGCTCTGCGGTATTTTGGCCCATTCCCGGCGAAGTACTTGCTTGAGGTGATCGACACCTTGGTATTTTTTAGTGCCAACCTTGCTTTCCAAAATACTCCAGACACAATAGTCCAACAGATTGGTATCCGGAGATTTTGATGGCCATTGTGCGCTGGAAATGAAGCGAGTAACCACATTTTGTAACCATTCTTGGGTGGCACGTGCTGAGTGCGATGGTGCTGAGTCCTGTTGGAATGTCCAAGGTCTGCGGCCAAAATGTTTGCGCGTCCAAGGCTTTAATACACTCTCCAGAATATTTCTGCGATAATATTCGTCATTTATTCTGATGCCACGGTCGATTAATAAGAGCGGAGAACAGCTGTTATGGCGGCCCACACTATAACCATGGCCGGCGCTTGAGTTCTGGTGGCCAACCGAAGGTGCATATTTTCAGCTGACCTCTTTGACAAGTAAAAAAGATCATTGTGTTTGTTTACAAACTGCTGGACAACGAATGCTTTCTCATCGGAGAAACCCACATTCGACAGTTCACCACTTTCGGCCAAGCGAAGCAACTCTTAAGCTCTTTTGAGTCTATTTTCTTTCTGATGCGGTGTAAGTTCTTGCCCTTTACCCCGAGCGCATTTTTTAGATATTTGCCGAATGGAATATTGCTATACGTTCAGCTCACGAGCCATTTTTCGGCCACTGCGACGCGGGTTTCGATTAAGTCGCTTTTTTATTTTTCGAACTATTTCTGCTGATGTTGCTGTTTTCTTCCGTCCAATTTCTTGACGTCCGGCTACGAGCGATGGTACGAGAAACAAAGTATTTATTCACATTTAAATGCAGGAGTGCTCTAACGATAGCCATTTGTGGTTTTCCAGCCAAATATAAAGAAATCACACTATCACCCTTGAATTCCATCACGAATACCTTTTTTCTGGAAAATTCTCACCAAAATGCTTTTGTACGATTGTAAACAATAAAATGAGCTGTCACTGGAATAATTCTAACAGCTGTCGGACGCGTGGCTTAGAAATGATTGCAGTCTGAAATTAGTTGCATTTTTTCATCTGACCCTGTAGTTATTGGGAGATAAGTCTCAAATTATTGAGTCCATGGGTTCACATTTTAGTACAGAATTGATACCGTCATTTTAGTAGTTGTAAGGGTCCTGGATATATTTTCCAAATCTTACGCTGATGTAATTTTGGATATAAAATCCGCTTTAGACTTATAGTGCTAGAATTACAATCAGCCAAGATAGTGACATTTGCCACACTTTTTAGACTTCAGTAATGACAAGATAACTTATTTTTAAGAAAATTTTAGATAATATCGCAAACAGAGGGACCATATTATCCGCAATTAATAGTTTTTATTAATCCTTTGCTTGTAATAATAGCTTCGATTAAAAGGCACTGAGTCATGTAGGGTTCCACAATTAGGCAAATGTGTAAAAAATATTAGAAGTACTTATGATTCACCCCATTCACCTTCTGTTTTGACAGAGCAATTTGAATTCAAAGCACCCTTCCCTTCCCCCTCTTGAAAATGCTAATTCTCACCCATTGTGCCTTTCCTCAAACAATTTACAAATGCCGGCGTTTCCATAGCATTTTTGTTTTGAACAAATCCTTGCACCTGCTTTTGGTTGTTGTTGTTGTTTTTTGCTTTTGTTGCTGTGTGTGTTTTCAACCTCCCACTTAATTGATGTGGTTTTAAGAAATGTCGAATGGACTGTAAAAATAAGCATTTTACATAACTTTATGGGGCAAATATTGAGAAAAACAACATTTCTAAAAAAGGGTACTAAATACTAGGCTGCACAATTTGTTAATGTCAGATTGTTGTTTTCTTTTTCGATTTGCTTGTTTTTTGCTTGGCAAAGTGGAGCTATTCCCATACTTGTTAGGATTCATGAGCTTTGGAACAATTCTAGTTCAACACACAACTGTTAAAGTGTGCTTTTGGTCGTGATTAATAAAATTTGATTAGTTATGGCTGGTTACTTACTTAACGGCCATTTGGGGTTCCTGCCTGCCTGCCTGTCGGACTGCAGCCTGTCGTCTGTCTGTTCGTTGGCTGGTTGGTTGCTTGGTTTGCTGTCCGACCATAGAATTGACCAGGCGATAAATGATGAAAGAGATTTGAAAATAACACCTGCTCTACTTTGCCGAGTATAAATTTATTGAAGTGATTTTCTGCTGCGTTTGGCATGTTTTGCCTGGCTGACCATTCGCAGTGACCTTAAGCATCCATAGATCATATTGAAAATGAAAAAGAAAACAAAAAACGCGCAGAATCTGCTGTCCAAAAATAAACGCAAAAAGGGGGGATTGAAGAACTAACAGCCAGCATTGCTGCAATCGTTGCAATGCTGCTACGTGCTGCCGCTTGTCCCTTGGAAGTCATTAAAATAATAATATATACCCTCAAATCACACACACACGCTCTCATGCTTGCGAGTTACATAAAAATGCTCTACAACTACTGCCCGAGTTGAAGAAAAGATACTAAAAGCGTCAAACAAATCACTTATTTAAAAAAAGAACGCATTTCATTTCCAGACGCTGTCCCAAACGCAGCCGGGCAACGCATATTTATGCGGTGCTTATATTTTGGATTTGCTAGCTGCCGGTTGCTGCCACTCTCTCTATCCCCGCTTATTAGTGTTTATCCCTGGCCAAGGTCCTTTGGGGTCCACTTCTGTCCAGTCAATATCAAACGATTCCCCCTAACATAAAATCGCAATGCCAAATTGTGCTACGGTCAGTCATCTTTCTTCCTGCGTCAGCGATAAATTCTGATTCTCCATCCCGGCCATAGAAGCAGTGGAAAACGCACTACAAATTGTTTTTGCCCATTTCTGATTGGTTAACAGAGACCAGGTGGTCGTACTCCTGTTTAACCACTTTTATGATTGTAACATCTTTCAGATGAAATGGATGCCAGAGCGCGGCGATGCTCAGGCCGGGCCATGGCATAGCAAAACACATCACCGCATCGCTGCAGTATTGTCAGCATCAGTTCCAGTATCGGAGCATCGTCAACATCCGTGGTCTTAAAAATAAACACCACACACATATAAGGCGGCGAACTGCTTAACATCCCAAACGCACCGCAACATCAGCATTTACTCCATAAGTAACAGCTTGCCACTTTAACTGCTTCAGTTGTTAGCTGGCTGGCTGGCTGGATGACTTGCTGGCTACCATCTACGGGAGAGGTATTTATTGCAGAGTTGATTTGTTCTTGTTCTAGAATAAATTGAGCAAGGGGCCGATTGAACAAAAGGGTACAGGTAGTGGATTGAAAATTCACGGCGATTATAAAATTATTTAAGCTTCTTTGAAATTTATCAGCAGGGGGGTCACTGATTTGAGGAACGTTAATTAAATGACATATTTCCAATAGGTTAGATAGGTTAAACTCAAATTAACGATTTTTCAAGAATGTATTGAAGATCAAAGTTCTTGGATTTTTATGAACACATTTTTAAGGCCTATAGATTTTTAAATTTTGGATTTCTAAGAAAAATCTTTGAAGTTTTGGCTTTTCAAGAAGGATTTTTGGTGGATAAGGTAACTTTTTGGGCCATAGCTTTTAAATTTTGAATGATTAATAAAGGTGCAAATTCTGCGTTTGTAAAAGGTATTTTTTGTAAGACCATTGGGGATACATTTCGTGAAATTTTAAGTAAACCATTTGAAGGGTTGAAATCGTTATTGTGAAACCCCATCAAGCATAAGTTAATAGTTATTTAGCAATAATTATTAAAAGTCAGAATAATTTATGGTCCAATTTTTATAACCTCCACCATTATATGGAGGGTACAATAAATTTGTCATTCTGTTTGTAACTCTTCAAAATAATCATGTTAGGCCAAACAAAGTATATGTAATCTTGATTAGCGTACAATTCTAAGTCGGTTTAGAAATGTCATCTGTCTCTGTCTGTCGTAATCACGCCATCTTCCGAATGAATTAAAATAGAAGTCTAATATATTGCACACATGTGTATCTTGGCAGTAGGCAGGTTAAGTTCGTAAATGGGCCATGTCGGTCAACGTTTTCGTATAGCTCCTATATAAAAGTACCTCCCAATATTCGATATTTTAATGTTTTTAGCGATATTATTCACCGGAATTGTTTCAAATTTTGTATTCAAGTTCGTAATGGGTACTACAACCTATGACAAAAAGTTACTTATCGTCTCCGTATAGCCCCCACATAACGGTTTTCATTTGAGCTGTGTTGTGCGACGTAATTATTTTGATTTTTTTCAAATTCCGTCCAAATGGTTGAGGGTATTAAAAGTTCGGCCCGGCCGAAATTAGCCGTTTTTATAGCCTCTACCATGGAAGATATATTAAATTCGTCATTCCGTTTGTAACTCATCAAAATAATAATTTTAGACCCAACAAAGTATATATATATATATATATATATATATATATATATATATATATATATATATATATATATATATATATATATATATACATATTGCACAAGCTGTCTTTTGCTTGCAGGCAGGTGAAGTTCGAAGATGGTCTATATCGGTCCACGATATCGAATAGCGATATCTATATTCGGTATTTTGATGATTTTAGCCACATTTCTCAACGGAAGTCCTTTGTGAGCACTTAACCCCCTAAAAGAAAATTGTCTACATAGGTCCACGATATCGTATATCCCCAATATAACGGTCCCCCCCGATATGAGTACTTTATCCCCTGGAAGATTATTATCTATATAGGTCCACAATATCGTATATCCCTCCCAATATATCGGCACCTTCCGATATACTTTTAAGATTTCAACAGAATGTTTAATGGATTTATTTTTTTTTTAATTTCCTAATTCGTTCCAATGGTGAAGGGTATAAAAAGTTCGGCCCGACCGAAATTAGCTGCTTTTCTTACTTGTTTGTAAGGAAGAACTTTGGGTCCACGAAACATAAAGCTCGGTTTTGAAGAAGAAATTTTGAAGGGCCTTTTTTATACAAGTAAAAAGAGCTTTAAGTTCGGCAGGGACGAACTTTCATACCTTTCACCACTATGTTTATCAAAGTAAAATGAAATAATCCGTTTTAAATAAGAAAAAGTATAGCAAATAGCTAAACTCATATTATCATCTAATTTGGTTGAAAGTTGTGGAAAAACCCGAAAATGTGAAGGTATCTTCAAATGGGGGCTATACATATTTCTGTGGACCTGAATCAAACTTTTTTCAAGGAAGTTACAGTTTCTTCTTATTTAGTTGGACATTGAGGCAGAAATCTTAAAAATACAGGAAATTGGGAGGTACCATTATATGGGGGCTATACCAATTCGTAGACCTGTAGCGAATATTTTTTCTGAAAGATAGTGGTACTAAATTTGGTACAATTTGGATGGACGGATGAAGCTGGAATTTTGAAAGTTTGATATTTATGGACTGTTAGTGTGTAGGGTTGAGATTTGAAAGTGGTTTTAGAAATGTGTACCAAAAAATTCGAAAAATAGAAAATGTTATTAAATGTTGGTATTTGGGGAAGGAATAGAGCTGGATTCTGAAAATTGAAATTAGGGCCTTTCCGTATTGTAGAATCGACAAACCTAAAGGTTTTTGGAAATTTGAGTATTAAGTGTACCAAAATGTGAAAATTGTACTAAAAGGTTTAATGTAAATGAATAAAAGTGGAATGTTGAATCTGAGTCAATCTCCCATAATACTTACTTTTTTGGTAAACTATAAAAGGACGAAATATTCTGGATACAATTTTGGGTCTCTGAACAGGGGAAATCTGCAACCACATAGATAAAACTGGATCATATTTAACGAAGAATATTATGAAAATTCTTATTGGAATTTTGTAAACATCTTTTTAAATCTTAAACTGAAATTTTTTAATTTTTCAAGATTATATTTTGAAGGATTTTCCGGAATACTAATAAGATAATTTTTGACGATTTTTTTGGTTTCTACACATAATTATGCTTAATTACCACAAAACTACACCCCAACATTCCACCCTTTATTCCAAATAGTAAAGAAGAAAAATACACACACACACAAAGAAAATAATAAAATCAAACAAGGAATTATTTCATATCAGAATCACTTCAGCTTCAATAACGCCAAACCGAATGGGTCTGGGCAATAACAAGTCTCAAATTCCCCATAGTGGTTATTTTAAAATTAGAGCTTTCCTTTATTCAGCTTCCTCTTCGAGTTTTCTGGGCTCTTCCCACTGGAACATTCTCGTCTACGCTACGCTGGACTTGAAACCCTGATACGTTTTTGTGTTTTCGAACAGAGTGTTAAACCTGATGTTGATCATATCTGATTTCTGTTTGCCTTCTGATTACTTACAAACACACACACACACACACACACTTACATACACATGTAGACCAAATATTGTGGTAAATACCATGGACCATGTGGTTGGTTGTTGCTGTTGTTTTCTTTTTTTATTTTTCTACTCTGGATAAAATCACATTTCATTCCTGGACTAGACTCAAGCTAGTTTATTTGACGATCAATTTTGGCGGATGTTTTAAAAGCTTTATTAGTGATCTATATGTTGCAGCTTGAATGCTGTGCCCAACTACTTCTGTTGAACTTGTTTTGCATGTTTGTTTGTATGTATGTACCAACGTATATCGTGTGTATATTTTGATATGAAACAACGATAACGCAAAAAAGGGGAATCAGGCACAGTGGGTGGGTGTGTGGAAAATATCTATAAGTCAATACTTTGGGGTATGGATTTTTAGTTTTAACAAATTTAATTTTAAATTTAGGATATAATAACGTTTTTTATGATCATAGACGTTTTAATATTGAATTTAAAAAAATAATTTTGATAGTCTTTTTTGATGCCAAAATTTTGGAATTTTAAAATCGATTGTTGAAGCAAGAAGGGAATGAATTTAAACATAAGCTTTTTAAGAATTATAGGGGTTTTCAAGGATCATAAAAGTTTCATTCTTTCAATTTTAGGACGAATTTTGATAACACTTGATGGGTTTCATAATTTTAGATGTTTATCCAAACGATGGATTATTAAGAAGAATATTCGAAGGATCATGGGATTTCAAATCTATGATTTTTAAAAGTACGATTTCCAAAGATAATGGGGTTTTTTTAATACTGGATTTTTGTGACGAATTTTTAAGATCCTCGATGGGGTTAGAAATTGTAAATTTTTAAAACGAATTGCTGATGGATCCATGGTGTTAAAATGGTGAATTTTTAGAAGAATATTTAGAGGACCACAGGGGCTGGATTTTTTATTATCTTGGACTTCAGAGAAAAATTGTTATGATCCTTATGGAACTAAAATTTTGGAATTTTAAAAGACATTTCGAGGGATTAATTCAAATCATGTATATTTAAAAGAAGGACATTTAAGGAATCTTCAGGTTAAAGTATAGGACCTTTTAAAAACAGGTATACATTCGTCTTAAAAATTCAATATTTAAAACCCATTTTTAAGACGAATTTTAACGGTCCCAAATGTAGTTTAAAATTGTAGGTTTTTAAAAAAGAATTTTTGAAAGACACTAAATTTTCATACTTTGTATAATGAAGTAGGATTTTTGAAAGATTATAGAGGTTCAAATCTGAGATTTTCTTAAAACAAGGATCACAGGGATTTTTATATTGAGTTTAAAGAATTAGATAGTATTTGAATTAAAAGTCATTTATGTTCATACCCTCCACCATACTATGGAGGGTATATTAACTTTGCCATTCCGTTTGTAACTCCTCGAAATTATCATGTCACACCCAACAAAGCATAAGAATAATTTTAACAGTTGTCGGACGAGTGGCTTAGAAATGATAACAGTCTAAAGTTGGTTGCAGTTTTTTCATCTCACCGTGTATACATTCTTGATCAGCGTAGAATTCTAATTCTATTTAGCGAAGTGCATCTGTTGGTTTGTCTGCCTATTTCAAACGAATTGAGATAGAACACATGTGTATTTTGCCAGTAGTTAGGTTAAGTTCGTGAATGGGCCATGTCGGTTTACGTTTTCATATAGGCCCCATATAACGCTACCTCCCAATATTCGGTATTTTGATGATTTCAGCGACATTGTTTGCTGGAAATATTTTAAATTTCGTATTTGAAGATCTTAATAGGTACTACAACCAATGACCAAAAAATACTTATGCAGACCCACGTCTTCATATAGCCCCTATAAAACGGTACCCCCAATATTCGGTATTTTTATGACTTTAGAGACATTACAGAACGGAATTATTTTAAATTCTGGGAACTAGAGCCTATGACAAATAATTGCGTATGCTGGTGCACATCTTTTACGATACGTATTATGATGATTTTAGCCGAAACTGTGTCAAGTTTCGTATTTGAAGAAAAAAAAAATTACTTATGCAGGTCCTGACTTCATATAGCCCCCATATAACGGTTTTCATTTAAACGGTATTTTGTTGATTTTTAATTTTTTGTTAATTCTTTTGAATTGTGGAGTTTGTTTAAGCCGAACTTAGTCGCCTGAGTAGTTTGAGGTCTCTATTGGCTCAAATATTGAAATAGAGACTCAAATATTGAAATTTTCAGAAACTTTTATTTGAGTCGCAGGGGCTTTATTCCCGTATTCTAAAAACACCTTCTAAGAGACAACTGGTGCTCATATAATATTATGCTGAATTTTTGTACCGTCAGCCACATGGTTACAGAAGGTATATATAATTTTATACGACCAAAATGTTCCTCATCATAATAACTGTTTTAGACCCTAGTTCTCTTTGGACGAAATTCGTTTCAGGGCATTTACATTCGATTTGGTGGTGTCCGTCTGCTCATTTGCTGTCTGGCTGGTGCCGTAGGCACATCGTAATATATTAATCAAATTTAGAAGAATTTCAGAGATGGACACTATCACTCCACTCCTCTGATAGCTCTCCCACAAACATTTTCACAATCAATCAATTTTGTGTAAACTTTGGAAATCCTAATATATTTATCAATGCCAGGTCAGATGCGAACCTGGACTATATCGGCTCACAATCACCCCCACAACGGGTCAATATTTTTAAATATTAAAAAATTTTTAAATATTTTAATTCTTTCAAATATGAAATAAGGTTCCGATTGTCTTCAAATCTCGTTCCTCTTAATATTTTTACCAACACAATTGCTGGTAAAAAGGACAGATAGAACAGACAACTGCTTCTGGCACCTTCCCCACAAAGGGTCAACATTATGAATCATCATATCTTCCATAAAATGCGAAATAAGTATTCGATTCTCTTCAGTATTTCAACATCTCAATATTTTTACTAACACAAGATCTGGTGTAGAGATGGGATAGAATGGTCCGCTCGTTCTGCTACCTACCACACCAAGGGATTCACGTTTTGCATAACTAAAATGCTCACGAATTGCGATTGGTAACATCCTAATCAAATTTTAGTTTTAGTGACTATCAATCTATAGAAAACGTTTTATGGGTCCTCTTTATGTTAGCTATTGAGGATTCTTATCTTGGAAAATTTTTTGAAGGACATCTGTTGAAAGGAAGTAATTTGAAGCCTTCAATGCAATTTGAAGATCTTGAAGGTCTTATACATAGATATAGGAGATTTAATTACCTCAATATATTTTTTTTTTTTTTTTTTTTTTTTTTGAGACTGTCGCTATTTTTGGCTTCTGCTTGTAATCATGTTTTGAAAAATATAAAAGGGTCCCTCTGACAAATTTCTGTTTCCAGCTTTTGCCTCCTACATTTCAATCCCCAATTCAGCTTCGGTAATGCAATCCTTGGAATATCTCTACACCTTATTTTACCTACAAACGACCTACAGATGGGCCTCTATCTTCAAAAATTTGCCTCCGTTAAGCAACAAAAGACTCCCACTGTGTTACCATTATGCACCAACCCCATTTGTAACATCGCTTCAAGATGCTGCACGCACAGATGAAGAAACTGGTTGCAATGAATATAAGATGCTGCAAATGTTGTTGTTGCTGCTGCAGTTGTATTATTAACATGATCGGGTTCTAGAGGAAATAACAAATGTTCATCCAGTCAAATTTAGCACACAGGTGGCAGGCCAGGTAATATTACGATCGACAACGCATAGTAGTCGTCATCGTCCGGCTGTTGCTCTTGCTTATGTGGTAGCTTTAGTTGTTGTGGTTGTTGTTCTTGTTATTCTCCTCTCCAACTCCGTATAATATGTGAACGCATCAATTAAGTTGGCAGCTTTGGGATGCTGTTGCTGCTGCTGTCGTTGCATGCAACGCGAGAGGCACAGTGGTGTATGCCACAACTAAATATGGCAGGAAAATTATTAGACAAATGAAATTAATTCTAAATGGATATCATTCTATTTGTGTGCATGTGTGTGTGTGTGAGTGTGTTTTGTTTTTTGTTCCTTCCATTCCATGGCAGCATGTCTGGCCTGAGATATTTGAACAGGAAAAACAAATGCATGAAGAACATTCTCAGCAAGTTTCCCAAACGTTTATGCCATGATGGGGATGGTGGTGTTGGTTCTTTGCTTTCTGCTTTGTCGGACTGTGGCAATAATCACTGCCCGGCGTCATTGCCAGACCTTATATGTGGTGTTATGGTCATTGTGTGAGATAAAAAAGTGCACCTGTTGCTGTTACTAGTCGGGATGCAGTAATTGTTGTTGCTGTTGTAATTATGCCTGGATTGTTGCGTAGCATCGTTGCATCGTTGGACACAAACACGGGCCCCATCTCAAAACCTGCCGGCTTATATGGTTTGTGGAAGGCGTTCAGCCAGGCAACCGGTCGAGCGGTCAGTCGCTTGGCAAAGCGCTCAAAGTTCTGGCACTGTTTGTCGGTGTCGTCCCGATGCCCAGTGTCTAGTTTAATGCCAAGAAATGTTACGACATGCGTGTACAAATAAATGATTTCCATCATAATCCAGTGCGACCATTAAACTCAATGTTCATGGCTATGTCCATTGAAGTTGTGTGTCTCTGCATGTGTTTTGGTGTGTGTGTGTGTGCGCGCCATGTCCACCATCAATGACCAGGGACAGTTGAGATGATGAGTTGTATGATTTTACCTGACAGAAGCCGGAGGCATCTCAGCAATTCCACATGCACTATGATTGATAGCTCCTGCTCAGTTCCCATTCATTTTCCAGCCCAGCTTTAGTCTATTTTGCGCAACATTGGTGGTTAGGCTTTAAGAGATATTGAGGCCGGAGACAGAGTTCAATTTAAGTGTAAATCACTTTGGTGAAACTATATTATACATAAGAAGTGTCTGACGCTATAATTCGTGGGTATGACATGAACATTGTTCTGCCTTTTTTCATCTTTGATGGCTTTCTGAAGACAGCTTACATATTATTGTCAGGTGGAACTGAGAAATCTGGCAAGAAAACTACACATTGAAGGTTATGACCATCTGCTTGAGTAAATGTTGTCAGAAAGGTGTTCAATAAGATGGTCAGGCCCCAAGGGAAATTGAAACTTGGATGGATCTGGGAAAGAAAACAAATATAAGTTTGTAATTATTTGTTTGCTTTTTTGAGAGCTTGGGACGATTTCGATGTGAATTATTCTCAGGTGGTCTGGTCAATTGAAATTATCAGCTCCCTACAGGTGTAATTGGGAATGTCATCTTGTTTACCAACTGTGAGCATTAAGAATGTCACAATTTTCAAGAATGTAATTGCGAGTAGCTGGATATTGAAGTACTAAATTCGGTGTCCAGATGGGATAGAGAAGCCGAGAATATTATGTCGTATTCCAGGTGTTCATATATTTAAATACAACATATTCGAATTGTGTTCTACTTTGTCAGGATGGGTTGATAATTCCTCTTTTTAAGAAGTATCAAAAGTGTTTCGCCTGATCCTTTTTAAATTCGTTAAAAGGGAGTAAATTCCATCTACAACTAGCCTTAATGAAAAAAATAGATTTTTGTGATAGGAAAGGCACTTGAATGCCGAAAAACATTTTAACTGAGTTTGAGAACAGAGAACCTAATTTTTTTAAGAAGAGTCGCTCCGGCACTTGAAAGTGAACTTTTAAGAACATACAGGGTAAGATAAATAAACTGCAACAAACTTCAGACTGCTGTCATTTTGTTTCGGTGACAGTTCATTATATTGTTTAGAAGGGTACAAGAGGGATTAGAATAAATGCCGAATATGGGAATATTGGGTGTATTAAATGCAAAAATTTTGCCCGCAGACCTTGGACATTCCAACAGGACTCAGCACCCGCCACCAAAGAATGGTTACAAAATGAGGTTTTCATAATCTTCGGATACCAATCCGTTGGACTATTATGTGTGTAGTTTTTTGGAAAGCAATGTTGGCACTAAAAAATACCAAAGTGTCGATCACCTCAAGCAAGCGCTTCGCCAGGAATGGGCCAAAATACCGCAGAGCGACATTCGGGCAGCGTGTGATGGTTATCAAAGGTCAAAAAGGACATGATCGCGGACTTTTTTAAAGAATTATTTTCAAAGGCCCAGATTACAATCGTGGATTCTTTTAAAAAATTATTGTAATTGTAACAAATTATTTTCGCAGGGTTAGATTACAATCGTGGATTTTTTAAAAGAATAAGTTTAAAGATGTCAGTAAAGATTTTATCGTGGATTTTTTAAATGAATAAGTTTGAAGATGTCAGTAAAGATTTTATCGTGGATTTTTTTGAATTAGTTTCACAGTAACAGGTTATAATTTTTTTTTCTAAGGCCTAGAAACGACAACGAATGGTCAGTATGGATTTTATCGTGGATTTTTAAGATTTTTTCAAAGGCGCAAGATGACCTAACCGTGGATTTTAAGAAATTATTTTGAAAGGGCCCGAAAGGATAAAGAATTAGTTCGCTAGTGGCCATTTGAAGTCACTTTGAAATCGTGGATTTTTTTTAAAGAATAAGTTTAAAGGGGTCAGTAAGGATATAATTGTGTATTTTTTAATAATTATTTTCAAATTCCCAGAAAGGACATTGCGGATTATTTAACAACTATTTTCGAAAGCCGATAGAGGACATAATCTTGGATTTTTTAAAAGAATTATTTTCAAAGGCCCAAAGGGACATTATCGTGGATTTTTAAAAAAATTATTTAAAAAACCCAAAGGACATAATCGTGAATTTTTTAAAAGAATTATCTTCAAAGCCCCGGAGAAATTATCTTCAAAGTCCTAGAAGGACATACATGTGGATTTTCTAACTGAATTATTTTGAACGGCCATGAAAGGACATAATAGTGGAATTATTAAGAATTATTTTCAAATGCCCAAAGGACATAATCCTTGATTTTTTAAAACCATTTTTTTCAAAGACCCAAAAGGATATAATCGTAGTTTTTTTAAATAGTGGATTTATTAAAAGAATAAGAAGAAGAAAGAATTACTCTCTTAAAGTCAGCTCATTATTACTTTTTAAGGCCATAAAGGACATAATCGGGGATTTTTTAAAAGAATTATTTTCGGAAATAAATCGGGAAACAATGACGTCTTCTAGGGCCTATAATAAAATTTTATGATGAATAATAAGATATAAAATTATGATAAATAAATAAAAAATGACCAAAAATTCACCAAAGGGGCTTGAAGGTTAAAATTTCTAACCAACATAATCCTGGTATTTATATCCGTAATATTGCCGAATACACTATATACATGCGAACTTAACAAATTCCAAGGAATCATAATCTGAAAATTTCCAAAAGTAAAGTTCGTAATGGGTACTACAGCCTATGACAAAAATGTTTGTATAAAGGTCCACTTATAACGGTACCTCCCAATAATGGTTTTAACGGAATTATTTCAAATTTCGTATTTGGAGTTCGTAATGGGTGCTACAGTCTATGACAAACATTTTTGTAAGCAGGTCCACGTCTTCATATAGCCCCCATACGATGGTGCCTCCCGATACTCGGTATTTTTATGATTTGTGCTACATTATTCACCGGAATTGTAACAAATTTCGTATTTGAAGTCAATAATGGGTACTACAAGCTATGACAAAAAATTCGTATTTAAGTTCAAGTTTTCGTATATCTCCCATATAACGGTACATCCCGATATTCCGTATTTTGGTGATTTTAGCTACATTATTCACCGTATTTTTTTTTTTAAATTTGGTATATAGAGTTCGTAATGGGTACTACTAGGGCAAAAAAAATTGGAAGCATAGTTCCCATTTAATTTAAGTGGTAACTTCCGGAATTTTTTTTAATTATTCAAGTTCCTTCCAAATGGTGGAGGGTATTAAAAGTTCGGCCCGCCCGAACATAGCTGTTTTGTTACTCGTTGTATTTTTAGCACTACTTTCATAATCTGCTAGTTTTTTTAATCTACGACACTTAAATGTACACAAGTTATGTGGCTGGATATCAATGAAAAGTATTTCTAAAAATACATAAAGTCCTTGTATGTTCTTGAAAAATCCACAATTAGTCGTTAGTTGCAAAATATTTCAGAATGTCATTAAAATCCATTTTCACTAAAAGTGCCTTGAAAGTCCTTAAGATTTATATTTAAAATCCAAAATTTTCGCCAGAAAAAATGATAGCGGACATTGTTCATATTTCACAATATGTAAAGTTTTATATTTTTTCTATAAAGAAAAGGTGATATAATGTCCTGCACTACCTCTACCATTGTTAACTGATTTGAAATTCCGCCTTTCTTTACCCAACATTATGATGCCACCGAAGGAAACTTCGACATAACATCGAATTAGACGTGCACTTACTTAATATGCTCTGGAAACACCACACAGAATTCCGCAATCGTCATAAATGGAAGAATGAGTGGCGCCATTTTATTGTATTAGCCAAGTGGCAGATTTACAGATTTATTTCAAGCTGCCAGCCTGCCAGGTTGCCGGTGGTGGTGCATTGCTGGCTACCGCACAGCTGCCACCTGCTGTTGATGACAATGATACTGCACCTAATATTGCTGATATGCCATGGCTATGGCAAACGAGAGTGTAGAGTATAGTGATGCCATCAGTGGACAACAAGCCAGCAGCTACTGATGTTGTTGTTCTTTGTGGCGGCTATGGTGATGGCGATCTTGTTGTTGGTGCTGTTGACATATTGTTGGCTTTCATTGGCATTGGCCAGGCAGGCAGGCTGTTGTTCGCTGTCCTGTCTTGGTGATATCATCATCATTGCCATCGTCATCATCATAGCCATCGACCGTCGTCGTCATTGTCGTCATCAACACAAATGGTTAATGTAATTTGAAACGTGAGTCATGTTTACACGGACCAACTCACTCGCACTCGCACACACACACACACACCCACCCATAAACACACGCCACATCGATGATCAGGCACCAAAGATGGCAACTGCTAATTGCATTAGTGTTGTAAAAAGAGTTGTTTTTTGTGTGCGCCGTGCAAAAATGAAAATGTTTAACCTTAATTCGCCCCATTGGAAATTGTTTGATTTATATGGACATCATGAAGGAATCGAAATCCTTAGAACACATACAATGTTGTTTATGTTGTTGTTGTTTAAACAAGCCTCATCAATCATGTGATGAATCCATAAACAGACAGATATCCATGTCACATTGTGGGAAGATTAACGACACCAGGACTAATTGTTAATCCAGTGGCGTAAACAAAAATAAACGGTATCGCTTGGAAGAATTTAAAATATTTATTTGAGTTGTTGTTGTCGTTGTTGAGAATTTTACGCATTCGCTGGCCATGTTCATTATTTAATGGTATGTGTGAAAATCTTAGGTGAGAAACATACATCCAGGAATTTGTGTAAAGAGTCATGGGTATATATGATAGGGAAGAGGAAGAATATATGAGATTTGTTAAATTCAATTTATATTTATTTGAGGAGAGTACGTCGTAGTTGGGAGTACATATATGGGTGGATTTTTCAAAATTTTTATCCACATTTAGAACGCATATAATAAGAGTTTATGTAAAACTTACTTCAAATATTCGTTGTGAAATATTCGTAGACTGTTTCGGGAAAAATATTGACAGAAAATGTAAAGAAGACAAGAATACTAAAACAAAAAAAAAAAAAAAAAATACCAATAAGGAAAAGTCAAAAGTCGGGTGGCGACGACTATATAATAGCTTATAATATCAATATGCATGTTTAGTAGAGCTCCCGTAACAAAAAGAATTTATTTGATTTAGATCATACCACCTATCAAAATTTGGGTTTAGAGCAGTTATAATTTGGTTTCAGAGGAAACTAATATATGGGAGGCATATCCAATTCTGAATCGATTTTTACTAAATTCGACGGAGGCATTTTAATCTAATCATGAGAAGGATTATATTGAAAAAATATATATAGGAGCCGAGTTTCACAAATGGAAACGTACGTCCCGAAATTCATTTGGGCTGATATTATTGCACAACAAACTTGAAATCGGATTAAGGATATTTAGGAGCTATCTTAGCCGATCTCGATAATGGAATGGATATTACGAATTTGAGTGACTGAAACACCAAATCGGATGGAACATGTAAATGGGAGCTATAGCTATATCTGAACCGATTTTCTCCAAACTTGATGTACCTGCTTCTAGACTGAATTTGGTCGGATGTACCAAAATTCAGGACTTTTGGGCAGATATTCACCATTTGGGGCACTATTAAATCGGTTAAAGATATATATGAGAGCTATACATTCAAATCTGAAGCGATCTTGATACAATTTGGCAGAGGTATTTCCGAGCTCTATAAGATATCTGGTACCAAAAATCATTGTTGTCGAATGGATATTACTAATGTGAGGGACTTAATCACCAAATCGGATGAAACTTATATATGGGAGCTATTGCAATATCTGAACCGATTTTCACTAAATTTAATAAACTTGCTTCTAGACTAAATTCGGTTGGATGTGCCGAAATTCAGGTCTTTTTGACTTATATGGACTATTTGGTGCAAAATTAACCGGAAGTCGGTTGAAGATATACACATGGGGGCTATATTCAAGTCTGAACCGATCTTGATACAATTTGGCAGAGGTATTTCTGGGCTGTATGTTATCATTTTTGTAGGGTGCATATTATGAATGTGAGTAACTTATTGCCATTATATATAGCCATTATATATATATATATATATATATATATATATATATATATATATTTGCCATTATTATAGCCATTTGCACAATTAACCCGAAATCGTTTGAAGATATATATGAGCTACATCTAAATCTGATCCGATTATCAACAGGGTTCGTCCTTGGGCCAATCAAATATTGCAATATTTTATCTCAATCGGATAATATATACAAACTGCATTTTGTTCACAGGAATACATGGACGGACGGACAGACTGACATGCATAAATCGACTTAGAAAGTGATTCCATGATGATCCTTTAAAGTAACTATGGGTCTATCTCTCTTCCTACTCCATGTTACAAACAAATGCACAATATCACTATATAACGTATTCAGTATAGGGTATAAATATTGGTATGGGCAAAATCGAACCTTTATAAAATACGAAACCATAAATTCCATATTCATTTCGGGTATCTGGTTGAGAGAAATATTTAGATATAGCAAGTTGTAAAGACTCGCTGATTTGTTTCGCAAGTTATGGCAGATAAAAGTTAAAAAAATGTGACCCTTTGTGGTTGAGATGCAGATATTTATTATCTTCACAACAGATCTTCTGTTAGCAAAAATGTCTGTGTATGTGAGATTTGAAGTGAGTTGGAGTGAGTTTTTCAAAATATTGAGCCCTATGTGCGGGGAAGAAATGGTCCGATCTCTACCATCTTTATAACAGGTCTTTTGTTGATAGAAATATTGAGGTGTACCAAGTCTGAATGGAATCGGATGTTAGTTTCGGGTTTTATGAGTCTTATGAATATATCAAAACATTGACCCTTTTTGTGAAGGAGTTACCAGATTAAGTGGACGGATATCTGGCACCTTCTCAATATATCTGCTGTTGACAGAAATATGTGCCAAGTTTATACAGAGTTTTACGAGCTTCGCGGTTATTCAAAAATTTGACCCGTGTGGGGAGTTGCGAATAGTAGTTGTCGGTCATATCCGTACTTTATACCAGATCTTGGTAATCTGACTTTTATTTCACATTTTATAAGAAGGAATGGGTCGTGCACTCTGCAGCCATATGGCTGAGGGTAAAGTACTGTAAGGTTCGAAAGAAATAAAATTACAAAAGCTTTAAAATGCTGTACTTGAGAGGAAAAGAACTAAAAATTGTAAAAGAATATCGCTCGAATGAGTAAAAATTTATCTCCGAGGTCATTCTTTTTACAGAGACTTGAAATACGTTCCAACTTAGAGATAAAAAAATGCACTTCAAGGTTACAAAATGTCCCTTAAAATACTAAGTGCTAATGAAGCAATATAAAATAACTAGACCTTTAAAATTTTGTGTGGGTGTCAATCTTGAGAAAATTTGAAATTACGACCTTTAAGTATATGAAAGTTTCAAAATTGGTTTAAGGAAAAAATAGGCTGAACTTTTGAAATATTATTATTAAGCTATCAAAAAAAGCTACAAAATTGAGTTGAATTTCGGAAATATTACTCAAAAAAATTGGGAGAATTGATTTATTGATCGCCTAATAACAATATTCCAAAAATTCAGCCTATTTTTCCCTTAAACCCATTTTGCAATGCAAAAATACTTAAAATACCCCTTCAATCCATTTTTCTTCTTTTATAGTCCTGTATCTCGTATAAGTTGGAATCGATATCCGATTGTATTAACATTTTATATAAACTTTGCAAATGCCAATAATATGTAGTGTAGAAATTGAAGTCCAAAAATTTTGTTGTACTTACGCCAAGACTCCAACAATTTTCAGTGACTATTTAAAAAACTACAAACTTTTTGCGTTTTCGAATATTTTAAATTGAAGCTGATCAAAATACATAATTTTCCTACATCTTCTCTGCTACTGAATAAAACATTGCTCTAAACGCCACTTAATCTTTGATATGACAGCAGTTTATTAGCACTGACATGATTGATCGCTTCTCAAGGGTTATCACCATAATTGGCTGTTGGCTTCGGTTACTGGTTTCTCTTTTTTTTTTTTTTTTGTTTTGTTTTTTGAAAATTAAAAACAATATTAAAGCGATCACAATGATGAGATGATCATGCGATCCTAATCAGGGTTTTGTGGCTGATAAATAAATCAGTCAAAGCTAAGCTATCTTTTATGGACAGTTTTATCACAAAAGTAGAAAAAAAAAAAAACGATAAAATACCAAACAACGAAAATTCGTTAGCGTTTAATACAGCAATAATTCATTCACATTCTTAAATATGATCGCATGTCTAGCTAGTCTTCATGTAGAGATGGGTTCCGAAAGAAGAAAAAAAAATCGACAAAATAGGGCGAATGATAAATGCGACGCACATTAATCAACGTTTTAAACAATAGTTGGGGTGTCTATTCAGAAGGGGTTATAACTTGATTTAAACAAAGCCTAATGTGGGCTGCTAACAAATGTCCATCAAATTAAACGTTGTCATTGTTTTGGAATTAGCGCGATTAACACTACTGAATGTGAAGAAATGCCTCTTTAGGCGGATTTCTGTTTTTGATTTTTTGAGAAAAATTTACAAAAATTCTAATCCATTCAAAAGATTTATATCAAGGTTGATATTAAATCTTAACTTATTGGATTATCATTCTCGTTGTCACAAGATGATCAGCGTAGATAACTCAAAGTTAATAAGATAAATTGGTATTTGTGGGTGAAGCCATAAAAGGGATTAGACCATGCTGAGCAATGGTCACTACTGCCCAAAAATGTAAAACTTTTTTTTTGACAAATAATTTAATTTTCGGATAAATAATTAATCCCCAAGATGATTAAGATATTTTAAGATTAATATTTTTTATTGAATAGATTTATTGAATTTCCTCTACGTATGAGGTTTGATGGTTGTATGGGATTGTACGTAGGATTCCTGTAACACTGGTCCATGTATAGCCTGAAGAACTCACAAACAAGTAAAAACGGTGTTATGCCGGACCGAAGCTATTGACCCCTTAATCATGTCAAAACATAAATATTATCAAATCAGTTGTCTTAAAATTTGGGCTTGGTCACATAGATTATTTACTGGAAGAGGGTTATATAAAAATAGTTTCCAGTAGAACGCATTTTCAATTATGGATTGAAATTTGACTTTCCAAATTAAAAATATTATGACACAAAAATATTATAACAACAAACACAATTACAGGGTGAGATAAAAAAACTGCAACAAAAGTCAAACGCCATTATTTTTACAATTTTTTAAATTTTATAAAATGAATGCAAAAAATGTCGGAAATAGCATCAAATTTTAGAATAAGTTTGGATTTGTTCGAAATGGTCACCTTTGGCACGAATTATGGCCTTCAAACGGCTAATGAAAGTGTCACACGCTGTCCGAATGTTGCCCTGCGGTATTTTGGCCCATTCCCAGCGAAGCGCTTGCTTGAGGTGATCGACACTTTGGTATAATCCATTCATATGTCGGATGCATGCATTTTTTTATAAATTGGAGTTTTTGGCAAACGTAGCTGAAATAAAAAAAAAAATACTCAAAATGGAGAATTTTTTAATTATTTTTCCGTTTTACATTTTTTATTGTCCTACACTGCACGGTGTTCAGGGTATTATGTCTTTGTACATTTGTTTGTAACATAGAGAAGACAGCGAGATGATGCATAGAATCACATTCTGAGTCGATTTATACAAGTCCGTCCGTCTATCCATGCATATTTTAAACAAAGTAAAGGTCTAAATTATTACCCGACCGAGGTGAAATTCTACAAAACCAAGGACGAACCCCATTGAAATTGGAGATAATCGGTCAAAATTTAGATATAGCTCCCATTTATATTTTCGTCCGATTTGCCTTATATTGTGCATCAAGTGTGTAATATTAGCCCAAATAGAATCTGGCACATACGACCAAATTGAGCCTAGAAATAAACAAGTGAAAACAATTTAAGAAGCAGTAAGTTCGGCCGGGCCGAACTTTGAATACTCTCCACCATTTGGAACAAATTTCGAAAATTTCAAAAAATAAAATCCGTTAAAAATTCTGCTAAAATCTTAAAAATACCGAATATAGCCGATATATTGGGGTCCCTACGACGTTAACCTACATAGGCTTTGTTTGTCATAAGCCATTACCATATTCAAATTCGAAACTTGAAATAAACGGTGAATAATTTAGCTAAAATCATCAAAATACCGTACATAGGGAGGTACTGTTACATCAGAGCTATACGAAGACCTGAACTTGCGTAGACAATTTTCTGTTACAGCCTGTAGCATCCATTACGAACTTCAAATACGACATCTCAAACGATTTCGGTGAGTATTGTACATAAAATCGTCAAAATACCGAATATAGGGAGGTACTAATATATGCATATTGTAAGACCTGGACATGCATAGACAACTTGCTGTCATAGGCTGTAGTATCCATTACGAACTTTAAATACCAAATTTTAAACAATTCCTTCGAATAATATCGCTAAAATCATCGAAATACCGAATATCGGGAGGTACCGTTATGTGGGGGTATACGACGACGTGGACCTGCACAGTCAATTTTTTGTCTTAAGCTGTAGTATCCCTTTGGAACTTCAAATATTAAATTTGAAACAATTCCGGTGAATAATGTCGCTAAAATCATCAAAATACCGAATATAGGGAGGTACAGTTATATGGGGGTTATACGTAGACGTAGACCTGCGCAGATAATTTTCTGTCATAGGTTGTAATATCCATTACGAACTTCAAATACCAAATTTTAAACAACCGCGGTGAATAATGTCACCAGAATACCGAATATCGGGAGGTACCGTTATATGGGGGCTATACGAAGACGTGGACCTGCATACAAACATTTTTGTCATAGGGTGTAGTACCCATTACGGACTTTAAATACCAAATTTGAAATAATTCCGGTAAATAATGCCGCTAAAATCATGAAAATACCGAATATCGGGAGGTACCTTTATATGGGGTATACGAAAACGTGGACGGACATGACCCATCTATGAACTTAACCTTCCTACTGGTCAACTATGCATGTATGCAAAATTTTAACCTTCTTTTTCAGTTCGTGCGAAATATAGCGTGATTACAGTCGCTAGATCGTCTTAGAATTTTACGCTGTTCCAGAATATATATACTTTGTATGGTCTATTATGAATATTTCGAGGAGTTACACACGGAATTATAAAGCTAATATACCCTCCATAGAATGGTGGAGGGTCTAAAAAGAGGTGTGGGGTATCTTAAAGGCGGTTCCTCCCGATTTTTGACCTATCTTTTCTAATTTCCATTTTTCTTTGTCCGCTGCTGGTATTGAACTCGCAAGCTTTTTCATTGAGCCACGGTTACGAATTATTACAAGGTGGTTGTTTCAAGTCGTACATCGACATTAACCAACCATGGTATTTTATTATCTTTTTCTTCGTTTGCCGAACTCCAACTCTTCGAATTTGTAGTCGGACGCTCACACTCTGTGCTGACGTTTCTCATTACTTGGTAAATAGATGAGGTAGTTTGTTTGCTTTGTAATTTTCTTAGGAACAACTCGCAATTTTTAATTAATGTTAATACTCAAGGCTCATTCGGATCATAAAGCTCACAAGATGTTGTGGGGAATATTCCTTAAAATGCTCCCTGGTTTTCTTATTGCCAACTTTAAAAGTATCCTATCTGTTATATTCTTCTCCAAATCTTGTTAACAATTTCGAACACACTTATCAGTTATTCTCGCTTTACAAAATAGCTCAACGTAATAGTATTGAATATCTGAAAAATTGTAGCTAATTATTTGTGGTGTCAATGGACCGCCTTGTCCACATCTATTCCATAGATTGACAAATCTAAGGCCACTTGTGTGGCCGACCATCTTGTCCGTATTAATTACAACATTACATTAATCCAGGTACGCTTTAGCATCTTAAATCAAGCTGTGATGACGCTGGCAATGTGTCTCTATTAACAAAAATCAAACGACGGAGCCAGAAACGAAGATGACGACAACGACAACGACAATAAAAACAAACAAATCTCATTTGAAGCTTTGACGTTAAATGATATCAAGTCATTGTCACACAGTATGACGCACTTTCATACAAATGGAGGAGTGGACATTTTGGGTGGGCAAGCCGAGAGACAGACGGACGGACGAACACACAAGGCGACAAACGAGCATTTGCCTAGGGAAATGTTGACTAACAAGTGGCCTTGTTAATATGCAGCAAGTCTGGGGTCAGATTTGAATATTCTTTGTCTCGGAGTCTTTTGTTTGTTGGCCACAAATTCAGGGCCACACACATCCAGCAAGCACACTGTTAGCCGGTGTACGTGTGTGTGTGTGAGCATGTACGGAACATTTGCATTGTTGTCTGTAGCTGCGATGTCCAGACAACAACTAAGAAGCCGAAGGAGACACTATCTACCGACTGACTGAAATTAATTTTTAAAATACACATCAAGAACTACGCGCCGCTGTTAGCTGGTCGTACTTTGTGTGAGTGTGTATGTGTGTTTAAAGCTCCAGTGTTTTGGTAGGAGCAAAGGCAAAGGAACAATCCAAAAAAACAGCAGACCTAAAAAGAAGTCCAACACAAATCTACATAGGCGTACATAAACTGAATACATGTATGTATTTTCCATATGTTTGTAGGCATGTCACCGACAGCTGGGCGTATTTCTCAGGTTGTGTGATGTTTTTCGGTAAGTTGATGCCTTGGTGCATAACTTACCTTCACAGAGAAACCCAGTCAAGCAAAGACACCGAAACAACTTTCTTTGTATTTCAGGTGGGATTTGCTGGCTTTGCAGTAAACACCAAAATTAAAGCAACAACAATATTAAACAAGAACAACAACAGCAAAGTAGAAGAAGAAAATAAACTTTCGTTAGTTTTTGATCTCTTCTCGTAAAAAACTGACAAGATTGTTTTCCCTTCTTTTGAACAGGGCATAAAAATAAAACTTGGGCAGGGTACCCATGTTGGGATGCACGGACGCTTTGAAGGGTATGCTAAAACAATGATGGTACATTTTTTATAATGGTCTCCATATCCTGACAGCATTCTCAATGGACCAAATTTTCAGTGTTCTATAAGACTGCTGGAAACTGAAACTAAAGATAGGAATCCTATACTAAAAATTTTACAAGAAAGAATCGTTTTTATACCCTCAGAAATATGGCAGAGGATATATATTAATTTGATACGGCCAAAAGTGCCTCAGAAAAATAAATAATTTTAGACCCTAGGTTTTTCCGGACCAAATCCGTTTCAGGATATTTAGAGTCGATTTAGAGGTGTAGATCCGTCCGTATGTCTGGCTGGTTCGCCGATAACTCTCAAAGGGAGTATCCGACTTGGTACATTTTGATATTACCGGGTGAGATAAAAAACTAAAACAAAGTCAAATGCCACAATTTTTACTTTTTTTTTTTTAAATTTTATTGAATGAAAGCACAAAATGTCGGAAATAGTATTAGATTTGTTCGAATTTGTCACCTTTGTTACAAATTATGGCCTTCAAACGTCATGCGCCAATGAAACCGTCACACGCTGCCCGAATATTGCTCTGCGGTATTTTGACCCATTCCCGGCGAAGTGTTTGCTTGAGGTGATCGGCACTTTGGTATTTTTTAGTGCCAACCTTGCTTTCCAAAATACTCCAGACACAATAGTCCAACGGATTGGTATCCGGAGAATTTGGTGGCCATTGTACGCTGGAAATGAAGCGAGAAACCTCATTTTGCAACCATTCTTGCGTGGCGCATGCTGAGTGCGATAGTGCTGAGTCCTATTGGAATATCCAAGGTTTGCGGCCAAAATTTTTGCATGCCCAAGGCTTTAATACACCCTCCAGAATATTTTCGCGATAATATTCGGCATTTATTCTGATGCCACGGCCGATTAATACGAGCGGAGAGCGAACATCGGCTGTTATGGCGGCCTACACCATTATCATGGCCGGCGCTTGAGTTCAGGTTGATAACCGAATGTGCACATTTTCAGCAGACCTCTTTGGCAAGTAAACACGATCATTTTGTTTACAAACAGCTGGAGAAAACCGAATACGAAGCAAATCTTTAGCTCTTTTGAGTTTATTTTCTTTCTGTTGCGGTGTAAGTTCTTAAACATTTTGATTTTCAATGATTTACCCCGAGCTCATTTTTCAATATATGCCGAATGGAATATTGCGATACGTTCACAGTGACCATTTTTCGGTCACTGTGACGCGGGTTTCGGTCAAGTCGCTTCTTTCCTTTTTGAACCATTTCTGCCGATTTTGCTGTTTTCTTCAATCCACTTCCTTGACGTCGATCTACGTTACCAGTATCACGGTAACTAGCGATGGTACGAGACACAAAAGATTTATTCACATTTTAATTCTGGAGTGCTCTAACGATAGCCACTGGAGGTTTTCCAGCCAAACTTAAAGAAATCACACTTAAATCACGCTTGCATTCCATTACGAATTATTTGTTTCCTGGAAAATTCTCACCAAAACGCTTTTGAACGCTTGTAAACAATATGATGAGCTGTCACTGGAATAATTTTAACAGCTGTCCAACGAGTGGCTTAGAAATGGCACCAGTCTGAAGTTGATTGCAGTTTTTTTCATCTCAACCCGTATAACTGACTATATAGTATCCAACGTCGTTTGGCACGGCAAAAAAACTTACAATTCTGGTCGTTCCTATCCAGCCAATACCGATGGTGTTTAATGTAGTGTCACGTATGGTATTTCCTATTTAAAAACTCAAGCTACATCCCATTCCACGACCTTATGTAGACCCACGCATTCACAGTGATCATCAAACCGAATATCATTTGTTTAGCCCAAGGTCGAACCCTATCGAAATTGGTGATCAAATCAGTCGTCCGATTTCAAAAGTATTGTGCACCACATGCGCAATATCAGTTCGAATCAAATATAGTCCAGAAGTATGCTTGGCAATTTTGATGAATATCGGTTGAGATTAAAATATGCTTTCGTCCGGTTTTTATTTCATTGTGTGTTATACGTACAATATTTCTCCAAATGGGAAAGATTTCGGTACACCATTATGTCTCTCACATATGTAATATGCATTCCACAGCAAAGATATTTCGGACCAGATATCAAATACACCCCAGAAATATATCTGCATATATATTTATTTTTATACAAATTGATGTTTATTGTGCAGCAGATGGTTAATATCGGCCCAAATGAAGTTAATTTGACGCAAAGGACCTAACTTAGCCTAGAAGCAAGTGTATCGAATTTGATGAAAATTGGTTCAGACATAGCAATAGCTCCCATATATATGTTTCATCCGATTTGGTCTTTAAGTTCCACACACTCTTAATATGTACTTCTCAACAATGATATATTATATCATAGCAGATACAGCTCAGAAATAAATCTGGGAAAGTTCCTTTTCCATGTTTTGTCGAGATCGGTTCATATATGGATATATTTCCCATATATGTTTTCCTCTAATTTGATGTTAATAATACATCAAGAATGCTACATTTGACGAACTAAAGTTGTTTCAGCCGATGTTATATTTAAGTTGTCTTTAAGTCATAACTTGCACTGTATAGCAACGATATTTGTTTCGAGAGGTCACGTGCATCATAAATCGACATCACTCAAGTTTAGTGGACATCGATTTAGCTCTTATTGATTATTTTTAAACTACTTCAAATTTAAACCCCTCTAAACCCCAAATGTGCAATGTATGCCTAAATTGCTAATAAGAACGTTTATTTGCTACATATAGTATGTCCCGCTCCTTTATATATCCCTACAAATTAGCAGTGGCCACAATACCAATGATTCGAGTTTCCAGCTCCATCCGTTGACTCAAACCGAAATGGTTTCAAATTTACCATTTAGTTTTTCTTTCAATTCAAATTTGCAAAAAACAAGTGAAAAGGCATTTAATGTCCTCCACGATGTTGAAGATATTTACAATAACAAATCCGTTGAAAAATACTCCTAAAATCATAACAAGTAAAAAGCACCCTCCACCATTTGGAATGAACTTGAAAAAAATCGAAAACTACCACTTTATGAAAACCGTTACATAGTTACTATACGAAGACGTGGACCTGCATACGAAATTTTTTGCCATTTCCAATACGAAATTTGAAACGATTTACCGGAATCGTCGGAATCGTCGTATTTTCATAATGTCGCTAAAATTATGAAAATACCGAATATCGGGAGGTACCGTTATATGGGGGCTATACGAAGACGTTGACCTGCATACGAAATTTTTTTCCATAGGTTATAGTACCCTTTAAGATCTTACAATACGAAATTTATAACGATTCCGGTGAATAGTGAGTTACCAGTATATGCGGGTTTTAGAAAGGCGTGGACCTGCATAGACAATTTTCTGTCATATGTTTTATTATCCATTACGAACTTCAAATACCAAATCTTCAGTAAATAATGTCACTTAAATCACCAAAATACTGAAGATAGGTAGGTACCATTATACAGGGGCTATACCAAAATGTGGACCAATTTTCAATACCAAAAGTCCTGCAGACATAATATACATTTGAGTAAAATTTTATCTATTCACCTCATTTCACTCGGAAGCTAGAGTGATTTCCACAGACCAAAGACAGACGATCATCGCTAAATCGATATAGAATTTTATGCTGATCAAGAATATATATAATTTGTGGGGACTTAAATGTATATTTCGAGGTGTTACAAACGGAATGACAAACTTAATATACCCTCCATACTATGGTGGAGGGTATAAAAAAAATTTGTTACGTCTTTCCTACACTCCAGTACAATAAATTTCTTGTGGTACCTTTAGTAAACTTATTGATTGAGATTTTTATTTAGGTTTTATTTTAGTACATCTCAATATATTAAAATATTTCCATCCATACAATTGAGTCGTAACTTGTCGTTTTCGTTTTTTAAATATCGTTGACCTAAAATTAAAACACCCTTTGTCTGCAACGGTGTTTCCCCCCCCAGAACGGAGAACAAAAGTGAAACAAACTTTTTTCCCTGACATATCGGAGTAACTAAAAATACATTACTTGTTGTAGATGCTGTATGGAAGTCGAACACAAAAAACGGAGCTGAATAAACCAAAGAACAAGAACAGACTGTTCGTCCAATGTTTGATCTACGGATTTGTAAGCCCAAAGACCCAAAGACAGCTCCAAATAAAACATTAAATGTCGCATTAAAATGCTAATACTGGCGATGAGATGAGATTTGGAGGTCGCCAAGCGAGTGAAATGCCACCACCATGGATTTGCAGCGATTGAATTAAGGTTTGTGTTTTGGGAGAAACGGCAAGCAGCAGAGGGAACCAACACACAACGGAATAACGCCAATCGTCAAGAAAACAAAGTAAAGGTATGAATGTCGTTTTATTTTCGTTTTTGTTGTGGATGGCATGGATGAAGTTGACGTCTTTTTTTTTTTTGGAGAAGTAAACAAATATTGTAGTAGTTGTTGTATTTGGTACTGGTGTTGTTCTCCCTTACATGACAATTGTGACTGGGCCATGCATATGATGGTGTGATGCCTAGCAATATGATAGCATATATCCAAATTTTGTCGATGACACACCATTACCATTGTTCGTCCTGGCTTTGATGTGTTTTTCTTTCCTTTTCGCAGTAGCTTCATCTTTTGTTGTTTACTTATTTTTTTCTGTCTCTTAGTTATTCTCCCTCTCATTACGCTTTGTTTCTTACTCAACAAACTGTTGCGTAAATTTCTGCAATGCCAAGGAAACAGAAAAGATACGGATAATGGCATTGACTTTTGGGTGGGAGTAGGATTTTACAAAAAACGAAGCGAAACAATCGTCCTATTAAAGCCTAATTTGTGATATGTTTTTGCTCCGGAAATTTATTGAAAATATGAGCATGAAAGGATGTCTTTATTGTTTCAAAAATTTTATACACAGTAATTTGCAGGAGATAAAGAGGTTTTGCATAAGTGGACAGATTAAATTATTTAAATAGAAGATGTTAAACATTTTTGTAGACTACTGTATGTAGTAGGGTTGGTTCGCAAATCCTTAAAATTTAAGATTACTGTATTTGTACGTTTTTGATACCAAACAGCATACAGGACAATTTAATTGTCAGTCGAATTAATCATGTCCGTCGTTCACAATATTTGTACAACCAAAATATTTGGTATTTGAAATTTCCACCAGCTTTCGGTATTTCAAAGATACCTGCCATAGTTTCCATTCATATTAATTTAGTATTTTTAAGTAAGGGATGAATCTGGATGAAACTGGAAATTTGAAATATTGGTATTGTAGTTACTGTTGGTGGATAAGGTTGAAATAAATAGAGGGTTTTGGGAAATACGTATACAAAAAGTACTAAATTGTAGTAAATGTGCTATTGGGTAAACGGATTGTGCTGAAAATCTAAAATTTGGCATTGACATTTGGAGGTGGATTTTATAATACGTAGTAGAAAGTAAAAAAAGTCCTAAATGATAAAATTGTGATATTTGTTGGACGGAAAAGAGTTGGAAATCAACAATTCTGTATTGGGATAACTTTTTGTGTGGTGGGATTGATATACAGGGAGAGATAAAAAAACTGCAAGAAAATCAAACGCTATAATTTTTACTTTTTTTTTAATTTAAAAATATCGGAAATAGCATCAAATCTTAGAATAAGTTTAGATTTTTTCGAATTAGTCACTTTTGGCACGAATTATGACCTTCAAACGGCCAATGAAATTGTCACACGCTGTCCGAATGTTGCTCTGCGGTATTTTGGTCCATTCCCGGCGAAGCGCTTGCTTGAGATGATCGACACCTTGGAATTTGTTAGTGCCAACCTTGTTTTCCAAAATACTCCAGACACAATAGTCCAACGGATTGGTATCCGGAGAGTTTGGTGGCCACTGAGCGCTGGAAATGAAGGAAGGAACCTCATTGTGTAACCATTCTTGGGAGGCGCGAGTTGCGTGCGATGGTGATGAGTCCGATGGTGCTGAGTCCTGTTAGAATGTCCAAGGTCTGCGGCCAAAATGTTTGCGTGCCCAAGGCTTTAATATACCCACCAGAATATTTTCGCGATAATATTCAGCATTTATTCTGATGCTACGGTCAATTAATAATAGGAGCGGAGAGCGACGATCGGATGTTATGACGGCACCGACCCACACCATCACCAGCGCTTGAATTCTGGTGGCCAACCGAAGGTTTGTTTGTTTACAAACTGCTGGACAACGAATGTTTTCTCATAGGAGAAAACCAAATTCGGCAGTTCACCTCATTCGGCCAAGCGAAGCAACTCTTTAGCTCTTTTCTGTTGCGGTGTAAGTTCAATGGCTTACCTTACCTTTCAATGGCTTTACCTTGAGCTCATTTTTTAATATTTGCCGAATGGAATATTGCGATATGTTCAGCTCAAGATCCATTTTTCGGTCACTTGACGCCGTTGCTTCTTTACTTTTCGAACCATTTCTGCTGATGTAGCCGTTTTCTTCCATCCACTTCTTGGACGTCGGGCTACGCTACCATTATCACGGTTACGAGAGAAGGTATGAGACACAAAAGATTTATCCACATTTAAATGCTGGAGTACTCTAACGATAGCCACTTGTGGGTTTCCATCCAAATATAAAGAAATCACACTATCTCACTTCAATTCCATCACGAATAACTTTTTTCCTGGAAAATTCTCACCAAAAAGCTTTGTGCACTTGTATAACAATATAATGAGCTGTCACTGGACTAATTTTAACAGCTGTCGGACGAGTGGCTTAGAAATGACAGCAGTCTGAAATTGGTTGCAGTGTTTTCATATCAGCCTGTAGTATGGAGGGTATATTAAGTCCGTCATTCCGTTTGTAACTCATCGAAATAAAATTTTTAGAATTTAAGAATAATCGGTAAATAATTTGGGAATGGTGTATTTTCCAATTATTTCATCTGATTAGTGATTTGAACTGTCCTGCTGAACATAGGGCCTTTTTTAGTTATAAAAAATTAAATATAATTTACAATTCTATATTATTATTTTCCTGTATGAATTGTATTCTTAAATTTGATTTTTTTTTTTTTTGGTTTCCAAATGTATATTATAAAGGGGGACCTTTTAAATCCCCGAAAATTTCTCATGTATTCTACTCCAACAAAAACGGAAGATATCTTTTCCAAGAAATATCAATGCCACACCACGAAATCTAAGACATATTGCTGTCTGCTGTCGGTAGCCACATAAAAAGTGACAAAATCACAGTTTTTCTTAGAACACTGTCACCATTTGGGGATGCTGCTTGAAGATTCCCACTACGTATCCCATTTATACACCTGCGTAAATTCAGCCATTCAACCCAACTGCAAAAAGGTGTCTTTTTAATCTTTAAGGTTATGCCGGCACAGGCACAACGAGCAGTAGTGGTGGTGGTGGTGTTAGTGATGGTGATAGAGATGGGGGGCCAGCCGACATGTGTGATCCAGCGAATGTTTGTTGCTCTTGTTGTGGATGCTGAGCAGATTTCTATGCCAGCAAACGACTAAACTTCTCCCCCGAGAACCGTTAAGAGCATCGTTTTGTTTCCGTTATGCCATGCATAAGGAACACAAAACTTTTCTTGTCATTCACATTTAAAGTTGTCCCAACTGTCAAAACTGTCTTTGCCCTGGCATAAGGATGTCTGTTTGTGTGTCCGTGTGAGTGTGTGTGAGTTTATGCATAAGATGTTTTGTTTTTGTAAAAGATAGGTGGGTAAGGTGTTCACTTTCCAAGGTTCTTTCATTTTTTCTCGTGTCATTTATGACAGTGTCATTGTGTGTTGGGAAGTCCCGAGTTGAAGGTTATCTGGCTCTAAAAATATAAAATTATGAATGTGTGCGTGTGTGTATGGCCACGGCTATGTGCGAGTAAATGTCTATTTGCGAGTGTTTTTGTTTCGTTTTCCTTTTTTTTTTTTTTGGTAAGTAAATAAAAATTTAATAAAAATATCACACCTCATTATAAGTGAAAGGTAAAATCCCCGATAATAACCTATGTTTGTCTAATTGATATGTTGAGCTGATGCGCCTCGTAAGGATAGGGGATTTGCTAATGTTTATGGGGCATATCACATTTCATTCTTTTTTCCTATATGATTCTGATGAAATGTGTATGCAATGGAAAATGCTAATTGGGTTAGGAATGGGGGGATACATGTTTGTTTATGCAGTAATTTGAAGGAAATAAAAGAAATAAAAATATGGGTATGGACATTTTGAAAACATCCTGCTTGTATTTTTAAGTTTTTCATACCCTCCACTATTCCATGGAGGAATTTTGTCATTCCGTTTGTAACTTCTTGAAATATTCATAATAGACCCTACAAAGTAAATATATTCTGGATCAGCGTAAAATTCTAAGACGATCTAACGATGTCCGTCTGTCCTTCTGTCTGTTGTAATCACGCTATCTTTCGAAAGAATTGATAAATAAGGCTAAAATTTTGCATACATGCATAGTTTACCAGTTGGCAGGTTCAGATCGTAAATAGGCCATGTCGATTCATATTTAAAGAGGTACTACACCCTTTGACAAAAATTTTTGTATGCAGGTCCACGTCTTCGTATATCCCCCATATAGCGGTACATCCTGGTATTCGGTAGTATGATGATTTCAAGTTCCTTCCAAATGGTGGAGGGTATTAAAATTTCGGCCTGGCCGAACTTAGCTTCCTTTTTACTTGTTTATATATAAAAAAATTATCGAGAGTAATTGAGTTTTACAGTCATTTGTATTTGTAAAGCTTCTCAAAATATTAATAGATGTTCATTTATTGTTAAAAGTTCTACTTCCAAACCTCTTTTGGATATTTTGTCTATTTCAATATCTGTAGAATATTAAATCAAATATATAATCCTTAAATGATATGGCGCAGAGTCATAACATCCAAAGGTAAAAAGAATATCCACGAAAGGCATCTAGAAAGATTTATTTTAATAAAAGATTTATCTCTCTCTGTAAAAGACCTCTACAAGGAAGATTCCTTTATAGATATGAAGCATTATTGATTTTCTCGCCAACTTAAAAAAAAAAAAACTATTGATTGTGAAAGAAGAGCTTAAAAGAGAGAACATGTGTATTGGGCTTGCAAAGAGCCTAAATAAAGGGGACAAATTGTCTGATAAGTAAAGGGGTTCTTTTTATACCCTCCATCACAGTATGGAGTGTATGTATATTAACCTTGTCATCTCATATGTAATACCTCAAAATATAAATGTTAGACCCCATAAAGTATACCGGGTGAGATAAAAAATTGCAACAAAGTCAAACGCCAAAATTTTTACATTTTTTTTATTTTATTAAATGAAACCAAACAATGTCGGAAATTGCATTAAATTTTAGAATAAGTTTAGATTTGTTCGAATTGGTCACCTTTGGCACGAATTATGGCCGTCAAACGGTCAATGTCACACGCTGTCGAATGTTGGTCTGCGGTATTTTGGGCCATTCCCGGGGAAGCGCTTGCTTGAGGCGACACTTTGGTATTTTTTATTGGCAACTTCGTTTTCCAAAAAAGCGAGGAACATCATTTTGTAACCATTCATAGACGGCGCGTGCTGAGTGCGATGGTGCTGAGTCCTGTTGGAATGTCCAAGGTCTGCGGCCAAAATATTTGCGTGTCCAAGGCTTTATTACACCCTCCAGAACATTCGGCATTTATTCTGATGACACCGTCGATTAATACGAGCAGAGAGCGACCATCGGCTGTTATGGTAGACCCCACCATCACCATGACCGGCGCTTGAGTTCTGGTGGCCAACCACAGGTGCACAGCTGACCTCTTCGGCAGGTAAACACGATCATTTTGTTTGTTTACAAACTGCTGGACAACAAATGTTTCCTTATCGGAGAAAACCAAATTCGGCAGTTCACCACTTTCGGCGAAGCGAAGCAACCCTTTAGCTCCCTTGAGCCTATTTTCTTTCAGTTGCTGTATCAGTTCTTGCCTTTTTTGGAATTTCAATGGCTTTACCCCGACCTTTTTTTTAATATTTGGCGAATGGCTTATTTCGATATGTTCAGCTCACGAGTCATTTTTCGGCCACTGCGACGCCGGATTCGATCAAGTCGCTTCTTTACATTACGAACCATTTCTGCTGATGTTGCTGTTTTCTTCCGTTCACTTCCTTGCCGTCGGGCTACGCTACCAGTATCACGGTAGTGAGCGATAGTACGAGACACAAACGATTTATTCACATTTAAATGCTGGAGTGCTCTAACCATAGCCATCTGTCGTTTTCCAGCCAAATATAGAGAAATCCCACTATCACGCTTGAATTCCATCACGAATAACTCTTTTTCTGGAAAATTCTCACCAAACTGCCATTGTACTCTTGTAAACAATATAATGAGCTGTCACTGAAATAATTTTAACAGCTGTCGGACGAGTGGCAGTTTTTCAGCTCACTCTTTAGATTACACATTTCTGTCCATTCCAATTAAAAATGTACCTAAAATCCTTAAATTTCTTTAAATCGGAGGATACCTTTATGTGGAGATTATGCCTAAACATGAGCCAAGCTTCACACTTACTTGATGACATTATTTTTTACTTATTATGAAGCTACTTAAAAAATCCGATCGATGATTTGTATAGAAAAATTTGGTAACACCTTCTCATACATGTGGGAACTATGTGCGTCAGTTAAAATGAACCAACACTTCAGATGATCTAACAACTTTATACAATGCCATTTCCATGGTATTGCTATATATTGGATAGAATGCCCAAGTTCATTATGATCATATGCTAGTCCTACTTAGTTTGCATTTAACCGATCTTCACATACAGAAGGAAAACTCTTTGGCTCTGCCAAAGTTGATTTGTTCTGGCGATTTACTGTGACGGGCACTTACAGGCCTTTAAAATACCCTAGTACAGGCTAGGTATTGCTTTACAAAAGGGGCCTTAAATCTGTAATTTATATCTGACAACTGGTAAGCACTTCTATCCCCCAGTTTCACACTCCTTACTGGGATAATAGTGAAACCGAAAAGTTTCTACATTTAAAGATGTTACGATGGGATGTCACCGCTTCCTGATGTCACCCCTTCTAGTATAATTGTCAAAGGTCTCTTATTTCTTAAAATCTGAAGGTGGTCGAAACGTCCTTACGATTGGATGTTTCGGATGTACTGGTCTTATCAATAGGAGGCATATTATCTCTAGAAAAGATATAGCATTCGATTATCCCAAATTAACACAATATGAAGGTTTCAGTCTCTTTAACTTTTTATACCCTACAACACTATGTGTTGAGGGTATAATAAGTTTGATTGGGCCAAAAATTATGTAACACCTCGAAATATTGGTTTCCCACATAGGAAAGTATATATGGATCTTCCTAGCTCGCCGAGCTGAGTCGATCTAGCTATGTATGTCCGTCCGTCCGTCTGTCCATGTTAATTTGTAATCACTCTACAGGTCGCAATTATGGCCCGATCTTCACGAAATTTAGAATGTAGGTGGGGTTAAGGTCAGAATAGAACCCTATTTCTTTTGGAGATGATCGTCAAATGTTTAGGGGTTGAAATGGACCAAATACTGAAAAAATGTCGAATTTTGCAGTAGCTATACAGGTCGCAATTATAGACCAATCGACGCGGAATTTCGCATGTAGCTAAAGTATAGGGTGGGGAAGAAGCCTACTAATTTGGGTGGTCATCGGATAATATTTAGCGGGTAAAATAGACCATATCTTTTGTGTTGAAAAAAATCAAAATATTTTATTAAACCGTGAATACTTTAAATCCCGGCGAAATCACAAAGCCATCACAAGGTTACTTCTGACCTTTACATTGATGTTATTATCCAACAAATCGGATATATAGCACAATATGTGCGATATATATGTCTATCAAAGAAGATATGCTTGAAAGATCTCTTATATGTCGAGAACGACTGTACTGATTTCGACAGTTCTCATGAATTCAGAATGACCTCTTGGCAGGAAAGAAAAAACATCTAAAAAAATCGCATAAAAATATCTCTGTAAGATGAAAATACTGATTTTGTAAAATTTTTTTTTTATTTTCATTTTGGTAATATTTCTACAGCTAACAAAACTAAGTAGTTAGGATATCAGGATATCATATACAGATCTTATTTATGGCCCGATCCTTACGAAATTTTGCATGGGGATAAGATGAGGGTCAGAATAGAAGCCTACTCCTTTTGGAGATGATTGCCATATATTTAGGGGTTGAAATGGACCAAAAAACTGCAAAATTGTCGGCAGGTGGTAATTATGGCCCGATCCTCACGCACATTTGAATGGAGGTTACCTCACATTGCAAAAGCCAATGTCTTTGGGAAATATTGGTTCCAGATCTAGGAAGACCAATTACGTGCAACATCTACCAATAAATTGGAAATGAGCAAATTAGTTTAAGTTGCTATTATTCGAAAATTAGAGAACGAAAACTGATGGTTTTCTTTTATTATTTGTCACAAAATCTTGTGGAATTCTTTCGAGTATCTCGCCTATATCAACTGTATGGTTTATTATAGTGTTGTAGGGTATTCAACGGTCGGTCCCGCTCGACTGTAGCCTTTGCTTACTTGATTTTTTTTTAATTATTCTTTTTTTCGAAAAATGAAGCATAATGAAGTACTAGGTTGATTCGTTTAGTAGTAATTGGCCAAACTATCGAAGAAAGATAGACATATATTTTTTTTGCCTCTGCACTATATTCTAGCTGTAATTATGCCATACTTACTCTGCAACATAATCTCACGTACAAGTGTTGTCGTTGTTGTTTTTATTTTCCTCATTTTTGTGACACACAACATCTTTTGTGAAACATAAAACACAACTTAATTTGTAAAACAGGTAGTTAAGGCAATTAATAGGACAAATGTCACAACTGTAGCATCCATTAGCATGTGTTGGCCAACTGGTGTCTGCTTGGGTACGTGCGAAGAACGTTCGCTGCTTGACATTGACTTTGACACAAGGCAGAATGAAGCAATGAAGAAAAAAAACTAAACTTGGCACATAAACTGGAGCATATGGAGTTGGCAATAAAGTGTATGTGTGGATCATATAACTTGTGTTGTTCTTCTTTGGATTATCAGAGCACGTCAAACATATCATATATATAGTTAGTTATCTATATCTAGTTAGTTAGGGAGAAATACCCAGTGTTATCAAGAATGTTACTGGCTGTTAAATACTGACTTTTTATACCCTCCACCATACTATGGAGGGTATATTAAATTTGTCATTCTGTTTGGAACACCTCGGAACCCTAAAACACCATTTTCGACCCAGAAAGTATATATATTTAGTATAAAATTCTAACGAATTGCAGTAGGTTGATAAAATTTTTCTCACATGTGTGTTTGGTCGGCAGGACTTTTGGTATTAAAATTTAAATACATGTAAATGTACCTATATTTGGTACATAGGTGATTTAAGCGACGTTATTTACCAGAATTGTTTCAAATTTCGTATGTGTAGTTCACAGCGGGTAGCACAGTCTGTGATAGAAAAATTAAATTAGGTATTTGACGATTTTAAGGATATTATAGACCGGACAATTTCGTATTTGCAGTTCGTAATGGGTATTACAGCCTGCGATAAATTTTTTTCAATGCATGTCCAGGTCTTCGTATAGTCCCCCATGTGGGGGTCACGTCAATATGTAGCCCCCTAAATTAGGTATTTTGACGATACCTCCCTACATGACGGAACCTCCCTATATCCAGTATTTTAATGTTTGTCCGGAATTGTTTCAAATTTCGTATTTGATTTGTATTGTAATTGCTAATGACAAAACTAAGGAGGTCCACGTCTTACCGTATAACGCTAAATCCATATATTCAGGATTTTTATGATTTTCAACGTTATTTAATTATTATTATTTATTTTTAATTTCCATATTCCTTCCAAATGGTGAAGGGTGTTCAAAGATCGGGCCGGCCAAACCTACTGCTTTTTTGCTTCTTGTATATTCTATTTCGAGGATTATTTAGAACAATTGTCAGGGTATAATAGTTGTCATTTGAATCACAAGCAAATGTAGTCCTTGATGAGTCAAATTTTGCATGCCGAGAATTGTAGGAGGTACCAGATGAAATTGTCCGATCTCTACCATCTCTATAACAGATCTTGTGTTGATAGAAATATTGAGATGTGCCAAATCTGAATAGAATCTTATGTTAATTTCGAGTTTTATGAGCTTCATGGATATTCAAAATTTTAACCATTTGTGGAGGAGTTACCAAAAGGAGGGGCCGACATATTCCATCTTCCCACCAGACCTTGGGTTAATAAATTGTGTGCAATTTGAATTTAAATTTGAAAATCGGACCCTTACATTAAATTTTATAGGAGTTATAATTATTCAAAATGTTGACCCTTTGTGGGGGAGATACTTGATGGTGTGAACCCATATTACCCCGTTTCCCAACAGACCTTTCCCGATACAAACATTAGGATTTGCAAAGTTGGAGCAAAGTAGGATTATCCCTTCTCTTTCCGTGCCGTTTTTTTTTAAATTTCGACCATTTGTGGGTACTAGAAGGAGTGGACCAATATTGTCCATATCCGAACTCGATCTAAGTTTGACAATAATTTTACGATGTACCAAGTTTTACCCAAATCGGATACTCCCTTCGAATGTTATCATGCGCAACCGTATATCTGGAGTTTATATTACGCATGTGAGGGATTTAAAACACTTAATCGGATGATACATATATTTAGGAACTATAGCTATATCTGAACCGATTTTCTCTAAATTTGATTAACTCGCTGTTAGACTGAATTCGATGGGATGTACCGCAACACAGGCCATTTGGACTTATATTAGCCATTTGGTGCACATATTGGCCTTGGGCTCAACAAATATTGTTTGGGAAAATGCATCTCAATCGGATAGTAATCTGCATTCATAAATTCTGACATTCATAAATTCGATGAGGATCCTCAAAAGTAACTATGGGTCTATCTCGCTTCCTTCTCCATGTTACAAACAAATACGCAATAACATAATACCCTTACCACTATGTGGTGTAGGGCATAGTTATTAATATAGTTCCTTTTGGTACAGCCCTTATACACAGATAACCCCTGATTTAAATTATTTTGAACGTCTTTGCCATATTTTCCAATTCAGTGTAAATGAAGGTCAATAACTTTTGGTAGATCTAGATTTGAATTTTTACAAACTTAATTTATTCCACTATCATTATATCCTATAAATTTAATAGAATCGCTTTCGTTTCACTTTTCGCATTTTCCTAACACGTTGTTTCCGTTTTCTACCACCATGACGCTGGGCTCGTCCTGAATTGCCACTGTTCTGTGCGATTAGCGAAAAGTAAGAATTTGAATTAAGGTCAGGTATAAAGGTTTGTTGTGACTGGACATGGGTATTTGAGTTTGAGTTGATCGCTTGCAATCGGAGTCTTTGTAAATCGGCAATATTATTGGAATTTAGAGATTGTAGACCTGGACTTAATACAACAACTGCTCCATTAAAGGGATTATTATGGGCCGAAACGGGATTGTTTATCATATTCGACGGTTGGGGCTTTCTGCGATTTGCCACTGCAGGTGCGGCTGCTGGCGGTGGTCCTGCTGGTGGTCCCGGTGGAGGTGGTGGTGGTGGAGGAGGAGGGGGAGGAGCTGGACCCGGTGGTGGAGGTGGTGGAGGTGGAGGAGGTGGTGGTGGCGGAGGAGGAGGAGGTGGTGGCGGTGGAGGAGGAGGTGGCGGCGGTGGAGGAGGAGTTGGTGGAGGTGGCAAAGTTGGATTATTTACAGTACCATTTGAGGGCTTATTTACAATCACCACTTTTGGAAAGAATCGAGAACCATTGCGATCTTGTCGGGCATTGTTTCCATACAATTGGTATCTGTTTCGATTAGGTCTAGTTCTTCGTGCACCTAAATGAATAAAAAAACATTTATTTTTGAAATTCACATTTTTTTAAGAAAATTACTAAAATTTTTATCACTCACTCGTTGTGTTAAACGCCGAAATTCCAATTAAAACTATGAAAACAACAGAAGACCACTTCATCTTCTGGTTTTTTCTTCACAGAGGGAACATTCAGCGGAATCTACAATGTTCTCTTTAGAATATATTTTCTAACACCGGTTGTGTTTCAATCTTATCTACTTGATGTCCAAAAATATAATGATTTGTTTATTCGCCTTCAGTCATCCTCTAAAACTATTTGACCCAATTAACAATGGTGCCAAAAATATTGCATAAATGCTTAAATTTGCATAATTTTCGCTATTTTCTAAATCGTAAATAATTTAGGAATTTGCAAATTTGAATGAATTTATTATGTCGCAGAATTATATCGAAGACAAATGAAAGTTAAATTTGCACGTGGTTAGAAATGGATCATTTTAAGATTGACTCCAAGTTTTGGGGATAGTGCGCAATTTGGTCCAAGCTTTTTACAGCGTAGTAAATTAAGTTTGGGTATTTGCGTTGGTCCCATAAATTTTAAAAAGTTAAATCATGGATTACGTAGCACTAAATTTTTGGTGGATGATTTTTTATACCCTCCACAATACATGGTATGGAGGGTATATTAAGTTCTTCATTCCGTTTGTAACTCATCGAAATAATAATTTTAGACCCAACAGCGTAGAATTCTAACACGATTTAGCCCTGACCGTCCGTCCATCTGTTGTGAGATAGGAAGCTAGAATTTTGCACAGATCTATATTTTGTCTGAAGGCAGGTTAAGTCCAAAGATGGACTACATCGGTTCACTATATCGAAGGGCGCCCATAAAACGGTACACCCGATATTCCGCATTTTGATGATTTTAGCCACATTTTTAAATTCTCACAAGAAGTTTCCTGTGAGTACAGTATCCCCTAGAAGAAAATTGTCTATATAGGTCCACGATATCGTATGTCCATATAACGGCACCTTCCGATATTTGGTTTTTTTTTTTTTTTTGATGATTTCCGATATTTCCACATTTTCAGTGGAATTGTCTAAAATTCTACACAAGGAGTTTTTTGTGAGTACTTTCCCCCCTAGAAGAGAATTGTCTAATTAGATCCACGATTTAGTATAGCTCCCATATAACAGTGTCAAGTGATATTCGGTATTTCGGAATTGTTACACATATCGTCTATAAAGTTCGGAAAAGTTACTTAAGCCAATGACAAAAATTACTTATCCACGTCTTCGTATAGCTCCCATATAACCGTTTTCATTTGAGCGGTATTTTCCGACGGATTTTTTTTTTTCAAATTTTTTAAGTTTCTTCCAAATGGTGGAAGGTATAAAAAGTTCGGCCCGGCCGTACTTAGCTGCTTTTTTACTTGTTATACCCTCAGCCATATGACAAGAGAGGGTATATATCATTTGATACGGTCAAAATGTGCCTAGTCGAAATAACGCTTTTAGATCCTAGGTGTCTTTGGCCCAAATCCGTTTCAGGACATTTGGAGTCGATCTAGCGATGTCCGTCCGTCTGTCTGGCTGGTGCGCACGATAACTCTCGAAGGTAGTATCCGATTTGGTACAAACTTCTTACATCATAATATTTTTTTTCAAACTTAGATCGAGTTCGGAGTTGGGCGATATCGGTCCACTGCTTTTGGTACCTCCCCCACGAAAGGTCGAAATTTCCAAAAAATATATTTTTTGCACAGAAAGAGGAACAATAATCCTATTCTGCTCCAACTTTGCAAATCCTAATATTTGCCTCAGTGCTAGGTCAGGTGCGAAAATGGACAATATCGGCCCACTCCATCAGGTACCTCCCCACAAGGGTCAAAATTCTGAATAATTACAACTCTTATAAAATGTGATGTAAGAATCCGAATGTCTTCAAATTTCACACATCTCAATATTTATATTAACCCAAGGTCTGGTGTTAAGATGGAGTATATCGGTCCACTCCTTCTGGTACCTTCCCCACAAAAGGTCGACATTTTCTGCACAGAAATAGAAACGATAATCCGATTTTGCCCCAACTTTCAAATCCTAATATTAGGGTTAGTGCTAGGTCAGGTTCGAAAATGGATAATATCGATCCACTCCATCCAGTACTTCCCCCACAAGGGTCAAAATTTTGAATAATTACAACTCTTATAAAATGTGATGTAAGAATCCGAATGTCTTCAAATTTCACACATCTCAATATTTATATTAACCCAAGGTCTGGTGTTAAGATGAAATATATCGATCCACTCCTTCTTGTAAATCCCCCAAAAAGGTCGAAATTTTGAATATCCATGAAGCTCATAAAACGCGAAATTACCATCCGATTCCATTTAGATTTGGAACATCTGAATATTTCTATCAATACAGGATCTCTTGTAATATCCATAGAGCTCGGACCATTCCTTCTGGTACCTCCCCCACAAAGGATCAAAGTTTTGAATAACCAAAACTTCTATAGAATCCGAAATAAGCATAATTTTACACATCCCATTATCTCTATTACAACAAAATCTGTTGTGAAGGTAGGATATATCGATGAACTCCTTCTGGTACCTCCCCCACAAAGGGTCAAAATTTTGAATATCCGTGAAGCTCATAAAACGCGAAATGAACTTCCGATTCCATTTCAGACTTGGTGCATCTCAACATTTACATCAACACAAGATCTGTTTTAAAGAAGATACAGATCGGACCATTTCTTTTGCCAAGTGTCCCACATAGGGTCCAAGATTTTGAAAAACTAAATGCTCAAAAAAAGCGAAATAAGCATTCAACTCTCTTCAAATTTCCCACACACAAACATTTTTGCTTATACAAAATTTGTTGTGAAGATGATATATATCTGCGAACCACTTCTGGTACTTCACCCACATTTTCTATACTTTTATCTATCAAAACTTGTGAAATAAGTAAGCAATTCTTTATATCTTGCCATATCTAAATATTTTTTTCAACCAGAAACCTGAGATGAATATGGAATTTATGATTTCGCATGAAATTGGATATAAATGTTCGATTTTCTTGTAATTTTGCCCGTACCAATATTTTTATCTGTATTTGAAGAAGTATGAATCTGGAATACTTCAATCGACTGTAACTTCTAACTCACATACATTTTCTAAAAATGATCACATACCTCATATAAAGTGATGGAATCAACCAATATAGTTCACGTTCACTGGCACGTTGCAATATTTATATCATATTTATTTAGGTCCGATACGAAATGGTCGATATTGGCCTATTCCTTCCGAACCTACGCCAAAGAGTGGCAACAATTATAGCAATCATAATAGAAGTCAACATATATTAATATCACCGAATATTGGCTGAGGGTATACATCTGTCGGCAAAACCGATTGATACTTTTTAACCTGTTTTTTTTTTTCATAACTTGAAACGACCAAAAATTGTAAAGCTCTACGTCAAATAATGTGGGATGTATCGTAATTTTAAAGACAGATGGACATCGTTATATCGACTTAGAACTTTATGCTAATCATAAATATATATACTCTATGGGGTCTACTACGAATACTTACAGATACCTCCTTAAAAGGTAGAGGGGATATTTTAATTCCCCTCGATTAAAACAAAAATTATTTTAAATTTACATTAAAAAAATCTAATGTTTTTAAGAATACTGTTGGAACTTCTTAGCAAAAAATGTGTCAAATTTTTTTTAAGACTTTATAAACATTTAAAATTGTTCTTCTTAAAAAATAGTGAATTTTTTAATATTTCCTGGTAAAAATTGTGCATTTTTTAAAAAATATTTGTTAAGAATTCGACCCAAAAACTTGATTTTTTAAAATTTGTCAAACTTCATTCGAACCTATAATATTGAACCCCCATCTAAGCAAATATATTGAATTTTTCATTTAAAACACTAGTCGAGGTCTTTGTTTTATAAATTTTGATCGCATATGGTTTATATATACATATGTATAAAATTTATTTTAATTAATTTTAAGTCAATTTATGCTTGTGAGTCTCATCTTTTATTTTTGTAAGAAAATAATAGTTACATTTACCGATGTAGCTACGAATGCCTTTCGAAACCATTTGGAGTGGTGGTAAACCAAAAAAAAAAAATTAATTTTCAACAAAATTTCTAAAAATGTATAAAATTTACCATTTCGGAAGGAGATAATTTGGTACAAGACATCATATTAATATTAGAAATGCTTCTGTAATTTATCGATTTAGTTTTACTATCCCATTTTTTACGTCATCAGAATTCTACCCGTTAAGAATCTACACTTCTTGACATTCATTGAGTTTTAGTTTATTTAATAATCAAAATCAAAATTTATAAATTAACAAGAGATCGCCTCCTTTTAACCTTTTTTAATTTCCTTTTGCGTTGTTTTCGTTTTCCTTGCCTTCGATGTTCTTGGGATCGTCCCGTATTGCTAATGTTCTGAGCCATTAAAGATAGCAGCGAATTAGTATCTAGAATGGGTATTAGATTTTGTTGTGCGTTGAGTTGAGCGTTGGCTATGAGCGCTTGTAATTGAAGCCATTGCAGGTATGCTAAACTATCCGAATCCAGATTCTGTGAATTTTGTTGACTTAAAATAATAAAAGTTCCATTGAGGGGATTATTATTTGTTGCGGCGGCATTGTTGATTACACTCAAGCGATTTGGTCCTAGGCGTGTTGCAACTACAGGTGTGGGTGGTGCTGGAGCTGCCGGAGGTGGTGGCGCAGGTGGTGATCCGGGTGGTGTTCCAGTCGTTGTGGGTGGAGGAGGCGGTGATGTTCCATTTGGTGGCGGTGGTGGTGGCGGTGAGGGTGGTTGTATTGATACTGGCGGTGAGGGTCTCGGTGTTGTAGCACTGTCTGTATTTATTACGATCACTTGTGGAAAGAACCGTGTTCCATCGAAATCTTGTAGTGCATCATTTCTATACAATTGATATTTGTTTCGATTGGATCTAGTTCGTTTTGCGCCTGCAATTATAGAAAATATTTAATTTAGATCACACATCATTATTTGCTTGACTCACTCGCTGAGGGTATCGCTATGCCAATGAAAACAATGACGATGACCAAAGATGGCCACTTCATTTTCCAGTTCTGAAATATACTGTTAAACAATAAATTTACTGAAAAGTACAATTTTCCCCTCAGTTGATAAAAATGTTGTCTTTTTTTGGCACTCGCGTATGTATACCTTACTGCTAAAGTTATTGCGCCAGAATAAAATGTTTTCGTTTCATAACATTGTAGACACCTACGATAGCAGCCAACATTCACTGAAGCTATTTGACCTAATTAGTTTTGCATAATATTCGCTTCTGAATATTTTAAAATAAGAATAATCTTTGTATTCGCCAAAAATGTTTCTAAATAGTTATTTATTTATATGATGATAAATTAAAGAAGTTAAAAAATATCAGTCGGTTTTGCCAACAAATGTATACCCTCAGCCTTACGTTATGACTATTCAAACTATTGACCCTTTATGGGTATTTGACCTAAGTCTGATATAAATATTACAACGTGCCAGATTAGAACTATATATACTTCCTTTATATTTTATGAAATATTTGACAATTTTTGTAAAATGTTGAAATATGCATGGGGGCGGAAGTACTCCACTTCATCTAATGCTGATTAAAATATTAATATGTGCAAAATTTATAGAAAGTCGAACATTAATTTTCAATTTTATGCGAATAATTAAAATGTTGAACTTTGTGACCCTCTGTAGGAGAGGTACTAGAAGAGGTGGACCGATATCTGTCATCTTCACACCAGATCTTATGTAAGTATAAACATTGGAATTAACGAAGTTTGGAAGGAATCACATGCTTATTTCAAAGAGATATAATTATTCAAAATTTTGACCCCTTATGTGAGGAAGATACCAGAAGGAGTGGTTTGATATCTACAATATCTAAAAGATATCTTGTGTTAGTAGAAATATTGGAATTGTGAGAAGTTTAAAGTGAACCAGATGCCCAATTCGACTTGTATGAAATATAATTATACCTTCAGCCATATGACTAGAGAGGGTATATATCATTTGATACGGCCAAAATGTGACTCTTCGAAATAATTGTTTTACCCCAAATCCGTTTCAGGATATTTGGAGTCGATCTAGCTATGGGCGTCCGTCCGTCCATCCGTATGTCTGGTCGGTGCTCACGATAACTCTCGAAGTAAGTATCCGATTTGATCCAAATTTGGTACATCGTAATATTCTTACCAAACTTAGATCGAGTTTGGAGATGGGCAATATCGGTCCACTCCTCCACCACAAAATGGTAACCTTTTCGAAGAAAATAATTTACTGCACAGAAACAGTACCTCCCCATATTCGGTACTTGATTTGATTTTTGCGAAATTATTAACCGGAATTGTTTCAAGTTTGGCATTTCAAGTTCGTAATGGATACTGCAGCGTAAAGCAGAAATTTTTCTGTGCAGGTCCACATTTTGATTTAGCCTCCATATAATAGTACCTCCCTATATTAACTACATTTTTCACCGATTTTTTTATACCCTCCACCACAGTAAATTAAGTTTGTCATTCCGTTTGTAACACCTCGAAATATACATTTTAGACCCCACAAAGTATATATATTCTTGAACAGCATACAATTCTATGTCGATTTAGCGGTGTCCGTCCGTCTGTCCTCCTGTGAAAATCCCACTAGCTTCCGATCGAATTGAAGTAGATTGATAAAATTTTAATCAAATGTATATTATGTCTGCAGGACTTTTGGTATTGAAAATGGGTCATGTAGGTCTACGGTTTGGTATAGCCCTCATATAACGGTACCTCCCGATATTTGGTATTTTGATTATTTTAGCGACAATATTCATCGAAATTCTTTCAAATTTGGTATTTGATGTTCGTATGGAATGCTACAGCCTATGGCAGGAGATTGTTCGTCCCGTGTCCACGTCTTCGTATAGTCGCCATAAAATGGTACCTCCCATATTCGGTATTTTGATGATTTTAGCGATATTATTCACCGGAATTGTTTCAAATTTGGTATTTAATGTCCGTAATGGATTCTACAGCCTACGACAGGAGATTGTCTGTGGAGGTCCACGTCTTCGTATAGCCCCCATATAACGGTACCTCCCGATATTTTGATGATTTTAGCGACATTATTCACCGATGTTTTTTTTTTAAGTTTCACATTTGAATATTATAATGGCCTATGACAAAAGTTACCTATGCAGTTCCATGTCGTCAAATAGACCCTAATTCGGTATTTTTAAGATTTTACCAGAATTTTTAAAGGATTTTATTGTTTGAGAATTGTCAAATTCGTCCCAAATGGTGGAGGGTATTCAGAGTTTGGCCCGGCCGAATTTACAGTTTTTTTTACTTGTTTTCTATTAATGGGGATAGTAGAAGAAGAAGGTGTGCATCGATATTACCAATCTTCGATCCTTATCTATGTAAGTTCAAAATATAAGGTTGTGTAAAGTCTGCACCGAAACGGATACTCTTTTCGAGAGTTATTGCGCGCACCCGTCACCCAGATAGACAGACAGGCGTTCAAGAAGATTCAAATAAAATATATCCTCTGTAGCCTATCTACGAATTTTCAGCATTTTCCCAATAATTCGGTAACATTTATTGTAAATAAAAAATCTCCTTGCCACATTCCAGAATAAAAATAATATTTTTCATCATTACTTTGTATTCGTCCCAGGATATATTAAAATATTAATTCCGGTTGCAGCGAAGACCAATTCTGCGATTTAACCTTAAATCAATTACAGATCACAAATGTTGGAACAACAATTGTTAAATAAATATTTTCGTATATTTTCCCCTGGAATTAGAGGATTATACACATACATTGTTTATAAATGTATGTGACTCACAACTACCACTAACTCTAATTTCCATACAATGTCTCTCTCTCATTCTATGTAATTTGTATGCAAGAAATAAAACAATATCTAAATTACTATTTGCCTTACAGCGAAATGGCTAATAACACAAATCAATGGAGAGAGAGAAAGCCCTGGAAGAAAGAAAACAAAATGCTCTATTCTTCCTGCAATTCATATCTAAAATTTTGTGTAAAATGCATGTTATAGCCCCACTTAAATTGGCATAAAAAAACAATACACATTCATCTGCAATATAGATTCGATTCGATATGAAATTACACAAAAACACATACAACCACGCATCGATGCACATACATATGTAGATGTGTCAACTGAGTGCCAAAATCCAATATTTATTCAATTTTAATTCAATTTTCATGAACATGTATGTGTTCGAATGCATTTTTAGCCCGCAGAGAGAAATGGTGTTTTTTTGCGAGTATATGTAAATTTATAGTGGGAGGGCACGTTAAATTCGTGAGTTCGAAGGTTAAAGTATAAAAAAGAGGTGCATTTCTAATGGATTAAAAAATATTTCGTATTAAAGCGGTAGTACCCCAATTGGATACCTTATTCATTATCGAACAAATTTCCTTACGAAGAGACGTACCTGGGGCAATATAGAACAACATGTCCTCGGAACCATTTACCATAATAATTTATATTTTACAGGTAGTCCAAGAAAATGCATTTCTGTTATATATACTCTTACTATATAATTCCGTCAAACCACCCCAACGTTCATCAATACCCAAACTAATAGACTGAACCATTTTCTTTTTATGTCACACACGCCGAGAGATTGTTGACTAATTCAACTAAACTGCGTGTCGGCTGAATGTTCATCGGCAGCAATAAATTGCGATACAACTGAAAACCCGAAACGACAATCCAAACTAAACTAAAAAAATTCTACTGACATTCCAATACAACACACGGCTGTGTTTTTAGCTATGAGTGTTGTTACAACCAGATACTTGTCGTATATGTTGTGTGGTATTGTTGTTGTTTCCAGAACTGAGAACTGTGCAACTGAATTGTAATAGACAAACACATATTTTTTTTAAAAAAAACAATGACATTCAAATTGTGAACAAAATACTGAATAGAAAAGTGGCCAAACTTACATACTTTATTAAAATCGAAATGAAATAGAAAAGAAGTATTATCCACTTTTGTAAAAATATTATTCCTGTAAATGGATTCAAAATATTATCCGTATTGGTGAATACAACTCATCTTCCATAGTTGTATAGAATTACATTTATGCTAAAATTCCAAGGAAAGAATTATGTATATTACACAGTGCGTCAGCCAATTTGGGCGGAGGAAAATTAAGTCAGAGGAGCAAAACTAAAGAAGAATTTTATGCTCCTTTGATAAATTTTGTTTTGAATCTTTGATTCACCTATTCCATTCCGCTTATTGTATAGCCCTCTGTTGACAAAATTTGTTTTAGGCCAGGAATCGATCTAACTAGGTCCGTACGTTCTTTTACATTTCTCCCTCTCACTCTTTCCAGGTGGGGGCTCACAATAAGTCAGTATCCAATTTGGTACATCGAAATATTTTTATAAAATTAGATCAAGTTTTAAGATTGACAGTATCGGTCGACTCCATATGCCATCCTTCACATTAGTTAAAGTTGGTCGAAAAATTTAATATTCGTATGAGACTTGTCAGGTAACAAAATGAAAAATAGGTCCAACTTTTCTTATATTTCGGGTGAGAAAATGGATAATACGATTTAGTTTGTACAGTCCAGTATTTTTTATTTCGATTCACAATTTGCGTTACCTCTCCAAAATAATAAAATAGTGAAAAGAAATTCAATTCCACGAATAAGTTCAAACGTTATTAAAAAATAATAATAAGAAATTAAAAAATAAGAATTTCCAAATAAAAAAAAAAAAACAATAGATACATATTGACTTCTCCACAAATATAGCTCTGAAAATCCTTATGAAAATGCACTTTGAAAACACCCGATTGAGAAAATATCCTTAAAAAGTCCATGATTGAGAAACAATCATTAACAATTAACAAAAAAAAAAATTCTGGAAAAGACCATGATTGTAAAAATACCCTTTAAAAATTCACTATTGAGAAAATTACCTTTACAACTCTATGATTGACAAAAAAAAAATCCTTTAAATGTTCACGTTTGAAAAAATGTTCCTTGAAAAATCCACCATACAGAAAATGTCCTTTAAAAATCCGATTGAGAAAAAATACTTTAAAATCCACTATTGACAAAATATACTTTTAAATTCTTCGATTGAGAAAATAGCCTTTAAAAACCACGATTTAGAAAATATCTATAAAAAATCCATGATTGCGAAAATATTCTTTAAAATTCCATAATTGAGAAAAATATCCTTAAAAAATACACCGTGGATAAAATGTCCTTTAAAAATCCACGATTGAGTAAAAAGTAATTGAAAAGTCTACGATTATTAAAATGTACTTTAAGCATCCAAGCATTTAAGAAAGTCCACGATTGATTAAATGTCCTTTAAAATCCACGATTGGGAAAAATCCTTGAAAAGTCCACAATTTATAAACATCCTTTAAAAATCCACGATTGATAAAAACAATTATTGTCCACGATTGAGAAAAAATCGTTTAGAACTCCGCAATTGAATACTTATCCTTTCAAATTCCATATTTACGAAAAAATCGACGATCATCGAACAATTCATTACGAATCCACGATTGAGAAAATATTCTTTGAAAACGCTCATCTAAAAGTCCGCAATTAAGAAAAAATCCACGATTGAGAAAATATTCTTCAAAAATCTACGATTAAAAAAAAATATTTTTTAAAAAAATGATTTTAAAAATCATTGATTGAGAAAATATTATTAAAAAACTCACACTGAAAGATCATTAGGAAATATCCTTAAAAAATTGCTCTGATAGTCCTTGAGAAAATATCTTTCATTAATCCATAAGTATAACCTTGATAGTCCTTCGGAAAAATAACTCTAATAATCATTTTAGATACTTTTTAGAAATTTGCGATTGTAGCGCTAATAGTCCTTGAAAATTATCCTTAAAAACTTGAAGATTATAACTCTGGTAGTCATTTAGAGAATATCCTTTTATATCGACGATTTTAGCACATAATCAGAGAATATAATTTAAAACTGTATGATTATAGTTCTCATAATCCTTGAGAAAACATACTTTCAAAATTCAGAATTGTAGTTCTGATAATCCTTGAGAAAATATCCTTTAAAAATATAATTATAGCTCAAATAAAAATCCAAGATTACATAAAATAATAATAAAATAATAACATGTCCTTTAAAATCTACGGTTACAACTTTGATAGTCTTTGAAAAATATCTTCATAAAGTTCACGTTTATAGCATTGATAGTCCTTAGAATATATGATATTACAGTCCATGATAAGGCATCTTTTTAAAGAATTCGCGACTACTGCTCCGTTGGTCCTTTGTGAAAAATCCTTTATTTTTGCTCTGATAGTCGTACAGAAAATAGCCTTCATTGTCGTTGAGGAAATATATACCCAAATCCACGATTATAACTCTGGCTGTCCTTGAAAAGATATCCTAGGAAGATCCACAATTATAGCTCTAAAATTCTTGAAAAAAATGGAAGATCCACAATTATAGCTCTTAAATTCTTGAAAAAAAAAAGAAAAAATCTGCGATTATAGCCCTAAGAGTCCTTAAGAAATGTTAAAAACTCCTGATTGTAGGTCTAATAGTCCTTGAGAGAATATTTTTTCTGAAATGATTATAAGTGCGGAACATATCTGCTTAGGGGGTGAATATCTACTTTGTTAGCTACTATTTTTCAATTTTTTTTCATGCAATCGAACATTTGTAACTTTCTTTCATTCACCTAAAATCCAAAGTAAGTTTGTCACTGTAAGCACCTCCTTTGGAACAGTTGGTGTGGTCTCTCCTATTGCTACTTCAACTAACATTTCGATTCGCTTTTTTTGTCAAGAAACAATTTTCAATTCAATAACTAAAGAAAACGGAAGTGAATATTCTCCGTATATTTTTCCGTCTTCTCGACTTGACTCGACAAAATGAAATTGATAGAAAATAAAGGAAAGATGTGATGGCTTTGGGGAACAGCAGCAACGGAAACCTTTTATAAACATAATTTCCTTTTAAGATCCTTAAAAAACGACGCGAACTGGGAATACCTTTAACAATGGTAACCACCGTTGAAGGAAAGTGCAAGCACAAACAACAGAACTTCAATGCGACACAACTACGAGTAGTTCCAGTGCAAGCGTCAGGAACACAAACACTATCCACAGCCAGCAGAACCACCGCCACCCCCACCAACCCAGTGGCACTTCCTATTAAGATAGTTCGAATGAAAAATAATAATGATATTTCTCCTATATATAGCTGCCGAAGAGCATCGTTTGCCAATATCAGATGGGGTTTCTTTTATTTCGTGGGAGAGCGCGAGTATATTTATGTGTGTTGTGTGGACGGGTGTTTAATGTTCAGACCATTTCCTTCAATTCATTTCAAAAGTCCACCCGCGTATGCGTTCGCTGTCTGGCTTTAACAATCGACCTACAACGAAGTCAAATGCACAAAACAACTGCAAGTGGGGATGTGAACAACAATGTATTAAATGGCAACACCAGCAACAACTACTACCTTCTTGACACTTAAATATAGAACTGTTGGAAATGCAAACAAACAAAAACTGGAAACTAAATTTTATTTCCATGTTGAAATCGGCTACAGGTAGATGTCGAAAAATGCAATTCGAAGTAGTTGTGGATAGTTTTCTTATTCGCATGAGGCTTGGATCTATATTGATAATATTTATCTAGCTGCTACTACGAACTCAAAATGTCCTAACTTGGCGTAATTAAATGTCGAATATGGCTAAGGCGTAAAAAAAATACTTAAAATTGAGGTGTATCCTTATATCAGGACTATACCAAAAAATGAACCGACACGAACCATTTTTCAAACTAACACTTCTTAAAGTAATCCAAAGCTTTCTAAAAAAGTTTAAAGTCTATATTAAAGGTAGCGAAATATATACATTTGTATATGGTCAAGCCTTTAAAAACACGGGTGCTACTAAATCCACTTGGATGAATATGCAAAAAAAAAAAAAAAAAAAACAGCAAGCAAAAGTCAAAGTCGGGCGATTCTAGATACTTTTGAACTTTATAAATTATCTGGTACAAAGTATAATTTTTGTGGAGTGTATATTACGCATGTGAGGGACTTAAAACCCAAAATCGCATGAAACATATATATGAGAGCAATAGCTATATCTGAACCGACTTTGCCCAAAAAACTCAGGTGATTTAGACTGATGTTGGACATTTGGTGCACAATTACCCCGAAATCGGTAGACGATATATATGGGAGCTACGTCTGAATTTGAACTGATACCCACCAATTTCAATAGGGTTCGTCCTTGGGCCAAACAAATATTGTTTGGAAAATTTTATCTCACTCGGATAATAAACGCGACCTGCCTTTAGCTCACAAAAATACATGGACGGACGCATAAATCGACTCAGAAAGTGATTCTTTGAAGATCATCAAAAGTAACTGTGGGTCTATCTCGCTTCCTTCTCGATGTTACAAACAAATACAAAAATACATTTGGGATGAGATAAAAAACTGCAACAAAGTCATACGTCATAGTTTTTAGTTTTTTTAAACTTTATTGAATGAAAGCAAAAAACAGCATCAAATTTTAGAATAAGGTTAGATTTGTTCGAATTGGTCACTTTTGGTACGAATTATGGTCTTTAAACGGCCAATGAAACTGTCACATGCTGCCCGAATGTTGCTCTGCGGTATTTTGACCCATTAACGGCGAAGTGCTTGCTTGAGGTGAGCGACACTTTTGGTATTTTTTAGTGCCAACCTTTCTTTCCAAAACACTCCAGACACAACAGTCCAACGGATTAGTATCCGGAGATTTTGGTGGCCATTGTGCGCTGGAAGTGAAGTGAGGAACCTCATTTTGTAATCATTCTTGGGTGGCGCGTGCTGAGTGCGAGTTCTGTTGGAATGTCCAAGGTCTGCGGCCAAAATGTTTGCGTGCCCAGGGCTTAAATACAGTCGCCAGAATATTTTCGCGATAATATTCGCTTTTTATTCCGATGCCACGGTCGATTAATACGAGCGGAGAGCGACCAACCTCAGTTATGGCGGCCTACACAATCACCATGGCCGGCACTTGAGTTCTGGTGGCCAACCAAAGGTGTACATTTTCAGCTGACCTCTTTGCCAAGTAAACACAATCATTTTGCTGGAAAACGAATGTTTTTTCATCGGAGAAAACCAAATTCGGCAGTTCATCACTTTCGGCCAAGCGAAGCAACTCTTTAGCACTTTTGAGTTCTTTCTGTTGCGGTGTAAGTTCTTGCACTTTTTGGAATTTCAATGGTTTTACCCCTAGCTCATTTTTCAATATTTGCCGAGTGGAATATTGCAATATGTTCAGCTCACGAGCCATTTTTCTGCCACTGCGACTCGAGTTTCGATCAAGTCGCTTTTTTTCTTTGCGAACCATTTCTGGTGATGTTCGTTGTTTTCTTCCGTCCACTTTCTGGACGTCTAGCTACGCTCCAGTATCACTGTAACGAGCGATGGTACGAGACACAAAAGATCTATTCAAATTTAAATGCTGGAGAGCTCTAACGATAGCCACTTGTGGTTTTCCAGCCGAATATAAAGAAATCACACTGTCACGCATGAATTTCATCTCGAATAGCTTTTTTTTTCTGGAAAATTCTCACTAAAATGCTTTTGTACGCTTGTAAACAATATAATGAGCTGTTACTGAAATAATTTTAACAGCTGTCGGACGAATGGCTTAAAAATGACAGCAGTCTGAAGTTTTTCAATCTCACCCTGTATATGATATATAAATTCTTGATTTCCAGCTCATCTGCACATATAGTACATTTTAGTACTTTTTCTGCTACCAATAAGGTACGATTTTTGCATAAAATGTTTGCATTTTTAGAAAACCGTATTTTATCAAATTTCAAAAATCTTACTACAAAAGTGCTCGTAAGTAGCTTATAAGAACGAATGTCCACAAACATGTCTTAAATAGTATATGAATCAATTGTGACCTACTTGCAAAAATTTTACGATTGTAGCTCTAGAAGATTATAATTTTAATCCATAACCATATATTTGATATGTTTCCCCAAATATTTTTGTTACAAAGTGCATATTACGGCTATGGGTAACAAATATAACAAATCGGATGAACAATATATATGGGAGCTATGGCTATATCTGAACCGATCTTCTGAAATTTGACATACTAGCTTTTAGACTCAATTCGGTCGTAAGTGCTAAATTTCATCCCATTTGGGCAAATATTAGACGTTTGGTGCACAAAAAAAGTAAATCGGACGAAGTTATATATGGGAGATATATCCAAATCCGAATCGATCTCGATAAAATTTAGCAAAGGTATTTCTGAGCTGTATTTGATATATTTCCCCAAATATTGTTGTTGCAGAGTGCATATTACGGCTGCGGAGAACAAAATTGACAAATCGGATGAACAATATACATTGCAGTTATAGCTATATCTGACATAATACCCTGACTACCTTGTGGTGTAGGGTATAAAAAAAACAATATCCTATCCAAAGTCTCAAATCAAGAGTGACTTTCGTACGAAGTTTGAAAATTCTATTCTTGGCTTGTAGCTCAAAAACGCAATTTTTGTATCTTATTGTACTGATTTCCAGAAACTCCACATTATCGCACCCTAGCTTGTTGAATGTCACATTTTAAGTTTCCAGCCCCAATCGTTTCATCTGGGCGTTGATGAGGCAATCAGTCACTCATCTTTTACAATTTTGTATATATATATTTCTAGTTATAAGTATGTTGTTCTATGGCCAACTAACTGCTGAAATAATAAGATGACATAATAATAATTATCTACTACATTGCGAAGTAAATACAAAACTACAACAACAACTATCCATAGCTAATTGTATTTTCACAGCAACAACTGTTTTTTTTTCATAGAAAGTTTACACAGAACAACTGATACCTGTGCGTGCCAAAATCGATTTTGCTTGGTATTCGCGCTTATTTTTATTGTTATTTGAGTTGGAAACGGTGGCGACGACAACGACGAGTTCGAGTGCAACTCATTTTTTTCTTGCTGTTGTTTGATGGACTGTTACTGCTCCTCACGATGATGACGGGGTATAAGGAACTTTTGTTACCATGCCTTTCTTCATTTACCCTGGCATTTGAAATAATATTATTCTTTGCTGCTGCTGGTGGCTGTCGTTTTCAGCAGTGGTATTTACTGCTGGCTGCTTCCCCCACAGCTATCTGGCACAATAGTTCCAAGAAAGTATATATCAGCATCAGCATCATCTTCGATATCATTTCCTTCCATCCCCATGAATGATAATAATAGGAATGAAAAATGCATAGTTGGTCTCCCTCCATCCATCCCCGAACAGCAGAATCCAATTCGGCATCGACATCCACTCCGTCAGTACCATCATTATGCCATTGCTTTTGCCACTGCCCCACCGCCCTGCTACTTAAGGTCCATGAATGTGGCACGCAGCAACAACTTCACGACAAAATTATCCGCTGTTATTCTCGGCAGCCTGAACGCTACTGAATTTCTGAATTGCGGGGGGTTCACTTGCCAATGTCACATTTATCGTTGACGCCATAACTATCGATGTCAACTGGGTAGATAAGCGTAATTGTTTCCTTAACTTGAATTTTCTTCTTCGTCTCGTTTCTTTTTTTCTTTTTTGTTCTCTCACCACAAGCCTTTTGTTCCAGAGCTCGCAAAATAAAAAAAATAATAATTTTCCTCAATGCTTTAACAAACTTTGTCTATGAATAAATGATTTAAACAAAATGGGCGAATAAAAATTGAACAGCGCGCAAACGGGATATTCTCTATGAATTGCTATGCAAAGTATTTCATGCATAATTTCTTAAGTAAATTATAGCATAAGCTGCGTAGACTAGCTTTTAAGTTGAGTCCTTTTGTTGTATAAATAAAAAAAAAAACTTTTTTTACTTTCAGTGTCAGAAAAAAGTTAAACAAAGCTGCAACACAAAAAAAAAAAAAACAATTGCAGCAACAATCCGATAAACTATGAAAGTATGACTTAAATTTGAAGACACTTTTTGAAAGCAAACTAACCTAAATAGAGGGGTCAAGTTCCTCCTTCTTTGGCATGTGTACAAAATGTTCGGATTAAGGTTCCTTGGAAACCGAGTATTTTAGGTATTATATTGGACGACAATTTTAACCCTCAAGTGAGTCACCAAAGTGTTGTTTTTGGTCTTTTTAAAGCTATGATTAAATATACCTTTAAACGGGACGAGATTACGGTCAAATAATTCTAGAAAATAATTTGTAATAAAATTTGGCTATAGTTTTCAAAATACATCAAAAGTCTTAATCTTACCCAAACGTTGGGAATGCATTAAAAAAACGGTCTAAAGCATCATTTTAGAAAAATGACGTAAAAAAAACAAGTAAAAAAGCAGTTAAATTCGGTCCGGCCGAACTTTTAATGGCATTTTTGTTCAAATTAAATGAAAACCGTTATATGGAGACTATACGAAGACGTGAACCAATTCTCACAATATTGAAAATGTTGGAGATGTTGATCTACAGGCCACAATTATACTCCATTCGACTGAGTGAAGTTAGAGTTTAGGGTTTGGCAGAAGCCTAAAAATTTGGACGGTCACCGTACAATATTCATATCAAAAAATCATTACTAATCATTACTAATGAAAATACGAAAATTTTAACTAAACCGAGAATATTTTAATCCCGGTAAAATAAAAAAAAAAATAAAAAAAAATACATAAGAGGTCACTTCTGACCATTACAGTGATGCTGATAGTCAAGATGTCGGATGTATACCAAAATAGGTACAACATATATGTAAAATAAATAAATGTTAGTTATTCTATTATTATAAGTCAAGAACCGCTGGAATGATTTTCACAATTCTCATCAATTCGGAATGGTCTCTTGCCAGAAAATCTCGTAAAAATATGCCTATAAAAATGAACAGTTTTTGGTACATTTTTTTTAAATTTTTGTCATATTTTTTATCGCATGCAATTTTTTCAATTTGACTTACGATTTTCAAATGTAAATTTTCAAGAGTCTTTCTTTACCCCGCAACACTAAGTGTTGAGGGTGTTCTGTACAGTACACTTACGGGTTCAAAAGGACAAAAAAAATTAAATTTTCCTGATTTTGCAGTCGCTACACCGGTCACAATTAAAAACCAGTAAAGAAAGTCTTAAGTCGGGCGGGGCCGATACAAGCCATGATTATAATTATAATTTCAGTTCAAAGGACTAAATTTGCCGAAGAATTTGAATCATTTCAATTGGGGCTTGTATTGCCCATTTGGTGCACAATTAACTTGAACTCGGATAAAGATATATATGTAGGAGCTATATCCAAACTTAAACCGATATTGATAAAATTTGGCACAGATAATTTTCTGAGCTGTATTAGATATTTTTCTCAAAAAATTGTTATTACAGAGTGCATATTACGGCTGCGGAGGAAAAAAATAAAAAATCGGTTGAACAATATATATGGGAGCTATAGCTATATCCGAACCGATTTCCATCAAATTTGGCATATTTTTTTTCAGGCCTAATTTGAATGTATGTGCAATTTTCCATACTATTAGGGCTGATATTACACGTTTGGTGCACAAAAAAGGCAAATCGGACGAAAATATATATGGGAGCTATATCTAAATTTTGACCGATTATCTCCAATAGGGTTCGTCCTAACAAATGACTTGTGCAAAATTTTATCTCTATCGTATAATAAATGCGACCTGCATTTTGATTACGAAAATACATGGACAGACGGACGGACAACCACTATGTGGATTACGGTATAACTAATCGGCACGGGATTTTGCATGAGGACAGTGTTAAGGACAGGCAAGAAGTTTAGTTTAGTTCATTGGATTATATTTAGCTGTAAAATGGACCACAATTTTCGTGTGAAATTCTTTTGAATACTTAACAACACGAACGAAGACGTAAATATTGGGCAAATGCGCAAGTCAAAAACCTAAGGGTAACATCAGGACAGGGCTCTAGGCCTTATTTCAAAAAAAATAAATCTTCCAAAATGAATTAGGACATAATTGGTATCAGATGCTCGGCATCGCAGACTTTGCTTACTTACATTTTTTTTAAAACTTCCTGGCCTTTTTACGACTTGTTTCATTAAGGTAACACAACGTTTTGTTTTAGGCAAAAAGTGGCAGAGGGATAAAAATTCTACACAAAAATTCAGCATAAATCTTAAAATAAACCATATATCTAGTAATTAGTGATTTTTTTTAAGAGCTATAGGACAATTAACAAGTTAAAAAGCAGGCCGAACTTAGAATACCCTCCACCATTTGGAACGTATTTGAAAATTTTCAAAAAATAAAATCCTTAAAATTTAAAAATGCCGAATATAGCCGTTATATTGGGGTATATACGGCGTGGACCTACATAGACATTGTTTGTCATAAGCCATTACCATATTCAAATTCGAAATATGAAATAAACGGTGGATAATGTAGCTAAAATCATCAAAATATCGTATATAGGGATGTACTGTTATATCGGAGCTGTGCGAAGACCTGGACAAGCATAGGCAATTTTCTGTCACAGGCTGTAGCATCCATCACGAACTTCAAATACGACATCTCAAACAATTTCGGTGGGTTTTGTACCTAAACTCGTCAATATACCTAATATAGGGAGATACTGATATATGGGGCCTATACGAAGACATGGACCTTCATAGACAATTTACTGTTACAGACTGTAGTTCTCATTACGAACTTCAAATAAAACAATTCCGGTGAAAAATGTCGCTAAAATCATCAAAATACCGAATATAGGGAGGTACCGTTATATGGGGGCCATACGAAGACGTGGACCTGCACATATAATTTTCTGTCTTAGGTTTTAGTGTCCATTTCGAACTTCAAATACCAAATTTGAAACAATTCCGGGGAATAATGTCGCTTAAATCCTCAAAATACCGAATGTAGGGAGGTACCGTTATATAGGGGCTATATGAAAACGTGGACCTACGTGGCCCATTTACGAACTTAACCTGCCTACTGGAAAAATAAACATGTGTGCAAAATTTTAGCCTTCTATCTCAATTCGTTCGAAAGATAGCGTGATTACAATAGACAGACAGACAGACGGACATGGCTAAATCGTTTTAGAATTTTACGCTGATCAAGAATATATATACTTTGTTGGGTCTGACGTGAGTATTTCGAGGAGTTACAAACGGAATGACAAAGTTAATATACCCTCCATAGTATTGTGGATGGTATAAAAACAAAAACACATAAAAGTTATAAAAAATGTATGCAATTTTTGTTTAATTCCAGAAAAGACATATTCGACTTCAACACTAACGTCATTGTGAGTATATATGTTTGAGATAAAGGTGGAGGAGGCGGATTTGAAAATGTGAGTAATTAGTGTATGAAAAGTACTAAATGATACTAAATTTGATATATACTGTAGCATAAAACTTTGAATTTGCTATATTTTGAGATATAGTTCGCAAAATTAAATATAGTGATTTGAAAATGTATACAGAACTATTGATTCTTCGAAAATCAAACATAAATGGGTCATTTTGGTCCACTTTTTGTTCTCTAATTTTATTTATTACGAGGGTCATGACCATATATTTTTATCAATTTTGCTAACAATTTGCATTTGCATTTTTGCGGGGCATGCAGAAGATATTTGATATCAGTAGAAAAATTGAATATTAATATGGGAGTTGAAATATGTTTCGGGGTTTGGCTAATACAAATAACATCACTTGGTATTTGCCATATTTGTTAGTTGGAACGTGAACTTGGAATGTACTGAATTTATACCTATATTGAAAGAATTATGTAGGAAGTATATGTATATGACACATATTTAATACCAAAGATTATTAATGTAATTCAAGGATATATTTGAAACATCAGAGTTCTATCTTAAATTTTGCGACTTATAAATCTAAAAGGGTCCCTAAAAAGTTTGGCTTGAGAGCTAACGGAGTACTTTGACCTCCACTTATAATTTTCTGCTTAAAGATTGAATGTGCTAAAGAAATATTTTCGTCTTGATTTGATCACCATTATTTCCATGTAAGGACCCCTTTACAACTTTAAGTATTTTAAACAACTTGGATGCTTTCCCCCACCAAATTTACTATAATTTGACATTCGGGTTCCCATATAAAACTTTCATACAGAAAATCTCCAATTTACGTGTGTTTTTGGTACCAATATAGCGATATCCTTTGATTGTCCATATTTATGTGTTTCTGAAAATCCTCAGATTTCGCTCTATCATAGGATGAATTCATCTAAATCTGCGTTAATTCAAGGTGGTCTATCGTTATTATAATCGTCAGATTGACTCGGCTAAATCTGTTTAGAATTGTAAGCCATTTACTTAATGGGTTTTTGTGTATATCAATAATATCTCAGTCCATTAAGACCCCACTTAATTTATTGAATTCCATAACCTAATGCGCTTTATGTGTATGTATTGAAAACGAATACAAAGTGTCGAAACTGTCTTTTTCCAATATTTATCGGTCGCTTTGCTTCCTTCAAAATTCATATTCATTCTCATACAACAACTTTTGCCAAATATTTCAGTTCACCTGTCATTTAAAGACCTAAGTCAAATTCGCCACGAAAAATTTAATTTTGGCGTTGAATGTTTTTTATTTTTTTCTCATTCTGGTCTGCAAATCCTAGCCGCATTGTGTCCAGGCCTCCGTTCACGGCACATGTTGTTGTGGCACTAACGACAACATATTTTGATTCATGAAAATACATTTCTGTCAGAAACACCAAAATCGGAACATGTCAAAAATACACCGATTGAACCAATTTTGTTGATGTTGGGGAATGTTTCGAAAAATGAATAATTTTCTGGTCAAATGTTAGTTTTTCGTTGACGGGGTTTCGCCAACATTTTAATTTCGAACTAACAAAAAATTATTTCAAACAAAAAAGAAAAAAAAAAACATTTGTCCATTAACACTGGTATGAGAGCAAAACAATAAAAAAATCTAAAAACGAAAAAAGAACAACAACTGTAACAATTATCCAAATGCAATGGACAACAAGTCATTCATTACCCAGGCCATGGATATATCCATTCATTTCATGCTTCGAACAAACAAACAAACAAAACTTGCCAGCCAACAATGGCAGTGGCAATAAATCCATTGAGAACAAGAAATGCGACCAAAAACACATGAGGAGACAAGGAGATGGCACAGGGAGAGGGTGGCAGACCCAGTTGAAATTAATGTTTTCGTAAATTCAAAATCTAAAATCAGAACGCTTGCATATCAATCTATTTCGGTGCGGAATGTATTTCATCAAAGCGTGCTGTTTTTTGGTCGCCGTTGTTGTATTTTACATTTGGGCGACGCGACAGTTTATTTTCGTAATCTTCTGCTAAACTGCTAAATTACAAAATGTTCTGGAATGTTGACAAGCTGGCCGCTGGCGTGCGGTGCGGCCAGTGCCATAGCAAGTGCTAGCCAGATTCCAGAGTTTGTGCCAAATGACTCAGAGCACAAAAGTTGTTTGGTGTACAACATGGTTGAAGTACTTAAAAGGAATAAAGAATCACATGGATATTGGTCGACTTAATTGAATCCTACGTAAGCGAAGTTAATGGGAATAGGGCGGAATATTGTATGTTATGGAAATATTAATTTAGAATTCCTATATTCATGGAAAAAGTTAATCATTAAACTCTGTTTATTTTTCCCTTTGAAAAAAGAGAGTTATATTTTAAAGAACTGTACACAAGTATGGGAAATTCGGAGTTAGAATGAAGAGATTCAGTAGATGGATATTGGTAGATAGATAGATAGATAGATTGGATTTATTCGAACGGAAGTTCGTTTTTGAACTGGCTATTCATAGGGGAAATAAAGCATGCTAAGGCGAAGAGAGAAGAAATATGTCCTGAACGATCACATCCAGCCGAGGAGAAATATGTTGGAAGATGTTGCAATGTTATCAGGAGCGCAAAACCATCCAGAGCGTTTGGTTCCGGTGCGACCCCAAAAAATTATCCATATCCCTGATGGAAGACAAAAAATAAGACTCATGCCCCGGAAATGTTGCAGGCACTTTCCTTGTTGCCTTATCTAAACGCTTTACATTCACGGTGCGCGGACATAATCCCCACGTATATAATCTCCATTGCCAATATGGACATAATTCCTATGGAGAACACGAGTATGACCGCATGCTGTGGGGATGATAGCTTAAGTTGAGGTTAAGGGCAATGCTCAGATTGGTATTTTTGAAGCGGAACTTTTGAAAACATTTCTAAAAAAGTTAAAAATGGACGCATTATGGGAACTGCAACAAAGTCAAATGCCATAATTTTTACATTTTTTTTTTAAATTTTATTGAATGAAAGCAAAAAATGTCGGAAATAGCATCAAAATTTAAAATAAGTTTAGATTTGTACGAAATGGTCAACTTTGGCATCAATCGTGGCCTTCAAACGGCCAATGAAACCGTCACACGCTGCCCGAATGTAGCTCTGCAGTATTTTGAACCATTCCCGGCGAAGCGCTTGCTCAAAGTGATCGACCCTTTGATATCTTTTGGTGCCAACCTTACTTTCCAAAATACTCCAGACACAATAGTGCGATGGAAATGAAGCGAGGATCCTCATTTTGTAACCATTTTTGGGTGGCGAGTGCTAAGTACGATGGTGCTGAGTCCTGTTGGAATGTCCAAGGTCTGCGGCCAAAATGTTTGCTTGCCCAAGGCCTTAATACACCCTCCAAAATATTTTCGAGATAATATTCGGCATTTATTATGATGCCACGGTCAATTAATACGAGAGGAAAGCGACCATCGGCTGTTATGGCGGCCCACACCATCACCATGGCCGGCGCTTGAGTTCTGGTGGCCAACCGAAGGTGCACATTTTCAGCTGACCTCTTTGGCAAGTAAACACGAACTGCTGAATAACGAATATTTTTCCATCGGAGAAAACTAAATTCGGCAGTTCTCCACTTTCGGACAAGCGAAGCAACTCTTTAGCTCTTTTCGGTCTATTTTATTTCTGTTTCGGTGTAAGTCCTTGCACTTTTTTGAATTTCAATGGCTTTACTCCGAGCTCATTTTTCAATATTTGCCAAATGGAATATTGTGATATGTTCAGCTACGATCCATTTTTTCGCCACTGCGATGTGGGTTTCAATTAAGTCGCTTCTTTACTTTTCCAACCATTTCTGATGATGTTGCTGTTTTCTTCCGTCTACTTCCTTCACGTCGGGCATCGCTACCAGTATCACGGTAACGAGCGATGGTACGAGACACAAAAGATTTATTATTATTATAAATGCTGGAGTGATCAAACCATAGCCAATTGTAGCTTTCCAGCCAAATATAAAGAAATCACACTATCACGCTTGAATTCCATCACGAATAACTTTTTTTCTGGAAAATTCTCACCAAAATGCTTTTGTACGCTTGTAAACAATACAATGAGCTGTCACTGGAATAATTTTAAAAGCTGTCGGACGAGTGGCTTTGCAGTATTTTCACCTCACCCTGTATTTTAAAATTATTCATATTTTGTAACCGATTTACAAATATTAGTCTTGAGCAACAAACACCCAATTGTTTTTATGTCATCAGTGATATGAAGAACTCAATATACTTCCCAATATTGAGTAGACATCAAATGCCTCAAACAAGAAACGCATAGCACATTGAACCACCAATATAAGTTATTACCGGATTGCCTATTTGGCTGGCAACAGATGCAACAGTTCGCCGAAGTTTATTTCGACCATTTGCCGCCTTTTGTCACCGAACTTGAGTAGCAAGTGCATCGAGTGCGTACGGACCTTGATTTAAGTTGGCAACATACATATCTCATATCTCTGGCTTTCAGTTGCTCCTTATCCAACTATCCATACATTCATTCATTTAGTTGGTTGGTTTGTCTGTCAATCCGGCCAGGCGGTCAAAATAACAAAAACTGGATATTCATAAGTGTCTGCCAGCAGCAAGTCACCGCGCCATTCGTACATGTGAGTGTGTGCGTATGTGTACTTAGTAAGTTGGCAGAAAATCTTCTTATTTATAGATTCCATTAAATGTTCCCCTATTTTATAAAAAAATTTTGCCGTTTGCGTAACTAGTCGAACGTATGTCGTCCTGCTTGTCATTTTCTGAGTTGAACGTTTTATATTTTATTTTTATTGGATCATCAGCAGTTTATGGCAGTACGGCAAGAGGAAGGGTTGATGCCATCAGACATGTCCTGGCACATGCATTTATGCATTTGAATATTCATACACTCGAAATAAAATGTCTGTCAATCATTTAAAATATACGAAAACATATATCTGGAAATTGAAACAGAAAATATTATTTGCCTTCGCAAATGTCTCATGTTAAAGGCTAGTTTAACGAAATTCAATAAATGTCGATTTATAGGAGAACTTTAAATCCGGATTTCGTAGTCTTATCAAAAATGGCACATGGTTAAACAATGTAAGTCCTATAGATAGGTATTCTAACCACGGATTTTCTACATTTCTTTTCATTGTCTATTTCAAAACCCATATTCGAAATTCTTTCTTCGCAAACAATTAATTAATTTTACATTTGTAATTTTTCTCTTTTCGACTCACCCTAATATACATGCTGTGCCATGTAAGCTTTTAATACGTATGTACACATGTACACATTTATACATATTCATTTATTTTTATTATTTTTTATACGTTGTCCATTTCATTCGCATAGATCGCTATGCATTGATTAAAATATATTCATTTTTATATACACACACAGAACAAATATGTAAACATTAATGTAAAATGGATTTTTCACATATAAGTAACAATTGTCTCGAGGCTCCAGCAACGTATCGGCAAGGCTACTTCTCTTTGAAGGCCGTAAAGAATTTTTGTAAAATAGGTTTTTGTAAGTTTTCGGTAGCCTTAAGGCATCGAAACTTTGTTGCTGGCTTGTAAATCCGTATATTTAACCTATAGGATCAAAAGTTAGTATGAACCTTCAAAAAAAAAAAAAAAATTAAAAAACCATAAAGTGGGTGAGGCCCTAAAATATATGGGCCATACCAAAACAGGACCCTTTATAGACAATATAATACTACAAGGATTAATATCTAAATGCGAAATTTGAAACAATTTCGTGGGTAAATGTGACTAGGATTATCAAAATAAAGGTACCGTTATATATGCGCTATAGGAAAACGAGGCCATAGATATTTAATATTCTACTACCGAAGCTAGAAACCATTATGAAATACAAATACTAATTTTTAGGCAAATCCGTGAAAAAATGTGCCGAAAATCATTACAATACCGAACAACGGGACGTATCGTTATATGTCGGCTATACCAATACTTGGACCAACCATTCTAGGCACAATACAAATTGATGAGCCAAATTTTGAAGCTCTACATCAAATAATGTGGGCTGTATCGTGATTTCAACAGATTTCGAATATGTCGAATATATGAATACAGGGTAAGATCAAAACACACGGCAACAAAATCAAACGCCACCATTTGTACTTTTTTTTCTACTGAATGAAAACAAAAAATATCGCAAACAGCATCAAATTTTAGAATAAGTTTAGATATGTTCAAATTGGTCAACTTTGGCTCGAATCATGGCCTTCAAACGGCCAATGAAACCGCCATACGCTGTCCGAATGTTGCTCTGCGGTATTTTGGCCCATTCCCGGCGAAGCGCTTGCTTGAGGTGATCGACACTTTGGTATTATTTACTGCCAACCTTGCACCCTCCAGAATATTTTGGCGATTATATTCGGCATTTATTCTGATGCCACGATCGATTAATACGAGCGGAGAGCCATCGGCTATTATGGCGGGCCACACCATCACCATGGCCGGCGCTTGAGTTCTGGTGACCAACCGAAGGTGCACATTTTCGGCTGACCTCTTTGGCAAGTAAACACCATCATTTTGTTTGTTTACAAACTTCTGAACAATTAATGTTTTCTCAAAGGAGAAAACCAAATTCGGCAGTTCACATGCGAAGCAACTCTTTAGCTCTTTTGAGTCTATTTTCTTTTAGTTGCGGTGTAAGTTCTTTCACTTTTTGGAATTTCCATGGCCGAATGGAATATTGCGATATGTTCAGCTCATGATCCATTTTTCGGCCACTGCGACGCGGGTTTCGATCATGTCGATCATTTGTTGCACAAAAAAAAACCTGAAATCGGATAAGGATATATATGGGAGCTGTATCGAAATATAAACCGATCTTGACAACATTTTAAACACTTATTTGTCAACTGTATCCGATATGTAGTAACAAAGATTATTGTTGTGGAGTGCATACAACGCATGTGAGGGACTTAGAACCCCAAGTGGGATGAAACATATGTATGGAAGCTATAACTATATCTGAGCCGATTTTCTCCAAATTTAATATATTTGCTTCTTGAATTCAGTCGTATGTACCAGGGTACGAACAATTGTGTAATTGTACTAAACTTATACCATGGTTCTAAATTTGGAACAGTTTGTTTTTGGGTGAACTGATGAAAGTGAAATTTTGAAATTTTGTACTCGATTCATTGTTGGTAGGTTTGTGATAAAGAGGTGGTTTTGGATATGTGTACTACAAGTGAACGTAAAGAACTAAGTAGTACTACATTTGCTATTGGATGAACAGATAGTTCTTGAAATCTGAAATTTGGTATAATAATGGTATATATATACACTGTTTACGTGTAGCCTGGACATATGAAGGTAGTTTCGGAAATGAGTACTGCAGTTGTACGAAAACTCTTTGATGGTCCTATATTTAGTACTTTGTGCAGGGACAGAGATAAGATTCAGAAAATGATATTTAGATTACTGATGGTATCGGTGTTTGATATTTGGTGATTTGGAAATGCGCCCTAATTTGTACGAAAAGTAATAAGTGGTACTAAATTTTAGGTAAATGAATAGGACAGGAATCCTCAAATTTGATATTAAGGTATCACTTGGTATATGGAATTGGGATATGAGGGTGTTTTCGGTATTAAGTTTGGTCTTGGATGTTAGGATAGAGACGGATTTTTGAAATTTGATATCAAGGTCGCTCTTGGTGTTTGTGGTGAAAGGTACTATTTTGGATAGCTGCTGGTGTCTAGTGCGGAGAGAAGGAGGTGGTTTTTGGAAATGCATACTATAGTTGCTCGAAATATACTAAATTGAACTATATCTAGTATTGGGTGAAGGAGCTGAAACAACGAAATTTTATATTGCGATAAATGTTGGTCTAGGCTTGGAACTGCTTTGGAAATGAGTACCAAAACTAGACGAAAAGTACAGAATGTTACTTAATTAGCATTAAGCTGGAATACCTACATTTGATATTAATGTCTCTGTTGGCATCTGGTGCTGAGATATGGGAGTGGTTTTGCGAATGCGTACTATTATTGTTCGAAAATTACCAAATGGCACTAATTTTGGATCACTGAATATTCGTACTAATGTTACCAAACTTGGTACTGGGTTAAGGCATAGAGCCATAACTCTGAAATTTAATATTGAGGTCAATATTGGTTTCTAGGATTTATATATGATAACGTTGAAATAGTTTTTGACAGAAAAATTGGATGTGGGTCCACTTTGCAATAGTTTTACTAATATCCTCCTCTAAGTGAATTTTTTAGGACCTTTTGGTGTAAAAGCTAGAAATGTTTCTATAATTCTTTCGGAAAAAAGAAAAAACTTAAAAAATATATAAAACCTTGAAAGTCTAAAAATTTATTCCGATGTATGAAGTTTTTAACAAACATTTTGGTCAAACTTAACAAATTGTGCATTTTGAACACTAACTTGTAAAAAAGCAACTAAGTTCTGCAACTTGCAACATGTAAAGAAAATTACGTCGCAAAATACGTCTATATGAAAACCGTTATATGGGCTACACGAAGACGAGGACCAATAGGTTAAAGTATATATTACGAACTTCAAATATGAAATTTGAAACAATTCCGGTGAAAAATGTCGCTAAATTCTTCAAAATAACGAATATCGAGAGCTATCGTTATATGGTGGCTATATAAAGGCCAGGGCATGCATATGCAAATTTTTGTCATAGTCTGTAGTACACCTTACGAACTTTAAAAATAAAATTTTAATCAATTCTAGTCTATAATGTCTCTCATATTACCATTAAGACCTTCCAATACGAAATTTAAAACGATTTCGCTCTATAATGTCGATAAAATCATAAAAATACCGAATATTTAGAGGTAGCGTTATATGGGGACTGTACGAAAACGTGGACCGACATACGCATGTGTGCAAAAACTTAAGCCTTCTATTTCGATTAATTCGAAAGATAACGTTATTACAACTTACAGACATACTTACAGGCATACAGACTCACGGACATCGCTAAATCGACTAAGAATTTTACGCTGATCAAGAATACATACACTTTGTTGGTTTGACATACGTATTTCAAGGAGTTACAAACGGAATGACGAATAACAAGTAAAAAACTGTAAGTTCGGCCGGGCCGAACTTTTAATACCCTCCACCATTTGGTACAAATTTGGCAATTTCAAAAAAAAAAAAAAAAAAAAATATTTATAATAAAATTCGTTAAAAATTCTTTTAAAATATTAAAAATACCGAATACATATACGACGACATGGACCTGCATAGTCATAAGTTATCACAATATTTAAATGCGAAACTTGAAGAAAAATCTGTTTACAAAAATCTGTTTTACAATTTAGCTAAAATCATCAAAATACCGAATATAGGGGGTACCTTTATATGGGGGCTATACGAAGACGTGGACCTGCACAGACAATTTTCTTGCATGGTCTGAAGTATCACTTACGAACTGCACATGCGAAATTTGAAACAATCCCGGTAAATAATGTCGCTAAAATCATCAAAATACCGAATATCGGGGGGTACCGTTATATGGGGGCTATACGAAGACGTGGACCTGCACAGATAATTTTCTGTCTTAGGCGGTAGTATCCATTACGAACTTCAAATATCAAATTTCAAACAATTCCGTTAAATAATGTCGCTAAAATCATCAAAATACCGAATATCGGGAGGTACCGTTATATGGGGGCTATATGATAACTTGGACCTACATGGCCCATTTACGAACTTAACCTGCCTACTGGCGAAATATACACGTCTGTAAAAATTTAAAAATAATATATTTTTAAAATAATTTCGAAAGATAGCGTGATTACAACAGACAGACGGACAGACAGACAGACAGACAGACGGACATGGCTAAATCGTCTTATTTACGCTGATCAAGAATATATATATATACTTTGTTGGGTCTGACATGAGTATTTCGAGGAGTTACAAACGGAATGACAAAATTAATATACCCTCCATAGTATGGTGGAGGGTATAAAAAGGCACAACATGTACTGTTGTAACGGATCTAACATTTTAAGGTGGACTTACCGCTTACGAAGTAGTGGGCACTAGCTAATGATAGTCAAAATTTACCGCTCTTTAATATACCAATGGTCAAATCAAAAGATACATTCTATGGTTTTCAAAACTCTATTTGTCCCAAAACTTAACGCTTATTCGGACCCCTAATTTTACGTGTACTTAGATAAAGCGGTTGTATGAAAGTTTATAGCGATTCCAACCTCTCCCAATGCAAATTCCATAAAACAGCATTATCATCAATTAAAAAAGGCCATAAATACAGGGGACCTTAACTACTGGTTATAAACGACCCTCCATCGATATCATAGCAAAACATTTATGCATGTATAAATGAATGTATATCCTTCGTCTGGCTGACTATCTGGCCGACAGACAATCATATGTGTGAGTGTGTGTGCGACAGGGAGAGAGAGTGCAAGCACGCATAGCTGTCGTTGTTGTGATAGGGTTTAAAATTAATGAAAACTACACAAGATGTCGATCTTCTGAAGGCAATTCATGACAGGAGTCCAAAAGGCCAGAGAGAGACACACCGCATACAACTGTCCATCTTCTATGAAATGAGGGGAGAAAAGCTCGTCTTGGCAATTATTCCAATTACTTGTTCTGGTGGCCAGTTTTCTGCAACGACTCCCCACCTACCTCTTCACAGCTTCTGGTGTCCCGCTCATATATTTTGTTTAGAGAATATCTTCTAGATTACTAACAATTAGCTGGAACATCAGCTCTTCTCATTCACATGGACATGGGAAAAGTATCCCATGAATGTGGGCAATGCTAAAGACATCATTGTTCAGAGTTAATGCAGCCGACACATTCTTGTGTCGGACTGTCGTATTGGTCAGTTGGTGTGGTTTGTTTCTTTTATTGATGAATCAAATAATTTTATGATTCTGAAGAAGAAGAAAAACAAAATCTTTTTATTGTTTGTTCTTTATGTATTACAGATATGAATGGCAAAGGCTATTTAGTTATGGTTTTCAGATCTTATTCTGAAATGGAGATATTCATTGAAAACTAAAAAATTGATTTTATTGTTATAAATGCTTTAATTAAACTATGATTGGATATTGTAGATTACAACGAAAACAACAAAACATTATTGTTTATCATTACAAGTCTCTGGAAATGCAGATTTGGATTTGTAAAAACATTTAATTGCTTTGTTTGCAAATAAAGCCATTTGCCATTGATTGCAAATAATGGAAATGACAATATTTTCAATTGATTTTAATGAAAGGTTGGTAAGAAATGTATTTAAAAGAATAATTTTACAGTTTAGTTATTGATGAGTTAGATGCTGACGATGGAAGCTGTCCGGGTAGAAAAGAGTTTTGAAATAAGAAGTATAGAAAAATTGTCAATATTATTTTCAAAAACATAATATTTTTAATATTTTTTTATTTGCATCTCTCCATCCTAGACACCGTCTAGGAAACTAACTCCATTCGCCTAGGATACTCATGAACAGCGACCCTAATATTAAATTCAAATTTCAAGCACTACCTGTTCACTTAATACAAAACTGTACCAAATACAGTTTGAGATAAAAAACTGCAACAAAGTCAAACGCCAAAATTTTTACATCATTTCTTAGTGCCAACCTTGCTTTACAAAATACTCCAGACACAATAGTTCAACGAATTGGTATCCGGAGATTTTATTGGCCATTGTGTACTGGAAATGAAGCGAGGAACCTCATTTTGTAACCATTCTTGGGTGGCGCGTGCTGAGTCCTATTGGAATGTATAAGGTCTGCAGCCAAATTTTTTTCGTGGCCAAGCCTTTAATACACCCTTCAGAATATTTTCGCGATAATATTCGGCATTTATTCTGATGCCACGGTCGATTAATACGAGCGGAGAGCGACCATCGACTGTTATGGCGGCCCACACCATCACCATGACCGGCGCTTGAGTTCTGCTGGCCAACCGAAGGTGCACATATTTAGCTGACCTCTTAGGCAAGTTAACAAGATAATTTTGTTTGTTTACAAACTGGTGGACAACGAATGTTTTCTCATCGTAGAAAACTAAATTCGGCATTTCAACACTTTCGGCCAAGCGAAGCAACTCTTTAGCTCTTTTGAGTCTATTTTTTCTGTGGAGGCGTAAGTTATTGCACTTTTTAGAATTTCAATGTCTTTACCTCATTTTTCAATATTTGCCGAATGGAATACTTCGATATGTTCAGCTCACGAGCCATTTTTCGGATACTGCAAAGCGGGTTTCGATCAAGTCGCTTCTTTATTTTTCGTTGTTTATTCTTCTGTTGTTGATGTTGCTTCCTTGACGTCGGTCTACGCTACCAGTATCACATTAAGATCACGGTGGATTTATTCACATTTAAATTCTGGAGTGGTCTAACGATAGCCACTTGTTGTTTTCCAGCCAAGTATAAAGAAATCAGACTATCACGCTTGAATTCCATCACGAATAATATTTTTTCGGGAAAATTCCCACCAAATGCTTTTGTACGCTTGTAAACAATATAATGAGCTGTCACTGGAATAATTTTAACGGCTGTCGAACGAGTGGCTTAGAAATGACAGCAGTCTGAAGTTGGTAGCAGTTTTTTCATCTTACCCTATATTTTGAAATTTATCGAGATGGACATTAGTAAAGTCATTGCACTATTTCAAACCTAGGAACCAACATTGACCTCAATATAAAATTTCAGAGTTTCTTCACACAACACCAAATGTAATAATATTAGTAAGCATATCCAAAACAATCTACATCTCTCCATTATAGACACCGATTAGGGAACCACCTCCATTTATACAGGATACACGTGAACAGCGTAATCTTATTTCTAAATTTTAGAATTTTAGCTCTATCGGTACCATTTAGTACGTTTGGTTCACATAAGTACAAATTTTGAAAACTCCACCCATATGCCCATTTCTAATTTCAGGATCCCAGCTCCATTCGTTCCTTTAAATAAAAATTGTACCAAATCTAGTACCGATTAGCACTTTTTGTACATATGAATACACACTTTCAAAAGCAACTTCATAAATCGACTCTACTCCTTAACATGATACGTAATGGTACCAAATGTAGCATATATTAATATTTTTCGTACACTTATAGTGCGAATTTCCGAAAACCTTTTGTGCATCCATAGTACATTCTATTAGTAACCCCCATTCCTAATTTAAAAGTTCTACCTTCCTCAAATGCAATAGGTACCATATTTAGTACATTTTACTTCTTTTCATACCGTTCTAGTACAAATTTCCCAAAACCTAGTATTTCAAGATATCAGATTCAGCCGTCGGGCGATGATGAATCGTTAGGTCAATCAGTCAGGCAATTACTTCACCCTTTTATCAATTTAGATAATTGTTGTTATCATTATTTCCAATTTTTTGTACTTCTCAAAATTGCTTTAAATATCCCTTAAAAATTGCTATAAGTTCCTTTTGCTTTGTTTCTATATTCATTCGTGGGTGTTAACTGTATATGTTACCACTACCATTCCACCGAACACTTATACACACTTACTCCACCAAACATTTACCCCCAACTCTAAAATAATACATAAAATTTCTAAACCGCCCACAATAAAAATGCCGACAGGCTTTTACTCCAATTTCCATGCCAAAAAAAAAAGAAAAAAATCTTCTAAATTGGTTTTAGATTCTATTTTGTTTAACTGAATTCCGCCTGGGGTGGGCCTAAGTGGATGCTAGTTGGTAACAGAAATTGAGCTGGCTGTGACACTATTGACCCGTAAAATAGCGCAACAATTAAAAAACTCAATTTGCAATAAAAAATTGAACATGTCAATCACTGAACGATATTGGCGATGCAAACCGGGCAGATGATGCAGCGCAGACTTAAACCACCGTTTAGTTTATATTATTCGAATTTTGTGGGGGTGTTTTAAAAACGACTTTTTTCAAGAGGGGAAATTGTTTAGTTTTGGAAAATTGTTGTGTGAAACAGTAATATGTTTCATGCCATTTTTAAAAGGAATCCCTTGGAATATTTCTACATGTTTAATTAAAATATTGTAACTGAATCCAGACGTTAAACATCGAGTGGCGTCCTTAATGAAGGTTTATCCGAAAAAATCTTCAGAGAGGCAGTACCTTCCATCTCTGATATGTAAGGCTTTGTTATCACTCAAATTCATATTTAATTAAAACTTGGATTTAAAATAGTCTTTTGGGAAGGATGGTATATAAATATAATTGTATAAATATTCGTCGGATACCCAATGCAGTATATAAATCAGAGCACCGATTTATTCATTTTCAGTCGGGAGCGAAATTTACTCGCAATCAGGATTGCTCGAAGAGTGAGAGTTTTTACGGAGTCCACTCTTCGCTCTTTTGTTTTGGCTCTCCTGCTTGGAAAATTAGAGTGGGAGCAGAATCGCTTAAAACAGATCAAGAGTTTGCTCTAAATGAGTAAAAATAATAATATTTTGTTTTCTGATATGTGTGATGTGAAAGAGGGAATAGTTTGGGAGAATTACAAGAGGGTGGGAGAATGAAGAAGAGTTGGGCAGAGAGGGGACTTGGGGAAAGAGCGGATGTGATCGTGTACAGAAAATATACACACGCATAGAAATACAACAACGGTATGACAAACCCAGACAATACTCTGCAAGACTAGAATCTGCTCAATTTTGAACATTACTTTTCTCCCACTTAAAAACGAGGAAAACAGGCTCACTCCTATTCGAGCGACATCGGAAAATCGAATTTGATCCCAGGAGATCTCCAACTTAAAACGATATATAAATATACTCCTGATCAGCATAAATTTCGTTTTAATGATTGAATTGAAATTTGAAATTGAAATTATTTAACTTGGAACTTTGAAAATTGGTACAGTGGTTTGTAGTATGACTAAAATGGTTGGTATGTCGGTCCACGTTTTAATAAGGCTCCCGTTCGGAGGCTTGATATGCGGTATTATGATGATTATACCCTTAGCCATATGGCTATAAAGGGTATATATCATTTAATACGGCCAAAACGTGCCTCATCGAAATGAGGGCTATGGACCCCAGATCTCTTTCCGTTTCAGGACGTTTGAAGTCGATCTGGGGGTATCCGTCCGTCTGTCTCCCATTTGGTCCAAAATTGGTACATCGTAATATTATAACCCAACTTAGATCTAGTTCGGAGATGGGCAACATCGTCTCACTCCTTCTGATACCTCCCCCACAAAAGGTCAACCTTTTTAGAGAAAATAATTTATCTCATAGAATGAGAAAGGATAATTCGATATTGTTCAAATTGTGCAAATCCCAATATTTTTGTCAGTGCTACGTCGAAAATGGACAAAAGGGTCAAGATTTGGAATAATTATAACTCGGATGAAATGTGAAATAAGAGCCCTATTGTCTTCAAATTTCACAAATATCAATATCTTTATTGACACTACAAAAGTTGTAAAGATGGGATGTACCGAACCACTTCTTGTGGTATCTTCCCCACAACGGATCAAATTTTTGAATAACCAAAACGATCATAAAATCCACAATGAACATCCTATTCCTTTCAAACTCGTCACACCCCAATACTTGAATCAATAAAAAATCTGTTGTGAAGATGTTAGATATCGGTTCAATCCTTATTAAAAATGTTGACTATATGTGGGGAAGATATAGTCAAAATTTTTAATAATTATAGATCAAAACCGACTGATTTTTTTACCCTCCACCATACTATGGAGGGTATATTAACATTGTCATCCCATTTGCAACTCCTCGAAATGCTCATGTAAGACCCAACAAAGTATATATTCTTGATCAGCGTAAAATTCTATGTCGATTCAGATATGTCCGTCTGTCTGTTGTAATCACGCTATCTTTCGAACGAATCGAGGCTAAAATTTCGCAGACATGTTTATTTTGCCAGTAGGCAGGTTAAGTTCGTAAATAGCCCACCTACAATTCACCGGAATTGTTTCAAATTTGGTATTTGAAGTTCCAAAGGGATACTACAGCCTAAGACAGAAAATTGTCTGTGGAGATCTACGTCTTCGTATAGCCCCCATATAACGGTACCTCCCGATATTCGGTATTTTGATGATTTTAGCGACATTTAGTCACAAGAATTGTTTCAAATTTGGTACTTGAAATTCGTAATGGGTACTACAGCCTATGAATTTGTTGAATTTTTGTATGCAGGTCCAAGTCTTCGTATAGCCCCCATGTAACGGTACATCCCGATATTAAGTATTTTGACGATTTCAGCAACTTTATTCACCAGAATCGTTTCAAATTTCGTATTGGAAGATCCTAATGCGTACTACAACCTATGGCAAAAAATTTAGAATGTAGGCCAACGTCTTCGTATAACCCCCATATATTTCCCTATTTTACACTTAGCATGGCAACCCTAAAACCTAATGCGGTTTTCATTTAAGTGGTAGTTTTCGGAATTTTTTGAATTTTTTTAAGTTCCTTCGGATTGGTGGAGGGTATTAAAAGTTCGTACCGGCCGAACTTAGCTGCTTTTTTACTTGTTTTTAACTTTTATTTACATTTTCCATGAAAATTTTTTCAAACTTGGGATTTACAGTTTTATAGGCCCACGTTTGCCTATAACCCCCACATACGGGTACTTCCAGATATTCGGTATTTTCATGATTTAGGACGATTTGAAATCCAGTGTTTGTAATTCAAATGGCAGACGAATTTAAAAATATGTATGTATGAACTCAATTATCAATTTTCCTGACAATTTGAAAATTAAATTGTAATTTTTACAGCTCCCAGAACCCCCAATGGTATCCTCTGCAAAGAACAAAACTTATCCCTATCCTTCTACACAAATTGCATCGGGTCTTTTTATAGACAAATTATTTCATTGGTTTCCATTTCAGTTGGCAAATGTTTTTGCAAATTACTTTTTAAAATGAAAACAAAATGCATAAAAAGGAACTACAGAAATAATCGTTCAAAATAATGAAATAAAAAACTTTTAATTCGATGCAAAGTGAAAACAACAGACTCTAATCGGCGGACAGACAAACAGACATATTGGAAGCTGACAGCAAATTAACACTTAAGGTAAGGGTCACTAGCATAAATATGTTTCTGTATTTTTGTTGTAGTAGTAGTTGTTGTTGTTGTTACCTTGAATGACAACTTGAAGGTAAAATAGTAATTATTCGATTACATGTTTCAATGTAACTCCGTGTGGATGTTGGACGAACGTTGGATGGATGGATGGATGGTTGGATGGATCGATGTTAATGATTATGGAGTATGACAGTCATTTATAACAATTGCTTTGCTCTCGCCATCCACAACCGGCAGCCATGTATACATTTGTATACATACATATGTTTGAGTTTAATTATAAACATTAGACAGTAGTGAGATCTTCGTTGCCAAAACATATGTTCAAAAGTCTGCCGCCTCCCGAAAAAAGAGCTGCTGCTGTTGCTACTGAGCCATTATTTAATGGTAGCTACATTTGTATGTTGGTATGTCCATGCAAATCTCATATGACAATTGTGCCATCAATACCAACGCCGTCGTGTACTAATTCTATTTCATTGTCAGTAATCGTAGACGATTATGGCGTGTTTTCATAATTAACGTGTCGAACCGCCAGGTATCGTGGGTATTAAGCGGCAGCATCATCGTCATCCTCATACATGGCTAACAGTAATGCAGGTATTGGCTATAAGCCATCAAATATTAGCATTGGTGCCGTGTGCAAAGTTGCCGTTTTGTGTTGATAAAGGGTTGGAAGTGCTTAAAAGTTAGGATACGTTTTAAAATATACAACACAATTTTGAGGTCCCCAATAAAAAAGGATATTTTGAGGTCTGCCTTAGCACCTCAAAATATTCTTTTAAAACAGTTATTGACATTCGACCTGATATCTTCAATTAAAATTGTTTTGCGTGTATAAAATAAATAAAAAAGCTATGCAGTTATACTATATAGGCCTTTACCTTAAAAAGGTTTCCTTTTCACATATGAACTTAAAAATCGATATGCCATTGAACAGCTTTTTCTATCGAAGATCCCCTGTCCATCGTAGGCCTCAACAAGTCAGATTGTATCAACCAGTTTGCGACATATATAGCCATGATAATTTTGAAAAGAATTGTATTATACAATTTTGGTCATTGAAGCAAATCCTTGAAAAATTGTCGTAAAAGCCTGTTTTTTGCAGGATGAGGACTACTGAGATCATGAAAAATATTTGAGTATGAGACATTTTGGGAAATTAAAAAAAAGTGATAAGGCGATAAGTTCGTCTGGGCCGAACTTTCAATACCCTCTACAACTTGAATGGAATTTGAAAATGTTAAAAAAATCCGGATATCGGGAGTTACCGTCATATTTGGGCCTATACGATGCCGTGGACCTATACGAAACTTGAAAGTGTTCCGGTAAATATCATCCGAAAAATCATCAAAATACCAAATATAGGTAGATACCGTAATATGACGTGGACCCGTATGAGCAATTTTCTGTCATAGGATACAGTAGGAACTTCCAATCCCAAAACTGAAACATTGCGGTGAAACGTGTGACACAAATAATCAAAATACCGAATATCTGGAGGTATAGTTATTTGAGGACTATGACAAGACTTAGAAAAAGAAGACTTACGAAAAAGAATATTTAAAGCTTAAGGTTATGCAGAAATTGTTAATGAAAATAAATATTTCTAGATGCCTTCCATGGATACTCTATTTGCCTTTGGATTAAATTAAATGACCAACTATTAATATTTTGAGAAGCCTTTCATATGCAGGGTGAGATGAAAAAACAGCAACCAATTTTAGACTACTGTCATTTCTAAGCCACTCATTCGACAGCTGTGTGACAGCTCATTATATTGTTTACAAGCGTACAAAAGCATTTCGGTGAGAATTTTCCAGAAAAAAAGTTATTCGTGACGTAAATGAAGTGGACGGATGAAAACAGCAATATCAGCAAAAATGGCTCGACAAGTTAAGAAATGACTTGATCAAAAGCCGCGTCGCAGTGACCGAAAAATGGCTCATGAGCTGAACATATCCCAATATTCCATTTGGCAAATATTGACAAATGAGCTTGGGTTAAGGCCATTGAAATTCCAAAAAGTACAAGAACTTACACCGCAACAGAAAAAAATAGACTCAAAAGAGATAAAGAGTAGCTTCGCTTGGCCGAAAGTGGTGAACTGCCGAATTTGGTTTTCTCCGATGAGAAAACATTCCCAGCAGTTTCTAAACAAACAAAATGATCGTTTTTACTTGCCAAAGAGGACAACTGAAAATGTGCACATTCGGTTGGCCACCAGAACTCAAGCGCCGGCCATGGTGATGGTGTGGGCCGCCATAACAGCCGATGGTTGCTCTTCGCTCGTATTAATCGATCGTGGGATCAGAATAAATGCCGAATATTATTGCGAAAATATTCCCGAGGGTGTATTAAAACCTTGGGCACGCAAACATTTTGGCCACAGACCTTGTATATTCTAACAGGACTCAGCACGCGCCATCCAAGAATGGTTACAAAATAAGGTTCCACGCTTCATGTCCAGCGCACAATGGCCACCCAAAATTTCCAGATACGTAGCCGATAGACAATTGTGTCTGTAGTATTTTGGAAAGCAAGCACTTCGCCGGAATGGGCCAAAATACCGCAAAGCAACATTCGGGCAGCGTGTGACGGTTTCATTGGAAGTTTGAAGGCCATAATCCATGCCAAAGGTGGCGAATTCGAACAAATCTAAACTTATTCTAAAATTTGATGCTATTTCCGACATTTTTTGCTTTCATTCAATAAAATTTAAAAAAAAAGTAAAAATTATGACATTTTTGCAGTTGTTGCAGTTTTTTTATCTCACCTTGTATACCTAAATTTTGACCGATTCTCTTCAATTTCAAGGTTCGTCCTTGGGTCAAAAAATAATTTATGCAAAGTTTCATATCGATACAAAAGATGACCTAAATCAGAAGTTGTGTCTATCTATCTATACATCTATTTCTCATTATGTTAAAAGCTTTAAAATGTCCTCCCATTTACTAAAGACCTCATAACTGACTTCTATCTATAGAAGATACAAACAACGTTTTTTATGTTCTACCCATAGTAATCAGCCAAAAAGTGTTTTACCAATAGAAGACATTTAAAACTCTTTCATTTATAGATGGTCTCAAATAGATCATCAATCAATAAAAATCTATGAAAGTTCTTCAAACTGTAGAATAACGTCTATTTAAGGTTATCACAAAATGTCGCCAATTGCAGAAAAACAATTTTTTAAGTCTTCTGCAGAATCAAAACTAATTTGAATGGTTCTGCAGATAAGAGACCTATTGGTACATTGTTATAGTTTCAAGATCATCGTAGATTTTCACATATAGGAAACTTTTTAGACTTAGCTATGAGTGAAATACCGTCGTGAGGTCTTCTATACAAGTAGTCATTTTTAGAGTCTTCTATAACAAAGCTATGTTCGATATTTTCACGTTCTATAGAAATATGATATTTTTTAGTGTCGTAGTCTATAATTCCACAATATAACATTTGGTCAATTATTCTGTCAAAACGACAACACTGCCCCCAAAATGACATCATTATCGGCAACTGTAGTCATTGTCCTCATATTCACCACCTGATGGTTGGTGGTGGTCGCCGTCGTCACTAGACATTTGGCCAAATTCATATTTACATGCAAAGTTGGTCCAGTGGTGCTCAGATCCAAACCTTGAATGGGGGTTATGGTTGCACCGCGTTGCCATACAATGGCTTTTGGTACTTTTGACAATTAATACCGTTTTTGTTTACCTTTTTTTGCGAAAAACTGTTTTGGTTTTTGTTGCTGCTGTTTTTCTGTTGCGGCTGCCATCCATCTATCCATCCATCCATCCGGGGCTGTTGGATGCTGATGATGTTACATTGAGATTGATATGTTGTTACTTGTGTGCGATGGTTCTCGGCGTTTCTTGTATTTTTCAATGTTTGGCTGAAGCTGTTGTTGTTGGCTGGCATTGCTGCGCCGCTGCTGCTGCCGCTGGTGTATTTTACCATAAACATTTCCACCTCTAATTACAACACAATGAGGTGGCAGAAAATGCGAATATAAAGATCTTAACATCTACATCTCTTAGTCGGTTGATACGACACGATTTTTTGTTCATCGTTCGTTTGTTTGTTTATTTGTTGTGTCGGTTATTACAAAATTTTAATGTTTCCAAAACATGATTTGCAATAAAATCTTAGAGATATCACACAGCTATGAGGCTACCATATATGTAAATGATAAATACCCATGTAAGTCTGAAGAGATTTTGATGTAATCGTTGTACGAAGGTGTCTACACTGAAACAAACAACATATATGTTTATGTTGAATGCCACCGGCCATGGGGGGAAATATTAATTGAAATTCCATGTGTGTGGTCTGATAACATTCGGAAATAAATAAATGGTGGTTTCTTCGTTTTAAACAGAAAACTATTTTTGTAAGATATGTATTAAAAACCTAGTGCTAAACATTGATATACGGCTTATTCTGTTCTTTATAGCTTATATAACTGTGAGGGAATACTGATATTTTTATTTTCGCATTTGACCAAAATACAGTCATGGACCCCTTTCGAACTATGTGATTTAGTAATAGTTTAAAAATTGTGATCATTTATGAGGGAGGTAACAGATAGAGTGGACCTATATGGACCATCTCCACCTCACATCTAATATAAGTAAAAATATTGGTTGTGCGAAGAAGTATGATGCACTGTGTTAGTAATTCATGTTCTCTGGAACTCGTGAACCGATTTTGTCTCTGCCAAATTCGTATGAAAAGTGTCGTCAATATCAGAGTTTTTATGTATGTGTATTAGTTCATGTAGAACAGTATCCTAGTGAAAACTGCATTCTCTTCGAAACATGTATTTTGAAAATATTTCAGTGAAGAAGTAAATGACTAACTAAGTCCAGGCTGAAGCGAGAATCTTGAAATTTCTCATGTAGGCCAATGTTTGTGTGTAAGGGTGATATAAAGCTGATTTTTGGAAATTCGAACTATAAGTCTACTAAAAGTACTAAAAGGTGCAAAGAATTAATTCCAGTTGGAATATCTTCCTTGATGGGGTGTAGGAAAGATGTACATCCGATTAGGGGTTTTAGGGCACTCACAGTCGTAATATGCACTCTACAAAAATGATATTTGGTTCCAGATATCGGATACAGCTCAGAAGTACCTTTGTAAAATTTTTATCGGGGAGGAGATTTGGATATAACTCCCATATATATTTTTTATCAGATATTAGGTTAATTATGCACCAAATGGCTAATATCAGCCCGAATGGACTAAATTTTGCCACTTCAGACGGAATTCGGTCCGGAAGCACGGACATCAAATTTATTGAAAATCGGTTCAGATATAGTCATAGCTTCCGTGTATATGTTTTATCCGATTTGGTGTTGAAGTCCCTCACATGCGTAATATGTACTCCACAACAATGATATATGATACCAGACAACATGTACAGGTAGAAAATATCTCTGCCAAATTATATTGGGGTCAGTTCAGATTTTTATATACATTCGATATACATCTTTATACGATTTTACGGTTACTGTCCACAATAAATGTATTGTAGAAAAATGGATAGATTCTTTCATATTCAACCGAAATGGAATAAATATGAAAATTAAAAAAAAAAATCCGTCGAAAAATATCGCATGTATAAAAATCGTTAAATGGGGTGTATACACAACCATGGACCTGTATACGTGTCTTAAATGGGTGCTATACGATCACGTGGACCTGCGTACGCAATTTTTTGTCATAGGCTGTAGTATCGATTATGAACTTTAAATAAATATAGTGTCTCTAGAATCATTAAAATACCGAATATTGGGCGTTATTGTTATATGAATGCGTGGACCGACATGACCCATTTACAAAATTAATCTCCCTACTGCAAAATATATATGTGTTCAATTGTAGCCTTCTAACTAAATTCGTTCGAAAGATAGCGTGATTGCAACAGACAGGCAAACAGTCAGGTAGAGAGGCGGACATCGCTAAATCGACTTAGAATTTTACGCTGTAGGGCCTTAACATGAGTATTTGGAGGAGTTATAAACGGAATGACAAAGTTAATATACCCTCCATATAATGGTGGAGGGTATAAAAAGACCACTTTGGTGACTCGCTTGATTTCCGATTAAAATAATTTTCACGTTTTTGTCTACAGTATTGCCGAAGACACTTTATACCTGAAATCTAGGAATAGGAATCTTATTTTGAAAATTTTAAGAAATGTGGTTCTACAAAAACGAAGACTGACTCCAAAAATACAAAACTTTAGATTTCGTCATTGACAAATCTGGTCAATACTCCCAAAATACCTAAAATGTAGACCGATTGACTCTATTTTCAATCAGGTTTGCAGGTATAATATAATCATGGGCTATATTCAGATCGATCCTTTTAAAAGTTCAATAAATACATTTATAGCTTAGAAAGTTTTCACCAATTATTTCGATTAGTTACAACCGGATCGACAAATTTAATATTCACCATTCATTACATGTTGTAGACATAAACTTTTTTCAAACTTTACATCTCCTTCCAGGTCCGAATTTATGATAAACACAAAATTTCTAAAGCAATAAATTATTTTACTTTGACAGCGAATAATTGACATGAATTGCTGCTATAGCAACATCGCATAGAGAGAATCAAGTCCATACATTAAAAACCAATTTTTACAGCTGACAACTGCTGGAGAAGAGGGTAAGGTAGACTATGTACGGCTTAATCTATTCTCAAATCACTTATTACATTGCCAAGAAATTTATGTGGCATCCCCCCTGGTTTGTATTGTAATGTATGATGTTTGAAGATGTTTTGCGATGGCTGCCGCTCTCTCCCTTCTTTTGGAGATTAAGACGATGACTTGTAATTCCCTTTTTGAAATCACCGAAGTAGGTCTTCATTTGCCTTTTAATTTCTGATGTTATTGCCGTGGCTGCCTGCTTAGCAATGAAATACAACAAAAGAAAATCTCATTCAACAACAACTTCATCATCCGCCGAATCATTACGTTTATGGCGAACCAAGCAAGTAAAGTGGTGACTACCATTCCTTTATGGCCGGCTACCCTTTTTAAGGGATCACAACGCACTCTGACAAGGCAGGCATGCAATCATGAAATATGGACGAATTGGAGTTTCTAACCGACATTATCGTTGTTTATGCGACACCAGCAGTCAACACCTGCTAAAGGGGGCCGTTGTCCAACGAACGATGCTCGACGACTTTACTTGCAAAAAACGACATCGTCATCGCTGGATAACGACCAACTACAACTACAAACAACAACTTGAACGTCATCATCCTCAGCCATTGCCGCAGACACGTTGTCATGGCGAAATGTCGAAAACAAAATATGCAAAATTTAGTAAAAGCTGACGCAGATATGCCGCCCATATCTAAAAGAGTACATATGTAGTTACGCTAGTCTGGCGCGCCGATGATGCTGTTGATATCAACGTCTTTTGCAAATGCATTCCGGCGTCAAACACATGGGAAAATGGATAAATGAAGAAGGTCCTCCTCGTACCTACTTACATTGCAAGATAATGTGTACGAGTGTGTGTTTTGCGAACAATTTGGAGTGAAGAGAATACGCGAAGGAAATCGTGAAGTATCGCATGGGCAATACATGAATGTAAATGAAAATTGTAAAGATAATACAAACATACCGAGACGGGTAGACAAGTTGCATTTGAGCTGTAAGTGGGTAGTCGTCAAGTTTTAGATCAAGCTATCTAAAGGGAAGATGGGTGTTTGCAAATGTTTTTCATTGATTGATAAATATATAACTATCCTTGAACATAATTAGACCTTAACGAAACTTGAAACACTAATTGCGATCAATCAATTGGGGATTTTGAATAGACGTAGGTATAGATACCTCTTTATGATGGAGTATATTTAATATTTGTCTGAGATCACATTAAGTATATATAATAGGATAAGGATTTTCAACCTCATGTCTGTCCACCTGCCCGTCTCTCTGTTTGAAATAAAGATGGAGCCACATTATTTTACATTGAGCTTAAAATTTAAAAAAATCCTAGAAAATTGGTATTTAAGATAGGCTATATTGGCCTATTTAGGTATAGACCCCGGATAACCGTTACTTGCAATTTTTGGATTTACAACCAAATCTGTAGTGGGATTCTACAACCCAATTTTTTGAGTTGCCGACAAAAATCGTTAACTTTGAAACCCAAAATTTTGATATAAAAAATTAGTTAAAGTTGATTTCGTCGCTAACTTACCGACAAATTTCGTTAATTACCGGAATTATAAGCAATTTAATTTTACCGACTTTTGTCGGTAACTCAAAAAAAGTGAGAAAATTCCACTACGGATTTAAATTCACATTTCTATATCTCAACTTGTGGACTAAGATGGCAACTTGTGACTAAGATTCACATGGAACGAATTTTTCCTAATCTAACCATATTCTGCACCCTGTCAATATGTGCGTTGGTTGTTGAGATAATGCGGCAGTTCCAAAATCGGATTCGTGCTATTTGTGTGTATTTGGAGTACGTTTTGAAAAGAAATCGATTCTAATTCCGAATATATTTTTCAGCCGGATCAGGATCAGTTGAGAAAAATTGATGTATTTACACTGGACGAAATTTTGGTGTGTTATACCAAAGATATTCTTTTAAATTCTGAATTAGAAAGTCTTGAATCTATTGGTGTTCGACTTTTAGATAATTTAGACTTTCTTCTTATGTCTTAGCATGAGAGACTAATGGACGATGACTTTTGATTACATTGTGTGACAAAATATTTTTTTCAATAATTGCAGGAAAACCCAAATACATTATGAATGCAGAGCTAAAAATAGGAGGCCCAAACATCGGCTTTTGAACGTTTACAAAAGCCTTTGAGAAATATTTCATATTTCTTAGAATCCATGCATTTAAGATATGTAGTGTCTTCGGTAATATTATTGATCCGAATATGAGGATTTTTCGGACGAAGTTTTCAACCCTCAAGCAGGACATCAAGGAAATATATTTGGTCTTTTTATACCCTCCACCATTTTACAAAGGGAATATTAGCTTTGTCATTCCGTTTGTAACTCCTCGAAATATTCAAAATAGACCCTACAAAGTATATATTCTGGATGAGCGTAAATTCTAAGACGATCTAGCGATGCCCATCTGTCTGTCTGTTTTTTATTAATCACGCTATCTTTCGGAAGAATTGAGATAGATTGCTAAAATTTTGTATACATGCATACTCTACCAGTAAGCAGGTAAGGTTTTCGTATAGCCCCCATGTAACGGTACCTCCCGATATTCGGCATTTTCATGATTTTTGCGACATTATTTAACGGAATTATTTCAATTTAATATTTAAAGGTCGTAACGGGTACTACAGAATTTTTGTATGCAAGTCCACGTCTGCGGAATTATTTAAACTTTCGTGTTTCAAGTTCGTATTGGATACTACAGCCTTTGACAAAGATTTTTGTATGCAGGTCCATATCTTCATTTAGCCCCCATGTAACGGCAACAGCAACATTATTGACCAGAATCGTTTCAAAATTCGTATAGAAAGATCTTAATCGGTACTACAACCTAGGCAAAAAATCGTATGCAGGTCCACGTCTTCATATGGTCCCCATATTTAAGTGGCAGTTTTCGGAATTTCTCTGAAATGTGTCAACATCCTTTCAAACAGTAGAGGGTATTAAAAGTTCGGTCTGGCCGAACATAGCTACTTTCTACTTGTTTATGATTAAAATCTCCCTGTAAACCGTATCAAAACATATAAAAAATCATTTGCCATTTTTGTAAATTTTTATATCTCAAAATACATGAGCACTCGAAATTTTGACTAAACGTCAGAAATACAAAAATATCAACCAATAAAAAATATCTAAGTTCTGCCGGGCCGAACTTTTAATACCCTCTTTGAAGACGATTAACCAAAACTGTCATAAAATGCGAATTGAGCATCCAGCTTTCTTCAACTTTCACACATTTCAATATTTCTTCAAAACAATATCAGGTGTGAAGATGGAATATATAGGAACACTCCATCAAGTACCACACAATTGGTCAACATTTTGAATAATTATATCTCTCAGAAAATGCGAAATAAGCATCCGATTATCAGCATCCCATAATATTTAGTGTAAAAATGGTCTTTTACAGTGGCCTATCCCACAAAAGGTCAACATTTTGAATAATTGTATCTCTCAAAACTTGTCCAAAAAATTAGTAATTCTTTTTAAACTTGGTTTATCTAAATATTTCTTTTAATCAGAGATCTGATGTGACTATGGTATTTTATCTCACTTGTTCTGGTACCTACATCGAAAGAGGTCAACATTTTGAATAATTACAGCCCCTATAACTTGCAAAACAAATCAGCGATTTTCATCAAACTTCGTTTATCTATATATAATAGATTTTTCGATACTTCTGGTTAAATTTTGGACATCAATTATTCCTACAGAATAGCAATTGCAAAGTGTTCGATTTCCTTTAAATTTTACATATCCCAATATTTTTATCAGTATTATTCCGGTATTTATTATTGGCCCATAGCATCTGGCAGATCGCATACTTTTTAAAATATTCCACAAATGTATCACTTATATAATTTAATTTGAAGCAAGTAGTGTGATGTAGGCCAAATCTGGCACCTTGCAATATTTATATTAGCCTTAGGTCAGATACGAAATGGACCATATTGACCATCCCTATCGAAGCTTCCCAAATAAAATGTCAAAAGTTTGAATAATCATAACGCAAATCATAGGGTAAATGCGCCTAAGTGCGGCATGTCCCAGTAGTCGGCAGTTTTGAAATTTAATCTTAAATAACTAAGAATAGAATTGACTAAATAATTAAATAATTGCAAAAAAAAAACGTCAACAGTGTTCTCTGCTCTCTTTCTGTAGAAAAACAATGAGCTCCTACCATTTGTTACGAGAGAATAAAGGTTTTCGTCAGTGAGTGTATTCCAACGCGTGAGATAGTGCTTGTTTGTAAAGAAAAAAATTAGTGGTGGCGTCAACTTAATAATCGATTTAAGTAAATTAAATTTAATACTTTTGGAAACAGAAATATTTTATAATAGTATATAACAGTCTAAAAATAATTTTATAACTTAAAAACATACAAATCAAGCATTTTTCTGTTATATTATTTAATGCCGACGTTAGGAGCAGAAAAAAAGAGATTTGCCAGTAGTCGGCAGGGGCGCCGATTGCTAGAAAAATATAATTTTTTGACCAATTTCACCAAAACTTGAGAATAGTATTAAATAATAATCCAAAAACTACTCAAATAAAATATATTTTTGAGTCAGCAGTTGCTTTTATTTCTGCTTTTTGACCAACTTTTCTAAATTAAGTAGGTTTTTTAAATCAGCTATTTGACGTTTTAGATAGCGGTGGCAGTTTTGAAAAAAACAAATTGGATATCTAAAGAAAAAAGATCAATTCACAAATTCCAAATATAAGAAAGGTACTTCTTTCTTTTTTTATTTAATCTCATTTTTATTTTAATGGAAAATCCATACGTTACTGAAGGTAACCATACTATTCTTGATTTTCTACCAATATTTGGTTTTGAATGATAATTAAATAAAATACTATTTAAAAACGAAATTAATTTTAAATTCTGCACTAAACTGTGTATTAGTAATATAGCATTTTTTATCATTTTATATTTTTTTTACTGAAATACCATATGCCGACTACTGGCAAATTGACATGCCGAGCATTGGAAAATGGTGCCGACTACTGGCAAAAAAATACTATTTTAGTAAAATTGCAAATTTTGCCACTTTAATAAAAACAAATTCAATTTATGTTTATTATTTCGAAAACTAAACCAAATTAGGAATCTGAACAACTTTATGTTTCTGCAATTGAAAGATTTCACTCAGAATGTTGAAAAATTGAAAAATCAAAAATCATAAAAGTGCCGACTACTGGTGCACTTACCCTATGTAAATAAATTGATATGGGCTGAAGGTATACATCTGTCGGCAAAACGACTTATACTTTTTAATTTTTTTAACCGATTTATATAATATACATTTCTTTTGTTCGTTGACATGAAATGCAATTCGATCTTGAAAATTTCTTCCTTTGATACTTTCCACAAAAAATTAAATATTATGGGAGATTTTTGCCTAGAATGGGAACTTTATAGATTAGCAGTAAAAACGAATATTTCTTCCTCTTGATGCTTTCTGCCTAAAACGAAAAAGTTTGTTACTTTCAAATTTTGACTCGAAAAAGGGTCAAGATATGTTTGTATACTCCCGCTCTCTGAATTAATTTGCTAATTGAGGAATTCTTATGGAAATCATGAAGTTTGGACCTCCATAAAAATTTTCAACTGATATTAAGTTGTTCTTCAAATTTAAATGCTTCCTAAAATTTTGAAAACTCTTTCCATTTTTCAACATTCCAAAATCGCATTACATTGGATATGACAATGTTTCCTTACATCTAACTTTGCAACTGGCATTGTCCATTACTACTGTCTCAACAACACAATATGCTTCGATGCAAGAATGAAGTCCTTCATCCTTTTTTTCTTGCTATGTTTTGTGGTATTCGTTAGAGCTCTTGTTTAGATTGAATTTCTGCTCGAACTGAATACCCCGAACAGATTGTAACTCAAGGAGTAAAACCCTTCTGTTCGATGTTATTTATGCCATTGGAGAGTTATTCTTTTCCACACGCTGAGTAATTGGCATCACAAGCAGGTTGCCAGCCAGCCAACGAGTCATCCAGCATCACCAACACTGTCATTATCATCATTTTTTGCTGGCAGCAATGGGCCAATATCAGCACTGGCATGCAATCGAAACATTGTACAGGGTACTACTGTACAAGTGGCATTTTTTGATTGACATTAAGGCCTCTGCTTAGGGTTAGCTTGCTATTGGCATTTCTGCTTAGTCTTTTGCTTATTCTTCTTCTTCTCCTTCTTTGTGTTTATGGTCATCTTTATCTCAGTGTGGCTATGCTCGTCACATTGTTTGGTCGGTGAGCAAAGCATCATCATCACCAGGAGCAGCAGCATCCCATCCAACCTTCTGTCTGTTTTTGGCTTTTGCTCCACTTAAGTTAACAACATTTTTTCATTGTTTCTTTCGGCCTCTTGTGGCTCTCTAAACCGGGAGTTGCTGTTGTAGATGAGAGAAGAAAAAAAAAAAAAGACATCATTTTGGATATGCTGAATGCCTGTAAGATGATATTATGAGGAGCTGCTGTCATGTGTATGCGTATGTGTGTGTGTGTGCTATACCAGTCAGCTCACATGTAATGCAAACCATCTTTATGACCACAAACTATCCTTATGCTGGCCTTGTAATTGGAAATGTTTTCTTTTGATTCTATCTCTCCATATCCCCCTCCCTCTCTATCTCTCTGTTGCTGTGTAGACCTGTGTTTCAGCATTTCTGGTTTTTGTTGTTATTTTTTTTTTTTAGGTTTTTTCTGTTGATATGACATATATGACCACATTATCCTTACTTATTTTGTTGGTGTTTGTTTTTGTTCTTTTTTTTTGGTGTTGTATATTAAGAATATTTTCTTGGCAAAATATTAAGTCAACAAAAGGAAGAAAAAAAACTTTCAAGGATCTTCTTTTTTCGGCAGTTCATAGTCATTCTTTTGTAGTTGATGACAGTTTTTCTAGAGACTTTCAAGGCAAACATAAAATATTTTTGTATTCCAGAAAAAAAAGACGTGGCTTTACATACATTCGTACATATATATGATATTTTAATAAGTCATAAGTCCCTGGTAGGCCATGTATGGCAAGTTTCTACGAAAAGTACTCTGAAATAACCTGAATAATTTGTAATTTTAAAAGCAACAAAGTACTTACAGCGAATGTGTAATAAGCCAACATAATGCCATACATACACACACAAATGTTATATTTTTTATGGAAAATGTAAGTATCTAAATATTTACATTGTTGTACAATAAGCATCCTAAAAACATAAGCTGCATTTCCGTAGTAGAGCACATACATATATTAATAAAAATATATATAGCAGTCGAGTTCCGCCAAATGGAAATTTACGTTCCGAAATTCACTGAAATCGGATTAAGGATATATATGGAAGCTATATTTGGCTATAATTTGGCAATCATCATCATTCATGTCCAACTAGAACATCACCAAATTTGATGTATTTGCTTCTAGACTGAATTCTGTTGGATGTGCCAAAATTCATGCAATTTGGACTGATTTTAGCCATTTGGTGCATAATTAACCCGAAATCAGTTGAAGGTATATATGGGAGCCTTTTTCAAATCTGAACCCATCTTGATACAATTTGGCAGAGGTATTTTCGGACTGTATTTGATATCTGGTAACAAATATCATTCATGTGGGACGCACATTACGCATGTGAGGGACTAATCGGATAAAAAATATATGGGAGCTATACAAGATGAGATGAAAAAACTGCAACCAATTTAAGACTGCTGTCATTTCTAAGACACTCGTCCGACAGCTGTTAAAATTATTCCAGTGACAGCTCATTATATTGTTTACAAGCGTACAAAAGCATTTTGGTGAGAATTTTCCAGAAAAAAGAGTTATTCGTGATGGAATTCAAGCGTGATAGTGTTAGTTCTTAACATTTGGCTGGAAAACCACAAGTGGCTATCGTTAGAGAATTCCAGCATTTAAATGTGAATAAATCTTTTGTGTCTCGTACCATCACTCGTTACCGTGATCGGGCTACTGGTAGCGTAGCCCGACGTCAAGGTAGTCGACGGAAGAAAACAGCAACATTAGCAGAAATGTTTCGAAGAGTAAAGAAGCAACTTGATCTAAACCCGCGTCGCATGTCCGAAAAATGGCTCATGAGCAATATTCCATTTGGCAAATATTGAGAAATGAGCTCGGAGTAAAACCATTGAAATTCCAAAAAGTACAAGAACTTACACCGCATTAGAAAGAAAATAGACTCAAAAGGGCTTACAAGTAGCTTCTCTTGGCCGAGGGGGCTGAACTGTCGAATTTGGTATTCTCCGATGAGAAAACATTCGTTGTCCAGCAGTTTGTAAACAAACAAAATAATCGTGTTTACTTGCCAAAGAGGTCAGCTGAAAATGTGCACCTTCGGTTGGCCACCAGAACTCAAGCGCCGGCCATGGTGATGGTTTGGGCCGCCATAACAGCCGACTCTACGCTCCTATTAATCGAACGTTGCATCAGAATAAATGCCGAATATTATCGCAAACGAATTTGATTTAGATTTAGAACGAATTTGAAAATTTTCGAAAAAGATAACATTCGACAAAAATTCTGTTAACATTTTAAAAATACCGAATAGAGCCGTTATATTAGGGCCTGTATGACGTGCACCTACATAGGCATTGTTTGTCACAAGCCATTACCAGATTCAAAATTGAAACTTAAAATAAACGGTGAATAATGTAGCCAAAATCATCAAAATCGGTACATAGGGAGGTACCGTTATATAGGAGCTAAACGAAGACCTGGACCTGCATAGCCAATTTTCTGTCAAAGGCTACAGCTATAAAAACTCCAAATGTGTTTAAAATCATCAAATTCTCAAAACTGTATTGACAACTATCGAACTAAATGTTTTTAAGAATTAAAAACGACCTCACCTGAACTGAAAACTAAAAAAAGATAGGAAGCACCACTTAACGTTACATGATTCCTTTTTCCTGTTCTTCTCATCTCCAATAATGAATTTAATAATGTGCCTTATAATTACAATTTTTATTCAAATTTATTATCCGCTGCAGTTTTTTCCATTCAATAATCCATTTCATAGCCATGTATTTCCCCGTCATTTGTCGGCAGCAGCATTTTACACACATAAAGACATATGTATGTATTAATGTCTCGAACTATGTAATTGTGAGCATTTTGTAAAGGGTATTAAACAATTTCCAATAAATTTCATTTAATTATTAAAGTTCATTGGGAAGCAATATCGCGCCAGCAATAAAGAAATCCACACCAATTTGTAGTGTCTCTGGATGTGTGTGTGTGCGTGCGTGTGGACCCCCGTTCGCTATGCATTTCAACGCTTAACATTTTCTTTGTGCTGCGAAAAAAACAAATGCATTTAACTACAGACTATGCGGATTAAAATGCGCACATTGCAGTCGATCGGTCATGCGAAATCAGATTTTTCACTGTTATGAATAATTATTAAATAGGAATCAGTGAAATGAAAATGGCATCGATAAAAAAATGCCACTGCCAAAGGATAAATGCCGAGCTGGCACAGCTGTCTATGAGTGGCAGGAATGAGTTGGAGGGGGAGTGGGGCGGGGCGGAGAAATATTGAAATGTTTGTGTTTGTTTAATATCGTGTTAGTATATTGGATTATTTTGTTTTTCTTAAAAAGGGATTACAAGGGATAACTGTTGCCGAGTATGCAATGACTTTAATTTAGGAAAAAGTTTGTAATTTACTACTTTAAGAATATTAGTGTACCGCCATGTCAAAATTTGCAAAACATCTCATAGCTTTACAATTTCCAATTTTTAGTAATGTCTTTTTTTATATCTACATTCCATTCATGGTGTGTCCTTCTTTCCCATTATAGCTCACCCGTATGCCTTAAACTGCCACGACAGAATCTCATGTTTGAGGCCCATTGCAAGTTGTTTGAACTGCAATTATAACAACAGCGTTGCATTTAATTATTGGAATCGGATTTCAGGTAATTACTGTAAATGTATTTTTTTTTACCCACTATGACACATTAAACTTTTACAATTCAACATTGCTTTTGGGATGTAAAGATGTCGATATGTAACATACGAATGTTGCAGTGCTATACACACATGTATTATCACATTTACACAAAGGATCCTTGTTTGAATACTTTTACATTGCCTACATCACCTACAAAATGGGTGTGCGGCACAGTGTCTCTAAAAACAAATAACAATTTACACAAAATGATATATGTCACCATTAAAGATAGGAGTCACCGACCATGTATCAATCACTGTTTCGGTGGGAAAATTGGAGATACTGCATAATTTCTTTTAGTATTTCTGCAGAAAGAGTCAAACAATAATTTTTATATATTAAAAAGAAGTAAAGTGGAGTTCAAATGCCTGATCCAACTAATTCCCAGATTAAACAACAAAAGCCTAGAATATCACTATTCTGCATTCGCCTTGCCACGAAGACGCTAAGGATTTAATGAAATGTAAACTAGGATTCTTTAAAAAATTCTAATAGGTCCTTCCGCTTGGAAACATTTTGACAAATGCTTCAATGTTGTCTTTATACGCGTCAATTGAAATGGACACGTCTGTATGGACATGACCACACAGCCCCACAAAAAAATAGTCCAAATTCGTTAAATTGCACGATATTGGCGGCCAATTAACCGGTCCTCAATGTGAAATGTAATGTTCAACGAAATCGCATCTCAAAAAGTCCGTCGTTACGAGTGCTATGTTGGTGTGCTCTTGCATTTTGGGTATCATCTCCCCAATGATGCCACCGCACCAAACTGTGACTTTTTATACCCTACACCACATAGTGGTAAGGGTATTATGTTTTTGTGCATTTGTTTGTAACATGGAGAAGGAAGCGAGATAGACCCACAGTTATTTTTGAGGATCTCCATAGAATCACTTTCATGTCAGTCCGTCCGTCCGTCTGTCCATGTATTCTTGTGAACAAAATGCAGGTCGCATTTATTATCCGATTGAGATGAAATTTTGCACAAATTATTTGTTTGGCCCAAGGACGAACCCTATTGAGATTGGAGATAATCGCTAAAAATTTATATGTAGCTCCCATATGAATCTTCGTCCGATTTGCCTTTTATTGTGCACCAAACGTGTAATATCATTCCAAATAGTATGGAATTTTGCACATGCAACCAAATTTGGCCTGAAAATAAGTATGCCAAATTTAATCAAAATCGGTTCAGATATAGCTATAGCTCCCATATATATGTTTCATCCGATTTGTTATTTTTGTCCTTCGCAGCCGAAATATGCACTCTGTAACAATAATATTTGGGGAAATATATCAAATGCAGCTCAGAAATACCTTTGCTAAATTTTATCGAGATCGGTTCAAATTTGGATATAGCTCCCATATATAACTTCGCCCGATTTACCATTTATTGTGCACCAAACGTCTAATATTTGCCCAAATGGGATGAAATTTGGCACTTACGACCGAATTAAGTCCAGATGCTAGTATGTCAAATTTGGTGAAGATCGGTTAAGATATAGCAATAGCTCCAATATATATTGCTCATCCAATTTGTTATATTTTTTACCCACAACCTAATATGCACTCCTTAACAAATATATTCAGGGAAATATATCAAATACAGCTCAGAAATATCTTTGCCAAATTTTATCGAGATCGGTTCAGATATAGCTCTCATATATATCTTTATCCGATGTTAAATTATATCTGCACCAAATGGGCAATACAAGTCCGAAGTTAAAAGATACAAATGCTTCGGCATATTTAGTCCTTGGAACTTTAAATTATAATTATAATCATAGCGTGTATGATTGAATTCTCCCATAAATACTTTTAATTGTTATGTGGAGCTCTACTAAATTAGCAAAGTGGTGTAGGGTATTATAAAGTCGGCCCCTTCCGACTTTAGGACTTTCTTTACTGGTTTAAGATGCATTGATAGCTTGTGCAATGCTATCGAATATCGAACCCATCATAAACTACAAATACCAGTTTTTAGACAACTCTGGTGGGAATTGTGGCAAAAATCATCAAAATACCGATTATCGAAAGGTGGCGTTATATGGAGGCTATACGAAAACGTGGACCTATACATACAATGATCCGCCTTCGGACGTGGAACCCATTACGAACTAAAAATGCCAACTTTTGAAAAATTGCGCGAAAAAATCACCGAAATACCGAATAAATCGACATAGAATTTTATGCTGATTATTAATACAGGGTGAGATAAAAAAACTGCAACAAAGTCAAACGCCATAATTTTTAATTTTTTTTTTTTCGTTTCATTGAATGAAAGCAAAAAATGTCGGAAATAGCATCAAATTGTAGAATAACTTTATTTTTGTTCGAATTGGTTACCTTTGACACGAATTATGCCCTCAAACGGCCAATGAAGCCGTCACACGCTGCTCGAATGTTTCTCTGCGGTATTTTGGTCCATTCCCGGCGAAGTGCTTGGTATTTTAGTGCCGACCTGGCACGTGAGTTCTGGTGGCTAACCGAAGGTGCACATTTTCAGCTGACCTCTTTGGCAAGTAAAAACGATCATTTAATTTGTTTACAAACTGCTGGACAACAAATGCTTTCTCATCGGAGAAAACCAAATTCGGCAGTTCACCACTTTCGGCCAAGCCAAGAAACTCTTTAGCTCTTTTGAGTCTATTTTCTTTCTGCTGCGGTATATGTTCTTGTACTTTTTGGAATTTCCATGGCTTTACCCCGAGCTCATTTTTCAATATTTACCGAATGGAATATTGCGATATGTTCATCTCACGTGCCATTTTTTGGGGCACTGCGACGCGTATTTCGATCAAGTCGCTTCTTTACTTTTCGAACCATTTCTGCTTGTGTTGCTGTTTTTGTATGAAAACTCTGCGTATCAGTGATATGAAATATGTGACACATATGAAATCACTCATACGTTTGGGAACTGGTGTTCTGAAATATGAACAAAATTTGCAATGTGGGTTTAAAAAATACATACACATACAACTACAACAAGTAAAAACGCAGCAAAGTTCGGCAGGGCCGAAATTTTAATACCCCCCACAATTTGGAAAGAACTTAAAAATTTGAAAAAAAAAGTCGGAAAACTATCATTTAATTGAAAACCGTTATTCGGAGACCATACGAATACGTGGACTACGTAGACAAATTTTTGTTATAGGCTGCAGTGTTCATTACGAACTTCAAACACGAAATTTGACGTAATTTCAGTAAATAATGTCGCTAAAATCATGAAAATACCGAACATTGGGATGTACCGTTTAATTGGGGGCTATACGAAAACCGGTACCTGTATACGAAATTTTTTGCCGTAGGTTTAAGAACCCATTAAGATCTTCCAATACGAAATTTGAAACGATTCCGTTGAATAATGTTGTGGAAATCATCAAAATACTGACTATGGGCAGGTAACGTTGTATGGGGACGTGGACTTGCATAGACAAATTTTTGTCATAGGCTGCAGTATCCATTACGAACTTCAAACACGAAATTTGAAATAATTCCGTTTAATAATGTCGCTTAAGTCATGAAAATACCGAATATCGGGAGGTACCGTTATATGGGGGCTATACGGCAACGTGGACCGACATGTCCCATTTACGAACTTAACCAGCCTTCTGGTAAAGTATGCATAATTTTAGCCTTCTATCTCAATTCTTTCGTGATTACAACAGACAGATAGACGGACATCGCTAGATCGTCTTAGAACTATGAATATTTCGAGGAGTTACAATCGGAATGGCAAATGGTGAAGGGTATAAAAAATAAATTGTAGCGTTATCTTTAGCTAGTACAGGTGGTACACTATTTGGTACATTAGAAGCAATAAAATAGATTTAGTGCAAATTTCCAAAATCACATTGGACCAATTACTAAGTACGTATTGCTTTCCAACCTCTAAATACGTATTACCTAATATCTACTACACGTTTTAGTACTTTTTGTAACCCCATTTGTATAATTTTCCAAATTCTCCGTTTTTTCACACATCTTCACATATAAAATTTCAAGCAACTACTGGGTTAGCATTATGGTACCCTTCATTACACTCAATATCGTAACACTGTGCCCATTTCGCGTTGCAATGCAGATGTTAAGAGTAAAATTTCCAATTATGCACAAAGGCATTAAGGGTTGTATGTGTGCGCGAGTGTGTGTATGTGTACGTGTGCTTTTTACAATAAATTGGATCGACATGCGTTTGGCATGGGCTGGGCATGGCCGTAAAAATACATTCGTGTCGACAATGCGTTTCCCCACAGCTATGGCAATGATAGATTTTCTTGTTGGCTGCGTTTTAAAGTTTTCGAAAACATTTAAGCAACACCAACAACATCGCCGCGGTGACCGTTTAAACAGGGCATCATCGTTGTTTTTTCTCCTTTTTTTAATTTTATTTTTGGCGAAATTCAGAGCAAAGCCGTACGAATTTCACTCATTCCCTACTTTTGAATTGCTGTGAATGTGTCAGTAATGACTGCAAGCTTCGCAATGTAAGGGAGTTTGTGCGTTTGCTGCTGGTGATTCAGTTCAGGAATCTGTTTTGGTTCGGCACCAGCTGGGCGTATAAACAAAATAATTATTTCGAATTTTTAATGATTACAGCCGCACGAATTTATTACCCTTAAAAATAAAATCCGCCAACACCGCCACTGCCACTAGGACGAAGCTAGTGCGGAGTTGCGATGTGGAATGGGCAAGAAGCCGAGCGTATGAATGATATTAATTATTAACAACGTATACACATACACACACACACATATATATACGCACCACGGCTAGGCTTCTTTCTGCCTCTCAAACTCCAACAACAACAACATCGCAGTCATTCATTCGTTCGCCCGTTGCATGGCAAATTTGCAACTATTAATATCTGCAACTTTGTTGTTTATGGCAACTGCAATCATCTCATTTGCCTTAACCAATTTGACCCATGAAACGAAAGAAAAGCCACGCATTTACATGGTTAATTCACGGCTGTCTCCTGCTGCTTGCCGCCGATAATAGCTGCTGCCACGTAACTGGATCGACGTCAGCAGCTGCAGCAGCAGCATCATTACCACCACTATTTTGTGGCTATTGTTCGATTTATTTCATTTCATTATGCTTGGATTTGACAGACCATTGGCGTTCAACACTTCTGTGTTGCCTTTTCTTCTTTTTTTCCTGGCGTTTTCTTTGCATTTCTTTCTTGCCAAACCGATTTTACTTCCGTTCGTCGGAAGAGCGCACACCACTTGTCCTGTCCCACAAAAAAAAAAAGACTTTGGTGATTTACGACTGTGAATAAGGAATGCGATTACGACCGACATGACAACCGAAACGCACTTGTCGTTCGATTTAATTAACACTATATTTATCGGCTGGATGGATGCAAATGTGGTTGTCGAAATCTACTTTAAGAGGATAAATATGTTTTTGCTTTTCAGCGTTTACAACAAACAAAGAATGCATAATAGGTTTTCATCACCCTTTTTTCTCTTCTTTTTCTTTGAAAGGAAATGCATCATTTGGCGAAAGGTTCGTAAGGGCTTGTTCATATCGTAATTAATAGTTGAGATAAATGAAAGGCGCTTTTCAACATGTTTTAATTGGAATAAGTGTCAAATGTCTTTAAGTAGGATGTACATATCCTGAGTTAATAACTTAATTTCATTCAAAGACTTTCTCCTAGTGCCTTCCTAGTCTTCTGCTTTTCTGAGGATATCCATCCATTGCCGTCAGTGTTATATGGCATTGGATTTCGCTAGGGATATGACCAAACCAAGTCCAATTTAGGGTATTGTTTTTGCCGATTTCTTGATTCCCTGATTTACGGTATAAGTTCGGTATCAATTTAATGTACATATATTAAATTTTTGACCCATATTTTCGGCCAATTGTTCCATATGTGGGAATCTAACAATATCTTTACCATCCACATACACAGTATGGACGGTATATTAGGTTTGTTATTCCGTTTGTCACTCATCGAAATAATCATTTTACAATCAACAAAGTACGGGTGAGATGAAAACGCTGCAATCAACTTCAGACTCCTGTAGTTTTTAAGCCACTCATCCGACAGTTGTTAAAATTATTCCAGCGACAGCTCATTATATTGTTTACAAGCGTACAAGAGCATTTTAGCGAGAATTTTCCAGATAAAAAGTTATTCGTGATGGAATTCAGGCGTGATAGTGTGATTTCTTTATATTTGGCTGGAAAACCACAAGTGGCTATCGTTAGAGCACTCCAGCTTTTTAATGTGAATAAATCTTTTGTGTCTCGTACCATCGCTCGTTACCGTGATACCGGTAGCGTAGCCCGACGTCAAGGAAGTGGGCGGAAGAACAGCAACATCAGCAGAATTGGTTTGAAAAGTAAAAAAGGGACTTGATTGAAACCCGCGTCGCAGTGGCCGAAAAATGGCTCGTGAACTGAACATATCGCAATTTTCTATTCGGCAAATATTGAAAAATGAGCCATTAAAATTCCAAAAAGTGCAAGAACTTACACCGCAACATAAAGGAAATAGACTCAAAAGAGCTAAGGAGTTACTTCGCTGGGCCGAAAGTGGTGAACTACCGAATTTGGTTTTCTTCGATGAGAAAACATTCGTTGTCCAGTAGCTTGGAAACAAACAAAATGATCCGCTCGTGTTTACTTGCCAAACAGGGCAGCTGAAAATGTTCACGATGGTGTGGGCCGCCATAACAGCCGATGGTCGCTCTCCGCTCATATTAATCGACCGTGGCATCAGAATAAATGGCGAATATTATCGCGAAAATATTCTGGAGGGTGTATTAAAGCCTTGGGCACGCAAACAGGGGGCCGTAGACCTTGGACACTCCAACAGGACTTAGCACAATCGCACTCAGCACGCGCCACCCAAGAATGGTTACAAAATGAGGTTCCTCGCTTCATTTCCAGCGCTCAGTTGCCACCAAAGTATTCGGATACCAATCAGTTGGACTTTTGTGTCTGGAGTATTTTGGAAAGCAAGGTTGCCACTTAAAAATACCAAGGTGTCGATCACCTCAAACAAGCGCTTCGCCGGGAATGGGCCAAACTACGGCAGAACAACATTCGGACAGCCTGTGACGTTAGACATTGGTCGTTTAAAGGCCATAACTCGTGCCAAAGGTGACCAATTCGAACAAATCTAAACTTATTCTAAAATTTGATGCTATTTCCGTTTGTAACTTATCGAAATAATAATTTTAGACCCAACAAAGTTTATATATTCTTGATCAGCGTTAAATTCTAAGACGATTTAGCCCTGTATATCCGCCCATCTGTCCGTCTGTTGTAATCACGCTACAGCCAAACGAATAAAGATAGAAAGCTAACATTTTGCACAAGTCTGTCTTTTGTCTGCAGACAGGTTAAGTTCGAAGATGGGCTATATCGGTTCATGATATCATATAGCCCCCATATAACCGTTCCCCACGATATTCGGTATTTTGATGATTTTTACCACATTTTGCAATGGAATTGTCTGAAATTCTACACAAGGAGTTCTTTGTGAGTACTTTACCCCCTGAAATATATCCCCCATATTTTGGCTATATTTTTCAACGGAATTGTCTGAAAATTCACACAAGGAGTTCCTTGTGAGTACTTTATCCTCTGGAAGAGAAGTATCTATATAGGTCCACGATATCGTATAGCCCTCATGTAACGGTAACCCCATATATTCGGTACTTTGATGATTTCAGGCACATTTTTCAACGGAATTGTCTGAAATTCTACAGAAGGAGTTCCTTGTGAGTAAAGAGAATGGTATATATAGGTCCATGATGTCGTGTAGCCCCAACATGACGGTGCCTCCCGATGTTCGATATTTTGATGATTTTAGCCACATTTTTCAACGGAATTATCTGAAATTCTGCACAAGGGGTTCTTTGGGAGTACTTTACACCTGAAAGAGAATGGTCAATATAGGTCCCAATATTCGATATTTTGGTGATTTTAGCTACATTCTTTAACGGAATTGTCTGAAATTCTACAGACGGAGTTCCTTGTGAGGACTTTACCTTCTGAAAGAGAATGGTCTATATAGGTCCACGATGCCCCCATATGACGGTGCCTCCCGATGTTCAATATTTTGATAATTTATGCACATTTTTCAACGGAATTTTCCGAAATTCTGCACAAGGAGTTCTTTTTGAGTACTTTACCCCCAAATATAGATCAATATTGTATATCCTCCATAAATCGTCACCTTCCGATATTCGTCATTTTTAATATTTTAACAGAATTTTTAATCGATTATATTTTTTTGAAAATTTCCTGATTCGTTCCAAATGGTGGAGGGTATTCAAAGTTTGGCCCGGCCGAACTTACTGCTTTTTTACTTGTTAATTCTGAATTTTCATGGGTATTTCATTTTTGATATTACCTAGCTGACAGATGGCCAGACAGACCGAGATCCGAAGAGAATAACATGAAAATATAGTCTAAAGCGGATTTTGTACAAAATGACTTTCATAATTGATTATCAGAGTTTAACGAATTTTGAAGACTTTTTAACGAACCAAATATATCGATATTTTCATAACTTCAAACATCGAATAACTTAAAATTTCCATCGAAGAAGACCATAACCGTCGTTGCATTATTTCCATTAATTGAATTATTGTCAGCAGAACATTCCAAATCAATTATAGATATTTTTTGAAATCGTGAAAGTAAAATATCATATTTGAATAGATCCAGCCAATAGTTTTTCTTTTTATAGTAAATTGTATATGTCTCATTCGGTTAATCATGTGAGTGCTTTACATTTTTACAATTTTCAAGAACATAAACTTATATCGATATCAATCTCTGATCACAATCTTCCTTTGCAAACAGATCTTCTCGGTTATCTGTTGTATTTTCGATAAATATAGCTCCTTAAGGCGTTTTTTTTTTTTTTTTTTGGTTTTGTTGACTTTTTGTGGTTTTTATTGGATTCATAATCAGCAAAAATGCTTATAGGTCTTCTTTTGGTCATCGATAAAAATGGATGGCAAAATGCAGTGCCATTCATGCGTGTGTCATTAAAAATAATTTAGCCTACCTTAACCCCAAACCATCGCCTCCATCTTTCGCCATATCCATCCAGTCTTGTGAAACCGAAGCGGAGATACCCTGGAAGAAGTGTGATGACAAAACCGACATAAAATTTTCAACTAAATGTGAAAAGACAAACGGAAGATATATTCTTGGAATTGATTTCTTGTGGTTTTTGTGGTTCAAACAGAATTTTTAAAAGATAATTCCTAAAGAAAAGCAAGCAAAACGAATTCCAACTCAGCCACCGCCACCAGCTAGCATAATATATGTAGCAACAAAAAATAAAACAAAAGTACCCAACAATCCTGAGGAATTTTGTAAAGCAAGTTTCAAAAGTGTTTAACATCATCTGGCTTTGTCATTTTGCAATTTCGAATTTCAGATCCATCTTATTTGTCGCATTGATGAGTTGTCTGGTTGGAAGCTGCACTGCATTGCCCATTACAGCCATCTATTTTCATTTAAGTTTTCAGTCCGGATAATTACACAGCCACAAAACCTGATGACGGCTACGCTGATGATGACAATGTCAATAAATATACACCTGGTTGGTTGTTGTTGTGTTGGGCTGATGTTCGGTATTTGGTTGGTTGGTTGGTTGGTTGTTTGTCTCTCTTTGTTATTCGCTTAGTTTGTTGCAGTATGAAAATGCACTTATGCCGGGCTAAACATGTTGCAGAAAAATTCGTTTTTGTTTATTTCTAGTCCAAACATGTTTTCATTTGGTTTTTCTAACCATGGGAACATTTTTAGTTTATTAGCCAAAGTGACTATTTACCATTTGACTTACAAAGTTATCACCTACCAGTGGTGGGGTGGGTATTCTCAAGCTGTGATGGGGTTTGTGACGGGGTCACAACATAATTTTTCCGTATTACATATAATATTTGAAATTTTTGAATGTTTACTTGTGTGATAGCAAAAGGGATCAAAACGAGGAAGAGTTGTTGACAGCTGTGTGTTGAGAGCAAAGCTCAGATTTGCTTATTTTCACTTGGCACCGAAACTTGCTTGGGAGCAGGATTACTCAAAATGTAGGACTTTTTTATGGAATCTTTTGTTTTGTGTGGGAGCACTCCTGACACACTCCTGTTTGAAAAATTAGAGTGGGAGCAGAAACACTCAAAATATATCAATATTTTTTCAGATCCCAGGAGCATACTCGCTCATGAAAAATCAAGCAAGTTTTTCGGAGGTCTGCTAAAAAGTTTATTCAGCAAAAATGTGATTCTAAATGTAATTGAAATGTTATAGTTGTCTAAAGATTGTCCTCTCACTTTATCTCCATTTTTATAGGACAGAGCAACCCCTGCCTTACTCTTCCGAAAGATCTTACTGAGAATATCTTATTGGAAATGTAAAAAACCTAGAATTTCTATAAAAAGTTGTTCTGAATTTCAGCTCAGCTCTGAAAAAGAAAAAAAAGTAAACAAGTATCAGTCGGTTCTGCCAATATTCGATTATCAAATATATTCTTACTTCTGTTATTGTAAATTTCGTACTGGACTTCTGGCCTTCACTTTATATGTAATATATGAGAAAATTTTTAGAAAATCTTAAAATGCGCATGAGTTACCAGATATAGTCGACTGAAATATTCCATTATCATACTTCATCTAATAGAGATAAAATCATTGGTACGGGCGAAATTATAAGGAAAATCGAATATTTATATCCAATTTTCATAAATTCCATATTCATCTCAGGCTTCTGGTTGAGAGACATATTTAAATATTGCAAGTTTTAAAGAATCGCTGACTTATTTCGCAAGTTATGACAGATATAGGTATTAGGTTAAAATCATGAACCCTATGTGAAAGAGGTACCAGAAGAAATTGTCCGATCTCTACCATCATTACAACAGACTTTGTGTTGTTGGAAATATTGAGACATAGCAAGTCTGAATGAAATCGGATGTAAATTTAGTCTTCACAGCAGATAGAACCAGAAGAGAACCGGATGCTTATTTCGGATTTTATAATCGTTTTGGTTATTCAGAATTGAATTGTGGTGGAGGTACCAGAAGGAATGGTCCGATCTATACCATCTTTTTAACAGATCTTGTGTTGATAGAAATATTGACATGTTCTGAATGGAATCGATGTTACTTTCGCGTTTTATGAGTTTCGTGGATATTCAAAATTCTTACCCTTTGTGAGGGAGGTACCATCTTAACACCAGAACTTGTGTTAATAAAAATTTTGTGATGAGTGTAATTCGAAGGCAACCGGACTCTTACATCATATTTTATAAGAGTTATAATTGTTCAAAATGTTGACCCTTTGTGAGGGAGGTACTTGATGGAGTGAACCGATATTGTTTTTTTTCTCACTTAGCACTTATGCAAATATTATGATTTGCAAAGTTGGAGCAAAATCGGATTATTCTTTCTCTTTCTGTGCAGTAAAATATGTTTTTGAAAATGTTGACCTTTTATAGAGAAGGTTCCAGAAGGAGTGGACCGATATTGCTCATCTCCGAACTGGATCTAAGTTTGATAATAGTATTACGATGTACCAAGTTTGGACCAAATTGGATACTCTCTTCGAGAGTTATCGTGGGCGCCAGGCAGACAGACGGACGGACATCGCTAGATCGACTCCAAATGTCCTGAAACGGATTTGGTCCAAAGACACCTAGGGTCTAATTACCTCTGCTTCTCTTCTGTAAGCAGATAAAGTCCTTCTTCTCATGCGTGATAAGATAGTCTTCCTTTCATATGTGGGGTCGTTTCACCTCTTACCTGTGTAGAAGCCCGTCTGCTCATATATGAGTTAAACTACAATTACCTCTTCTTGTCGGCTGATCTTCTCATTTCATATGTGAAAAAATAGAAGAAGACCTCATCAGTGTGAAGGAGAAGACCTTCCTGTCATCTGTGACAAGAATACCCTCATCTCAACTGTAAAAAATAAAGGAAATTACCTTTTCTTGTCATCTTGTCATCCTTGAGAAGAAGGAGAAGACTTTCCTCTAATCTGTGAAAAAGAAAACCTCATATGTGAGAAGAGTACCAATTTCATTTGTCAACTTTGACAAGTAGGAGAAGAGGTTTTTCTCATCCATGAGAAGAAAAAATTTTTTAAAAAGATGAAGTAGGTCTTACTCTGATTTGAGAGAAGAAACCCTTCTTCCATAAATTAGAAAAATCTTCTTGTCATTTATGAGACGAAAGCTTGTAGGCTGCGAAAAGGAGAAGACCTTTTATCCCGTTTCTTCTCATATGTAGGAAAAAGAAACACACATTCCTTTTACCTACGAAAATAAGAGAAGGACCTCATATAGACGTCAAGTGTTTGAGAAGATTTTGTTTTTTCGCTCTTCTGCGAGGCAGACTTTGTTCGCTTTTCTAAAATACCTCCTTCTCTTTTGAGAATAGTTTCTGTGAAGATTTTCTGAAACGACCTTCTGATAAGATATAATATGAGATGATGATAAATTCTGCTCTGCTCTGAAAAAAAATGATGCTCTAAAAATGCATTCCCTAAAAGAAGTTCCTCGGGGTTTCCATATACAACCTTTATCATACAACCTTTATATTATATGCTCTTGTTTATTCTGATCAGTCGGACAGTCTGCAAATGTAGTTCCCACTTAGCTCTCAAGTAGGGTCAAAACATATTCGTTTTGACAGAACCCCTCATAGCAATAACCAATTTATTAGTATTTCAAGGCGTGATTAGAGGTAGAGCAGCTGGAAAGCTGAAAAAAATTGTCCAACAATAGAATCAGAATAGAATTACCAATATTCAGTGCTGTGCGGAGCTGTTCTATGGCAAAATGAACAGGACTTGTCAATGCATTTATTTAGAGTCATTCATTATTCCGGTCATACTCGCTCACTCACTTGCTGAGGCAACACGCATACTCCACTGCAACTGCAACCGCTATAGCAACACATCGCAATTGCATAAATAACGATGAAAAATGAAAAGAAAATCGGTGCGCCGCGGTGTTGGCCCCAGACATTTGGTGCTCCAACTTTGAGGCCAGAACAATGGTCTCACATAACATCAAAACAAGGCTAAAAAATTCGCTGAGATTGAATACGGCCAGTGGTCAAGACAGCGCTATCTTGCCTAGCTCTGATGTTGTTTTTTCCTCGCTTGCTTCATAGTGGTTAGTTATAAAATACTGAAGTCAATTTCTTGCAATACCTGAGAAACACCTTGCGCTCATTCATTTCGCCTTGCCACGACAGGGATGGGTGGAGGAGAGAGGCGGCTCTACAACAGATTTGATGTGTAATTCTTTGGCCGGAGCTTAAATCTCTAAGAAGAACCATGGACAGAATGGTGCATAAAAACACGTTTTCAATAACAACAAAGATACATCATCGAGCCTGAATGGCAACAATGCCCGGTAATAATTTTATTACATGTTTTTGTTGTTTGTTCGTTCGTAGTAGAAGAACGCGCAAGACACGCTGGACAACTAAAACATAATCCAGCTTCTAACGAACGAAAAAAAAAAAAACACTGCCATTCACAGCAACAGATGCTAAAGATTCTAAATGAGCTCTTAGCACAAAAGTTCTAGTGAAAAGAAAAAATCTCATTTCCCCTTCCCTTCTTCCCTCCTCACATCAGACCATCAACATAACTGACCATTGACCACCTCATAGTTTTGCGAATATCTACAACAACAAGATAACACCACTTGTTTGGAGAAATCTGCAACAGAACAAAAACTCAAGAGATTCTTAGCATTGAAAACTTGAAATACAACATCATTGACAAACAACAACACAACTGTGTGTGGAGCCCTGCAAAGAACAGCTGCTCTTTTTTGAGAACTATTAAGTGTTTAGTATTTGTGATTGGATACTAATGCGCCGGCGCCGTATTATTACCCAACTTGGTCGTAAACAATGTCGTTTTTACGCTTTTCTGAACTGAACTAAAGAGTGTTCGGTTAGAAAAGTTGTCTTCATGGGTAGGTAGGTAATAATGTACAAAGTCCATATTTGGTACGAAGGAGTTTAGCACGTACGTAGGAGTCGATGAACGTTGCCATAATGTGCTATGGTTTTGTAGGTCAAAATTGGTTAATGAAGATAATGATTTGTCTCCGACTAAAATTTTATCGGAATGGCCAGTCTGCTTAAATGTAAATATTTCTTGAAAGGCCTTGAAAATGCATTGAGAAGCCAAAAAGTTCATAGGTAAAGTAAAACATTTGCATTGAGGTATAATGAATTTTCAGTTATGTTTCATTATGTTTCAAACTAGCAAATACCCACAACCTCGAATATCGGGAGATACCATTATGTGTTGGCTATACGGAGATTTCGACCTACACAGACAATTTTCTGTCATAGGCTGCAGTAACCACTACGAAGTTCAAATACCAAACTTGAAACATTTCCGGTGAATAATGTCCCTACAATCATTAATATACCGAATAAAGGGAGGTACCGTTATATTGAGGCTATACGGAGACGTAGAACTGCAGAGACAATTATCTGTCATAGGCTGTAGTATTCATTACGAACTTCAAGTACTTAAATCATAATTCCAAATATACTGAGGTATACCAAAAATGTATGGGGACTATACCAAAAAAGTGGACCCACATGGCCCGTTTTCAATACCAAAAGTCCTGCAGACATAATATACATTTGAGTAAATTTTTATCAATCTACTTCATTTCATTTGGAAGCTAGAATGATTTCCACAGACGGAGGGATAGACCTCGCTAAATCAACATAGAATTTTATGCTGCTCAAGAATATACAGGATAAGATAAAAAAAAAACTGGAACAAAATCAAACGCCATAATTTTTACAATTTTTTTTTAATTTTTGTGAGTGAAAGCAACAACTGTCAGAAATATCATCAAATTTTAGAATAAGTTTAGATTTATTCGAATTGGTCACCTTTGGCACGAATTACGGCCAACGTCACACGCTGCCCGAATGTTGCTCTGCGGTATTTTGGCCCAATCCCGGTAAAGCGCTTGCTTTAGGTATTTTTTAGTACCAACCTTGCTTTCCAAAATACTTCAGACACAATAGTCCAACGAATTGGTATCCGGAGATTTTGGTGGCTGAAAATGAAGCGAGGAACCTCATTTTGTAACCATTCTTGGGTGGCACGTGCTGAGTGCGATGGTGCTGAGTGTCCAAGGTCTGCGGCCAAAATGTTTGCATGCCTAAAGCTTTAATATACCCTCTAGAATATTTTCGCGAAAATATTCAACATTTATTCTGAAGCCACGGACGATTAATACGAGCGGAGAGCGACTATCGGCTGTTATGGCGGCCCACACCATCACCATGGTCGGCGCTTGAGTTTTGCTGGCCAACCGAAGGTGCACATTTTCAGCTGGCCTCTTTGGCACATGAACTCGATAATTTCGTTTGTTTACAATCTGCTGGACAACGAATGTTTTGTGATCGGAGAAAACCAAATTCGGCCGTTCACCACTTTCGGCCAAGCGAAGCAAGTCTTTAGCTCTTTTGAGTCTATTTACTTTCTGTTGCGGTGAAAGTTCTTGCTCTTCTTGGAAATCCAATGGCTTTACCCCGAGCTTATTTTTCAATGTGTGCCGAATGGAATATATTAATCACGCTATCTTTCGTATGAATTGAGGTAGAAATGCTAAATTTTTGCATACATGCATAGTTTACCAGTAGACAGGTTAAGTTCGTAAATGGGTCATGTCGGCCCACGTTTTCGTACAGGCCCCATATAAAGGTACCTCCCGATATTCGGTATTTGAATGATTTCAGCAATATTATTCACTGCAATCTTTTCAAATTTTGTATTGGTAGATCTTAATAGAGACTACAGCCTGGTGCAAAAAATTTCGTAAGCTGGTCTTCGTATAGTCCCCAAATAAAGACACCCCCTATATTCGGTATTTTCATGATTTTAGCCACATTATTTATCGGAATTATTTCGAATTTCGTATTTGGAGTTCGGGTACTTCAACCTATGACACAAATGTTTGTATGCAGGTCCACGTCTTCGTACAGTCCCCATGTAACGGTTTTCATTTAAGCCATAGTTTTCTGAATTTTTGTAAAATTCTTGAAGTTCTTTCCAATTGGGAAAGGATATTAAAGTGGATTTTTACTTGTTGTTGTATCAAATCGTCGCAGTTGATGAGTATTACAATATCACAGCAACTGCTCTAACACAATATGGACATCAATTTGTTCAAAACAGCTCCAGGACAATAAATTATATTTAATATGCCCTTTCAGGATGGTGGAAGCGGTTGTGAATCCAATTTGATAAGCGAAGGGTTGCACATAAGCTTGACACTACGCAGTCCACGGGTTATGGAATTTTGTAAGAAAAATATTAATGTGAACACATTGACCCGTAGAGGTTCGGAAGAAATGGAAAAATCTAGTAGGCGGTGCAGATAATCCACAACCTGTTTGACCCCATTAAAATGCTTGTCAGTTTTACTTCGATATCAAAAAAAAATTTTATCATTTGCAAATATTTGAGAGGTTATTATTCTATGTCTTATATGCTATACCGTTATGTCGACGTATTATAATACACGTTTAAACTCGTATCGAATTTTGTTCTATATATTTTTAATATATTTCTAAAAATGCTAATAACTCTCACCCATATGATTTTTGCAAATATTTTTTTTATAAATATGCATGTTTTCTTTATAAAACACTAGTCACATAGTATTTGCTTAAATAGGTCATTCACACAGCCTCACATTATTTTGGCGATAGCAACACCAGCTTTTACACAACAACAAACACACAAAAAAAATTCGCAAGAAATTTATGCGAATTTATAATTTTCACCAATTCTGTGCCAATTTTGCATAGGCAAATTCGACCGGTATAAAAGGTCAGAATCTTTGCGAAATTATTTTAGTCATATTAACGTTCTTGAAATCTTGCCATCTGAGTTAACGCAACCGACTCAGAGCGGCTCCAAAAAAGCGAAAGATATGCGTTGGCAGTTAGTTTTATTAGTTCTCTGCACGGTAGCGTTGCAATCGGCATGTAAGTTTTTAAAACAAAATTGAAGAAATTATTATATTCTAAGGGAAAACAATTGCATTTCCATTCCGAAATTGTTTAGATGGCCAAAATGGCCGTAAACCAGCCGCCGGTGGCCGCTACCAGCTATACGTAAGAGGGCGCCAGGCTGCCGAAATGCCGGACGTACGAGGTTCCATGTTTTGGATGCATAAAAATAAGTACCAAACACCTGCACCTACGGGTACTGCAACAGTTCCTCCGCCACCAAAAACACCACCTCCACCTCCAAAAACTCCTCCTCCACCACCACCAAAGACACCACCACCCCCACCGCCTCCACCACCACCGCCACCACCTCCTCCACCACCACCACCTCCACCGCCGCCACCACCACCCACAGCAAGAGTGGGGGTCAATTCCAAGGACTTTGACAAGCATTACATCAACCGTTTTGATGATGACGACGAAGACAATGATTTCGTTGATGATGATGATGCAATTGACGATGATGATGATGACAACTTTGGTAATTATGCTGTTGGAGGTCATGCCGCAATGGTGGCCCACACCCAGACCCAGACAGGAAGAAAACCAGCAGCATTTGCACGTCGCCAAAGGTTCCGCAATCAGCGAGTGAATCGCCGCAACCGTTTCGCTGCTCCCCAACAAGGTGTAAAGAAAATGCGTAGAGACAATCGCAGCAAACTTCTGGAAGACAGCCAACAGACAGTTAGATTCCAGCAAAGACGAGCACTCGGTTTCAATGGCCAGCAAAGGCAAATGCAAATGCGTCGCAGAAGACGTCTCAAGAAGGTGGGACCAACTCCGGAAAAGAAACAATAAAATGATGACCTGATTTCTGACTATTAATGTTGTGTTTGTTTTTCTTTGTGATTTGGGATATTTTGATAGAAAAAATGGGGATGCACATAAAATCCTTATAACACCTAAGCATTGATCAGGCACTTGATCAGAAAATGAACCCGTAAAAATGTTTGTCGATCTTAGGCCAAGATTTATTATTTGCTTCTAGGTATGTGTGTATATTCTTCACCTCAGATTTAGGTGCCACTTTTACATCATACTACCCTCCATATCAGTTCGAGCTTTAAAATATAGTGCTCAATTTCCAACTCATGGAATGGATCCGGGTTATAATGGGTTTGCAGTAGTGCTGCTGTCCAACTTCAAAGAGCTGTAAAGTAAAAAAGCAAAAAGTTCGGCCGGGCCGAGCTTTGAATACCCTCCACCACTTGGAACGAATTCGGAAATTTTCAAAACAATAAAATCCGTTAACAATTCTGTTCAAATCTAAAAATACCGAATGTGGCCGTTATATTAAAGTCTATACGACGACGTGGAACTGCATAGGGAATTGTTCTCATAAGCCATTGCAATATTGTAATACGAAACCTGAAAAAAACTAATGAAACAATTCCGGTGAATAATGTCGCTAAAATCATCAAAGTCCCGAATATCTGGAGGTACCGTTATATGGGGGCTATATGAATACGTAAACCTGCACAGAAAATTTTCTGTCATTGCCTGTATTGTTTCATTGTGTTTCAGTTTTGGTATTTGAAGTTCGTAACGGATATACGAATTTCAAATACCAAATCAGAAAAAATTTCGGTGAATAATGTCGCACAAATCATCAAAATACCGAATATCGGGAGGTACCATTATATGGTGGCTATACGAAGACTTGGATCTGCACAGACAAATTTCTGGCATAGGCTGCAATATCCACTAGGAACTTCAAATACCAAAATTGGAAACAATTCCGGTGAATAAAGTTGCAAAAATGATCAAAATACCGAATATTGGGAGGTACCGTTATGGGTGCTATACTAAGACGACGATCTGCACAGACAATTTTCAGGAACTGGCTGTAATATCTATTACGAATTTCAAATACCAAATTTGAAACAATTCCGGAGAGTAATGTCGTTAAAATCATCAATTTACCTAATATCGGGAGGTGTCGTTATATGTAGGTTATACGAAGACGTGGACCTGCAGAGACAATTTCCTTTCAAAGTTTGTAGTTTCCATTTCGCTTAAATCACCTAAATTCCGAAAATAAGAATCTATACCAAAAGTATAATAAGAATCTATACATTTGAGTAAAATTTTATCAATCTAATTCCTTCCGTCCGGAAGCTGGAGTGATTTCCACAGACGGATAGACGGACAAATAGATTTTTATGCTGACCAAAAATATATTTAATTTGTGGAGTCTAAAATATTAAATATTTCGAGGTTTTTAAAGGGAATGGCAAACTTAATATACCATCCATACTATGGTTGAGGGTATAAAAACCTCTGGCCTTTTTAGCCCGATAAAAAAAGATATATTAGCAAAAACCAAAAAAAAACTTGTCGATAATATTCTGGATGAAAAAAAATGTTTAAAATATACTATAATGGGAACCGTTAGAAAACAATAATTTTTATTTGTTTTCCGTTTAGGTTATAATTTAAATAATTAGGAGTTTGATACAACAACAATTATTAATCATTGCGTGCAAAAATTAATTAAAAAATTGTTACAATTTATAAGACTAGAAGCTATATTAACTACTTTCATTAAAAAAAAAAAATAAACAAAAATTGATTGTCATATTTTATGTTCAACTAGTTTTAAGTCTGTGTTTTCATCCCAACATAAAGTTCATTCACCGAAAATCTTTCTAAACAAAATCTGCAAATGATATGCAAATTATGTAGCTTTAAACCTGTTTCAAATATAAATTTGCAAAAAAATTGTAAACTATTTTTAAAATTAATATTGAACTCGGCAACAAAAATAGCCAACTGGTTAAGGAATTCCGTTATTTGTCGCGCAACGTTAGATTAATTTATTGACAGACAAAGTATCTTAATAGTTTAGCTTTATATATGATGATTCAAACGCTTATTTTGTGGGGCACCTCTGATCGAGGTTAAATAATGGGCGGGGTACCTTTACGAACATTAAATGTTAATTCAATCCATTTGTCGAAAAAAAATATTTAAAAAGAAAAAAATATTTAAAAGCAGTAAAGAAAGTCTAAAAGTCGGGCGGGCCGACTTTATGATACCATACACCACTTTGCTAATTTAGGAGAGCTGCGCATAACAATTAAAAGTTTTTATGGGAGAATTCAATCATGCACACTATGATTGTAATTATAATTTAAAGTTCAAAGGACTAAAACTGCCGAAGCGTTTGTATCTTTTAAATTCGGACTTGTATTGCCCATTTGGTGCACAATTAATTTGAAATCGGTTAAAATTATATATGGGAGCTAAATCCAAATCGGAATCGATCTCGCTAAAATTTGGCAAAGATATTTCTGAGCTGTATTTGATATATTTCCCTGAATATCGTTGTTACGGAGTGCATATTACGGCTGTGGGTAACAAATATAACAAATCGGATGAACAGTATATATGGGAGCTATAGCTATATCTGAACCGATCTTCACCAAATTTGCCATACTAGCTTCTAGAGCGTCAAATTTCATCCCAAATATTAGACGTTTGGTGCACAATAAAAGTAAATCGGACGAAGTTATATATGGGACCTATATCCAAATCTCAACCGATCTCGATAAAACTTAGCAAATGTATTTCTGAGTTGTAATTGATATATTTCCCCAAACATTGTTGTTACAGAGTGCATATTACGGCTGCGGAGGACAAAAATAACAAATCAGATGAACAATATATATGGGAGCTATAGCTATATCTGAACCGATTTCGATCAAATTTGGCATACTTATTTTCAGGCGAAGATATATATGGGAGCTATATCTAAATTTTGACCGATTATCTCCAATTTCAATAGGGTTCGTCTTTGGGCCAAACAAATGATTTGGGCATTTTGGGCAATAAATGCGAAATGTACTTTGTTTACAAAAATACATGAACAGACTGACAGACGGACGGCCATGCATAAATCGACTCAGAATGTGATTCTATGCAGATCATCAAAAGAAACTATGTGTCTATCTCGTTTCCTTTTGCCTGTTACAAACAAATGCACAAAGACCCCTGACCACCTTGTGGTGTAGGGTATAATGAAGGCATATCTTTAAAAACGCATAAACTCGGTAGAAGCCCTCAAAATACATAAAATTGGGTCTAACCCGATTTCAATCTTTTTTACCCTCCATTATAGTATGGAGGGTATATTAAGATAATCATTCCGTTTGTAACACCTCGAAATATTCGACGAAGGTCCCAAAAAGTATATTTTTGTATTCGTGATCAGAATAAAATTATGAGGCGTCTTAGCGATATCCGTCCGTCTGTTGAAATCATTTTAAAGTCCACATTTGTTTACCTAGAGCTTTGATTTTATGCAGGCTCATGGGTACTGAAAATAGTATATTGGTCGACATTTAGGTATAGGCCCTATATGTAAGGTACCTCTCGATTTTCAGCATTCTGACTCAATTTCTAACTAAATTAGCTGGAATTTGACCATTGGGGTTCTCTACATGGGGTCCTATACACCCTTTCGTTCAATAGCACTGTGCGACAAAAATTAACTTTCCAAAAATTGCAGGAAAAAATCCGGTTGATTATGAAATTAGCGCTAAAAATGGAGGAAATGTGTATCGACTTTTTAAAAGTTTACATTGCAATGTAACAAAAATAGGAGCAAGAGAATTCCCTCCTCCTCTACACTTTTGGAATTTTCGGATTAAGGTTCCATGGAATCCGTTTATATTTAGCGTAATGGAAAAATTTTTGGTTTTGCCAAGGGGATTTGATAGTACTTGGTTTGTAGATCAAAACCCCGAAAGGGTTTCGGGTTCTTAGGACAAACTTTTGTAAGGCTTTTACGTAACTTTAACCATATACAAAGACACCAATATTTTATATGGTTACATTTATTATAGAGCATTTTATAGAAAATAGGAAATTGTACGAAACTAGTGTATGAGAGCTATAAATATTTCTGAATCTGTTTGGTCCAAACTATTCATGCTTTATTCAAGTCGTAATTTTAGGGTGTGCTACAAAATTCAACTAATTAAAAAAAAAATAGAATTTATATCTAAAATCTGAACATATAACAATATACTGAGCAGAATTTCATACATAGAATACACAGACGGAAGAACAATCAAAAATCGATTTAAAATTAAATATAAAGGCAAAAAAGGATTGAAAAAGGACATTTCATGCACGATATCAGTTTAAGTCCACTAAATTTTAATTTGGCTGTGTAAATTTTACGTAAAAGGTTTACCAATTGCTTAGAGACAAAAAATCCAACTACTTAACAAAATACCTTATATCGTTAATAGTTTTAGACTTCTCTAGAAATTTGACTATTTCTATACTTATTGTTTGCGTTAAAAATTATTACATATCAACGGGTATTTTGGATTTAAATTTTAAATTATTTTTTGATTCTATGGCAATTGCCAAATATCAAATTTTTAAAATACTCGGTTTTAGGCATAGGTATAACCATTATTTCATACAAACTGTCGATTGTGCCGACACATTGTCTAAGTTGCGTATAGTATTTAAAATTCGTCCCACCAGCTCACCTGAATGCAATTCTAATTGCATTTTGAATGGCGTATCTGAATGACACCTTTCAACACATTTGTATTATTCATCATTTGGAAGACTGCAAAAAAAAAAAAAAAAAAAAACGCACGACTACATTCGCCCAACGCTTGCATTTCGTTACAGGCTCACACAAGAAAAAACCCTCATACGTTAACACAACAACAAAAACCATAAACGAATGGGTAATAGGCCATTTAACTGCCATGAAAACTGGTTACCTTCGCATCTCAATACCTGTTAGACAACCAATGGATTTATGCTTTATTACCACATTTACATTGTCTTGCAAAATGTTGACACTGCCGTTTGGCTCGGCATGGGATGGTGGTTACAGATTCTGACTTTGAATGTCGGTGCTGGGTTTTGAGAGTCACACAAACACCGTCATGGAAATCGTAATATTCTGTTTGGTTGTCATCAATAATGTTTTAGTTTTTTGCTGTTGAAATTTAAAGCTTGCCAGCTATATGCCAGGCCTAAAACGAGCTCACTTTAAAAAATATTAAAAATCCAAATTTAAAATGTTCTCACATTATTATTTTCATTTTTATTATTGTTGTTCTAAAAGCGAAACAAAAACAACTACCCAAAGCTACTTGTATTTCAAGTGACATGGTAAAACCACAAAATCAATCAAATCGACAATCGAATCAAATTGTTTCAACCGCAATAACCGTGAAACGAAACACTAATGACCGACTAACTCGGCAACAACGACAACAACAACCCAAAACAGCAAAACATTGCCAAAAGCCATTTCATGTTTTTATTTTTTTTTTTTTTTTTTTTTTCTGCTACTTCAGTTTTGTGCCGTGTTTTCATCATCAAATGTTCATTTGTCGGATCTTCGGACAGACATCAGTCAATACGACAATTAATAATATTCTCAAGAAATCATCATTTGTCAAGTCTTCATAGAAAAATCGAAATTTAAAATCAAATTATGTTTTTGAAAAAAGAAAATGCTACAGTTGGCACGGTTGACAATGTAATACACTACAACACTAGATCTTTCCATAAGTTATAATTTATTATTTTATTCGAAATTTTTAAAAATATATAATCGGAAAAGGAAATTAGTTTCCATATGACCTTTTTTTCTTAAGAATGGCACAACTAATATAGCGACATGGTTTGGCTAAAAATTCGTAATATGTTTGCGGGATTTTCTTCTACCATTGAAACTCATTGAATGTTGAAACGTGTCAAGGGGGCTTCAATAATTGCGGTCTCTAGATGTAAGGGGGATATTCCAAAACCAGGGCCGACATTATTTTTTTTCAAACGTGTGTCGTTGCTTTTTTGAATCACAACAACGCCAGACCGGTGTCATCAAAAATCTCAAATCGACTGGAACTGTTATACGGCTTATGTAAAAACATGAACCTAATTTGAAACTTCTTTATCTAACCACAACCCAAAGTGTAGAGCAGTATCTTTGAATTCCTTTTCGATTACCGGTCCCGGAACAGTGAATCAGAATTCGCTTTATCTGGGCAATATCTCATAATATATACTAAAACTAATGTAAACAAAAATTTGCTTATCATACGTGAAGGTGTAAAACGCCTAGACCACAAGGTGGTCAGAATATTATGTCTTTGTGCATTTGTTTGTAACATGCAAAAGGAAACGAGATAGACCCTTGATGATCTGCATAGAATCACATTCTGAGTCGATTTATGCATGTTCGTCCGTCTGTCTACAGGTCGCATTAATTGCCCGATCCAGATAACATTTTGCATAAATCACTTGTTTGGCCCAAGGACGAACCCTATTGAAATTGGTGATAATCGTTCAAATGTAGATATAAAGGGTGTTTTCTAAGCTAGATAGAACTTTAAATTGTAAAGAGTAACACAAAAAATTAAATTTTGATGAAACTTTTTTTATTTGTTTCAGTATACTTTGCAAATCATCATGAATAGACTCACGCTTGAACAACGCTACGAAATTATCCAAATTTACTTTGAAAATCAGGCTCTGGAGCAGTTGTCATCGCAAAATTGTGTTCAGCGATGAGGCGCATTTTTGGCTTAACGGGTTTGTTAATAAGCAAAATTGCCGCATATGGAGTGAGACCAATCCACAAGAGTCCCTACAGACTCCATTACATCCAGAAAAATGCACCGTGTGGTGCGGCTTTCACGCTGGTGGCATCATCGGACGTTATTTCTTCAAAAATGAGGCCGGAGCTCGCGTTTCGTTCAATGGAGATCGTTACCGCACCATGATCAATGATTTTTTATTTAAAAATATGGATGACATTGATCCGGAGGAGATGTGGTTTCAACAGGATGGCGCTACGTGACATACGGCGAACGCAACCATCGACTTATTAAAATCAAAATTTGGCGATAAGTTGATTTCGAGAAGTGGACCTATCAATTGGGTTCCAAGGTCGTGCGATTGGATACCTCTCGATTATTTCCTGTGGAGCTACAGTTTATGCTGATAAACCAGCAACAATTGACGCCTTGGAGGCCAGCATTGTTCGTGTTATTCGTGACATACGGCCAGCAGTGCTCGAAAAAGTGGCCAAAAATTGGACGTCCAGAATGAACTTCGTCAAGAACAGCCGCGGTGCCCATATGCCCGAAATTATTTTCAAATGTTAATGTCGCGTGTTGATCTTTCCAATAAAAACAATTTTGATTAAAATTTAATTTTTTGTGTTATTTTTTACAATTTCAAGTTCTATCGGGCTTAAAAATCGCCCTATACCTATTTATTTATATCTTCGTCCGATTTGCTTTTTATTGTGCACCAAACGTTTAAAATCAGCTCAAATAGTATAGAATTTTACACATACTGCCAAATTAGGCCAGAAAATAAGAATGCAAAATTTTATCGAAATCGGATCAGATATAGCCATAGCTCCCATACATATTTTTTTATCCGATTTGGTATTTTTGTACTTCGCAGCCGTAATATGCACTCTATAACAACGATATTTGGGAAAATATGTCAAATAGAGCTCAGAAATACTTCAAAAATACTAAATTTGATCGAGATCGGTTCAGATTTGTGTATAGCTCCCACATATATCTTCGTCCGATTTGTGTTTTATTGTGCACCCAAATGGGGTGGAATTTGGCACTTACCACCAAATTGAGCATAGAAACAAGTATGACAAATTGATGAAAATCGGTTCAGATATAGCTATAGATCCCACATATATTGTTCATCCGATTTGTTATATTTGTTCCCCACAGCCGTAATATGCACTCCGTAACAACAATATTCAAGGAAATATATCAAATACAGCTCAGAAATGACTTTGCCAAATTTGATCGAGATCGGCTCAGATTTAGATATAGGTCCGATATATGTATTTATCCGATTTCAAGTTAATTGTGCACCAAATGGGTAATACAAGCCCGAATCGCAAAGATACAAACGACCCGGCAAATTTAGTCCTTTGGACTTTAAATTACAACTGTAGTCATAGTTGCTATTCTCACAAATTCCCTAAAAAAACTTTTATTTGTTATATGAAGATCTGCTAAATGTGGGTGTAGAGTATCATAAAGTCGGTCCCGCCCGACTTTTGACTTCTCCTTATGAGTTTTTATTTTGGAAAACATTTACTTTTGTACCGACACAAGGTATTTTTTAGATACGTTTCATACACAAATCAAACGTATCTAATTAAAAGGAAAGGAGTGTATAATAAATTTGTAATTCCGTTTGTAACACCACTGTATATCGGTATAGATATTTATGATCAGCATAAAATTCCAAGTCGATTTAACGATGTCCCTTTGTATATCTATTTCGTACAGATCGTAAATTTCTGTATAGGTCTATGTTTTACCATAGCCCCATATAACGGCATTTTGATGATTAAAGACATTTATTCTATTGAATTTTTCTAAATATCTTTTTTGGATTTCTAAAACTGTCTTGAAAAAAGTTTATACCTTGAAAATATCATTGCAACATAGAGATATTTCCCTTTCAACAGTAGTCAAATTGATTTAGAAATGTACTCTCAATTGCAAAACATGTCAAATTAATTATATTTTGAGGGATTACCAAGGAAACGTACAATATTCTTACCTCTACCAACTAAATTATGATGGAACCTACACATAGTTTAAAAAAATCTGCCATTAAACGACAGATGCAACTTAACCTCTTTAATTTTGGAAACCATTCTCGCTTGGCTGATGTCTGCCTGCCTGCGTCTGTGTGTGTGCGTGCAATTGTGTGTCACACTTGTCACTGTCCTTAGAAGTTGATTCAACTTTTCAAACAAACCAGAAACTTTCTGTTTGCCACTCATTCGTAATAGGTTTTTTTTTTTTGAATTTAAATGCAGTTCGGCAAAATTTTGAGTTAAATGCTCTGTGAAATCTGAAATATCAAAGTTTAAATGTTGCCTACTTTTGCATCAGATTCAATTCTTGTTGGCTTTGTTCGATATTATTGCTGCAGCAGTCGTTGTTGTTGCTTTAGTGTGTGTGCTGTGTTGCTTTTGTGTTATTAAGCGATTTGGTTTGGAGGCTGTGTTTGGTTGGTGGGCAGTAACCACCAACCCATGGTATGGTGGGTATATTTGGTTTGTCGAGCAGTTGGTAAAGGGACTCAAATTTCATCTTACCCCGAAAAAATATAGTTAACCAGTAAGGAAAAGTCAAAAGTCGGGCGGGGCTACATCACTATGCGGATTTAGTAGAGCTCCCGTAATAAAAGAATTTATCAGAAATTCACTCCATTTGGGCTGGTATTAACCATTAATTGCACAATAAATATGAAATCGGATTTAGGATATGTATGGGAGCTATATCCAAATCTGAGTCAATCTCGATAAAATTTTTTCGAATGCATATTACGAATGTGAGGGACTTTGATACCAAATCGTATGAAACATATATATGGGAGCTATAGCTATATCTGAACCGATTTTCTTCAAATTTTATGTACTTGCTTCTAGACTGAATTCAGTTGGATGTGCTAAAATCCAGGACATTTTGACTGATATTGACCACTTGGTGCCCTATTAACCTAAAATCGGTAGAAGATATATATCGAAGCTATATCTAAATCTGAACCGATTTTCATAAAATTTGGCAGAGGTATTTCTGAGTTCTATAACATATCTGGCGCCAAATATCATTGTTGTCGAATGCATATTACGAATGTGAGGGACTTAATGACCAAATCGGATGAAACATATATATGGGAGCTATAGCTATATCTAAACCGATTTTCTCCAAATTTGCTTCTAGACTGAATTCGGTGGCACGTACCAAAATTCAGGACTCTTTGACAGATATTGGCCATTTAGTGCACAATTAACCCGAAATCGATTATAGATATGTTGGAGCTATATCTAAATCTGATCCGATTATGACCAATTTCAATAGGGTTCGTCCTTGGGCCAATTAATTATTGTTTGCAAAATTACATCTCAATCGGATAGTAGGGGTATCGAGCATTCCAAATGTCCACCTGCATTGCCATATATAGAGGAACTTGTTATTTCTATGTCTATTATAATTTTTCCCTGAAGTCTGTGGCAAATGGCTGTTGTTTTAAAGTTGCAAAAGCCATTCAAAATCAACAGAGAGACAGACAGACAGAGAGTCACACACACACACCAAAAAAATAAAGGTTGGGCCGGTGTTCGACTGCGCTGCCGCTCAGCACTGTTCTATTGTATTCGAAATTTTATAGAGCACCATTGAGCAGGCAGGCGGACAGACAGACAGGCAAACTGACAATTGTCAGTTGTTTATGCGGTGGCAGTAATTCTATTTTTTCCTCTTCTGCCACTTTTTCTGGCTCTGATATTGGATGCAATTTGTGTTGGATCTTTTTGATGGTGTTGCGACGGCGGCAATGGTGGTTCAACCCAAATTTAGTTAATAAACGGGTTTCCCAAAATTCACATAAATGCAGTTGAGTTAGTCAGTCACCGTTGTTGTCGTCGTCTTCAAAGAAACAAAACAAAAAAAAATAACAAAAACTTTGTTCACTTTCAATTTTTTGGAAAATGTTGTTGCTTTTGAACTCCAGACCGGTCGTCGTGGTCGTTCATCGTCGTCATCTCGTTTTTGCCAGCCATCCAGCCCTGCCCGCCGCTCAGCATGTGCAAACTCTAATGTTTAATGGTAATGCAGATTACGTGTTCTTTTTCGATTTTTATTTTTTCCTTTTTGTTTTGCAAATGGTTTTCTTTACTTTGGTGGTGTTCCATTAGTTCCTCATTGCCACTGCGAAAAGGTCATATGTGAATATTGTTGTTAGGTCTTTTTTTTTCATCTTTTTGATTAATTCACAAAAGCCGTTCTTATTTTGTTGCATTTGCGTAATCTAGATTATGGACCAACCTTTAAAGATAATAACAGAAACAAATAAGTTGGATGGAAGAGAATGAACACCTAAAACTAGATGTCATTGGAAATCAGCGAAAGTTTAATTTTCCCATATTTTCTCGTGTAAATAGAGATTTCCGGACTTTTGTGACTTACTTTTGTCTTTGACGTCATCATCTTAAAACGATGCTTTCTAGGGGATTTTTGGAAAAGGGAAAAGTTTTTGGTACTGCAAACGCACATTTTTTTCAGTTTAACAAAATGTTTTAATCAAAACCTTATACCTTGTACTAATTACTCAAATTTTAATTTTTATGCCCTACACCACATAGTTGTAACAGCATTATGGCTTTGTACATTTGTTGGTAACATGGAGAAAAAATCGAAATGGACCCATAATTACTTTTAAGGATTTTCATAGATTTACTTTATGAGGCGATTTATACATGTCAGTCAGACCGTCCGTCCGTCCATGTACAGGGTTGCCCATATTCGACGGACCTTTGGGCCCCTTGGGCCCATTCCAATCGACGAGGCTTGTCCGCAGGCAACATTCTTTGCGTCAATTGAATTTTGTACGGGAACAAATGCAAATCAATGCGAATAATCCGTTGTAAAGTGGACCGAGCCATGCCCAACTGCTGAGAACGGCGTTTTTGGGATGTTCTTGGGGACCTCTCAACACTGGCTCGTACGGCAGCGATATTCTCGGCCGATCGCCTTGGTCGACTTTTATATGGCCTCTTCGGATTAGAAAGAGCTTTACCAGTCGAAAATTTTTCGTATAAACGCTTAATGGTGTTCTTAGAAGGCGCACTTCTCACATTTTTTAATGTTTTAAAAGCAAGTTGAGTTTTCACAATTGACTTCTTCTGTTGGATGTAAATTTCAGCTATTTCAGAGCGCTCTCGTGGCTTGTATTGGTTCATGGTAAAAATCTGCTTGGACTGACGCTTCAAACGCGGTATGTCATTAAGCGATGTGACATCTCTGTCAAAAGTTATGGCGTTGCCAGATGGGTCCGTCGAATATGGGCAACCTTGTATTCCTGTGATCAAATGCAAGTAGCATTTATTATTCGATTGAGATGAAATTTTGCAAACAATATTTGTTTGATCCAAGGACAAACCTTATCGAAATTGGTGATAATCGGATCAGATTTGGATATAGCTCCCATATATATCTTTAACCGATTTCGGCTTAATTGTGCACCAAATGACCTATATCAGTCGAAATGACCTGTATTTTGGCACATCCGACTGAATTCATCCTAAAAACAAGTACTTCAAATTTGGTGAGAATCGGTTCAGATATAAGTATAGCTACCATATATATGTTTCATCCGGTTTGGTGTTTAAGTCCCTCACATGGTACCAGTTATCAGATACAGCCCAGAAATACCAAAGCCAAGAATGCCAAATTTTATCAAGATCATTTCAGATTTGGATATAGGTCCCATATATATCTTCAACCGATTTCGGTATAATTTTGCACTAAATTGCCAATTTCAGTCCATAAGTCCTGAATTTTAGTACATCCGACCGAATTCAGTCTAGAAGCTCCCATATATATGTTTCATCTGATTTGGTGTTGAAGTCCCTCACATTCGTAATCTTAATTATAAAAAATTCGGAATTCCAGCCCTACGAATTCACACAAATTCACCTAAGTACAAATTGTACTATATTATGTACCATATACTTCAGATAAGTTTCCAAAGCCTCCTACATAGCCCAAACCTACACTTCCACAGCAATCTTAATTCCAAAGTTCAGCATTCCATCCTTATCGGTTCGACTAAATACAAATCGTACATTTTAGTACATTTAAGTACAAATTTCCAAAACTACCTACTTATCCCATCCCTGCTCTCCGACATTAATCTTAATTCCAAATATGCGAATACCAGCTGTATTGGTTCACACAAATCCAATGTTAATCACACAGTCCAATGTTAATCGTATTTCCAAATTTCAGAATCCAGCTCAATTGGTCCCCTCAACTGGAAATTATACCAAATTTAGTACCATTTAGAGCTTTTCGTATACATAATTGCAAATTTCTAAAACTCCCCCATATCCACATTCTGCACTCTGCCGGTAATGCTTATTTCAAGTTTTGGGATCCCAGCTCCATCTGTTCTTCCAAATGAAAACTATACTAGATTTAGTACCGTTTAGTACTTTTTTTATACATGAGTATACACTTTCGAAACTACCTCCTTATATCGACTATATTCCTCAGCCTTGATTTGCAATCCAAATTTCAAGTTTTTAGCAATTACTTCTTACAAATTTTTAGCTCTGGTATAGTGTGAATTTCCCAAAACCGCTTGGTTACCCTCAATCCAAATTTAAGAGTTCTAGCACTACTGCTTCCTCAAATACAAAGGGTACCAGTACCTTATAATACTTTTCGTACCGTTCTAGTACGAATTTCCAAAATCCGAGACTTATCTGACCTCTTCGGACCAAGAGTGACCTCACCCAAAATGTCAAGATTCCAGCTTCAGCCGTTTCGTTTAAGCGATGATGAATCGTTAAGTCGGTTAATCAGTCAGTCACTCAATTAGTAAAATAGATTTAGACTTGCCCTTTGCCCTCTATTTATGTAGATATTCAAAACACCGTTACATGTGTCTTCTATTTTTATACCCTTCACCATATAATGGAAGGCATATTAAATTTGTCAATCCGTTTGCAACACCTCGAAATATTCGTCGTAAACTCCTTTGAAATTTGGCACAAAGGTAGTATATGAAAGCTGATTGGTATTGGAAATAGGCTTTATTGCCTATTAAGTTTGGGAATAGACCCCATATAATGATAGCTCCTGATTTTCGTTATTTTGAGGTTTCAGCCACAATATATATAATATGGATTCCGCTATATGGCTTATCTTTTTTTAAACGAAGTAATATTCTAAGTTAACATATCCTACTCTTTTCATTATTTAATTTTACCTTGAGTGATGGAGGGTGGCCAGACCGGATTTAAAGCCCCTTTCTACTTGTTAGATCTTCCTTCATCATCTACTAGATTTTCAATATATCTATTGAAAAATATTAGAATTCGGTCGCCCAGTGTTATCATCAAAAATATATATAACAGCCAGCTTTTTTATTATCCCAAGTAGAACTGCAGCATTTAACTGCAATGCCAGATGAAAATCTCTTTAAATTGCCCTTTTTTAACAATACTTGGACACGAGTTCAACCCCAACACACATACCTGCTGCGTATCAATTAGTAGCTTAATTTACTCAAATACATTTAATGCTATTTGAAAACGATATCCCTCGGAGCAATATTCGGTAGTTTGCTCAAATGCAAAGCGACTGCCGACTTGACTCCCTGTAAAAACGCTCAGCTCAAATGCGATTATTTTACACAAATTCTATTATTCGTTGCTGCCGTTGTGGTGCATCCGTTGTTGTTGTTGCTCTTGTTGGCATCCCTCTTTTCGGGCCACTCAAAAACAGCAACACATTCCGGTTGTTATCCCAAATTGGTGTTGCTGGAGCTGGTGCTGCCATTTTGCCATTGTGGGGTTGTTAATTTAATAAATTCGGAATAACAACTGCATAATATCTGCATAGTTTGATATCATTTTGTTTGGGAGCTTAAAGTGATTTAATTAACTTTTAACTGGTCATTGTTGTTGTCGCTGCCCCGCACAATCCACAGGAGATGATGTTGATTATCAAAAAGAATGCCGCAAAGGCAACAAGGACGTCAACAGAAGCACTTCTCAACCATTTTAGCCACTTAAAAGTGAATTTTGTGTCGAGCATACGAAAATCAGGCGCCAAATCATATCGTCGGACTGTAACAGAATAAGTCAAGACCCCAAGGGCAAGTTCATTTGAGTTTTGCTTTCATTGTTCTTTTTTCTGACACGAATATGAATCAGATTTAATATCTCTTTAACTGATAATTGCTACTGTTTTCTTGCTGGTCAGCCAACCTCTTCGGTGTATGCAACATTGCCCTGAGATAATATTTTTTGTGAAAGAATTTAAGGAGAGATTAAAGACAATATGGATAAGAAATGGAAAAAGGCACTTTGCACTGTATTGCTCCATAGAAAAATGTTAAAGAAAATTTAAATCCTTGTATAACCTATATTTAGTCAGTCTTATTTAGAAATTATAAAAAAAAGTTGCTCCCCGAAAATTACAACGAAAAAGAGCTTACATTTCTCAATACCAAGTAATGTAATGTCGAAACAGTGTGTTCGCATCCGTCTTCATTCAAAATCAGAAATTAATGTTTTACTACTTTTAGTGGCCAAAGAATAGCTACTTATTTCGTATCTAAATTTTGTAAATAGTTTCGAATGTTAGATGAGATTTAATCTGTAGTATTTTAAATAATTATAACTGTCATGAGTTGTCAAATAATCCAACTTTGTTTCTTCAACTTCGCCCAAGACAACACTTTTATTCACGTCAGATGTAGTGAACATTGAATTTACCGGCAAACTTACTTCCCGCGCTAATATAACTCACATAAAATGTAAAATAAATCAGAGATATTAACAATTAAAAAAGAACTAAATTCACCAGGTTAGAAAAAAGCATAACTTCCACCATTAAAAAAAAAAATCATAGCAAGGATAAAAAAAGCTAAGTTTGAAGGATCTTGAAAAATGTCAAGAAAATCCGTCGAAAAATACCAGTTAAATGAAAGCCGTTATAGATGGGGCTATACGAAGACGTGGACCTGCATAATTTTTTGTCAAAGGCTATAGCACCGATTCCGAATTTCAAAAACGAAGTTTGAAATAATTCCGGTGAAATATGTCGGTAATATCATCAAATTTAAAAGAATTTCGATGAATGCGAAATTTGGCATGCATGCATAGTTTACCAGTAAGCAGGTTAAGTTCGTAAATGGGCCATGTCGGTCCACGTTTTCGTATACCCCCATATAAAGGTACCTCCCGATATTCGGAATTTTCATGATTTTAGCGGCATTATTTACCGGAATTATTTCAAATTCGTTATTTAAAGTTCCAAAAGGATACTATAGCCTAAGACAGAAAATTGTCTGTGCAGGTCCACGTCTTCGTATAGCTCACATATAACGGTACCTCCCGACATTCGGTATTTTGATGTTTTTAGCGACATTATTCACCGGAATTGTTTAAAATTTGACATTTAAAGGACCTCCCGATATTCTGTATTTTGACGATTTCAGCAACATTATTCACAGGAATCGTTTCAAATCTCGTACTGGAAGATCCTTATGAGTACTACATCCTAAGACAGAAAATTGTCTGTGCAGGTCCACGTCTTCGTATAGCCCCCATATAACGGTTTTCATTTACGTGGTAGTATTCGGATTTTTTTTTTAACTTTTTCAATTTCCTTTGAATTGGTGGAGGGTATTAAAAGTTTGGTCTGTCCGAACTTAGCTTCGTTGTTCTTAGCTTGCTTTTTTTAATTTTATTGAATGAAAGCAAAAAATTTCGGAAATAGCACCAAATTTTCGAATATGTTTGGATTTGTTCGAATTGGGCACCTTTGGCACGAATTATGGCTCTCAAACGGCCAATGAAACCGTCACACGCTTCCCAAATGTTGCTCTGCGGTATTTTGGTCCATTCCCGACGAAGCGGTTGCTTGAGGTGATCGACACTTTGGTATTTGTTAGTGCCAACCTTGCTTTCCAAAATACTCCAGATACAATAGTCCAACGGTTTGGTATCCGGAAATTTTGGTGGTCATTGTCCGCTGGAAATGAAGCGAGGAACCTCATTTTGTAACCATTCATGGGTGGCGCGTGCTGAGTGTGATGGTGCTGCGTCCTGTTGGAATGTCCAAGGTCTGCGACCAAAATGTTTGCGTGCCCAACACTTTAATACACCCTCCAGAATATTTTCGCGATAATATTCCTCATGCCACGGTCGATTATAACAAGCGGAAAGCGACCATGGGCTGTTATGAAGGCCCATATCATTACCATGGCCGGCACTTGATTTCTGGTGGCCAACCGAAGGTGCACATTTTCAGCTGACACGATCATTTTGTTTGTTTACAAACTGCTGGACAACGAATGTTTTCTCATCGGAGAAAAAACCAAATTCGGCAGTTCCCCACTTTTGGCCAAGCGAGGCTCTTTAGCTCTTTTGAGTCTATTTTCTTTCTATTGCGGTGTAAGTTCAAGTCGCTTCTTTACTTTTCGAACCATTTTTGCTAATGTTGCTGATTTCTTCCGTCCACTTCCTTGACGTCGGTCTACGCTACGAGTATCACGGTAACGAGCGATGGTACGAAACACAAAAGACTTATTCACATTTAAATGCTGGAGTTTTCTAACGATGGCCACTTGTGGCTTTCCAGTCAAATATAAAGAAATCACACTATCACGCTTGAATTCCATCACGAATAACTTTTTTTCTTGAAAATGCTCACCAAAATGCTTTTGTACGCTTGTAAACAATATAATGAGCTGTCACTGGAATAATTTTAAAAGCTGTCGGACGAGTGGCTTAAAAATGACAACAGTCTGAAGTTGGTTGCAGGTTTTCATCTCACCCTGTATATAAGTTCACTATTTCTTGAAGCTCCCATATAAGCTATCAAATTTAAAAAAAATCGTAAATAGAAACAAACAATTTTCTAAGGGCAAAGCGACTTATACTTGTTTTTGTCTTCTTGTATTCTTTCCTCCATAAAAAAATTAACAATAACTTATAACTGTAAATTAATTTTCATAAACAAATTCCATTTCATCCCACTCTTCGACACAAAAATAAGTTTTCCTTCTCAAAACACATGACCGTCACCACACATTCCATTACAATTTCAAAAACCATATTTGTTTTGAAATTCAATTAACAACTTTTCCACGCAATTTTGCAACTTTTCAAATATTCAATCAAAGGTGTTTGGGAGTTTCCCATCGCTCATTTCACAACAAAATGCTTTGGAGATAATTAGATTTGCTGTTGTTGTCGATGCCGCTGCTAAATAAAGGCATTGCAATGGTGTTAAAAATAATTTAATTCTATAACTTAAAACGGGCAATAAAAACACGAACGACATTCCATTTATACACCTAATCTCGGCTGTGCTCTACGTAGGAATGGAAATTCAGCATTGCTCCAATTTAAAAATTAAAAAAAAAAAAAAAAAAAACAACAAAAAATTCATGAAAACTACACACACAGCTAAGTGTGGCAGATAATGGCCAGTGATATCCGCCAAAAACAAATTGATTTTTAAATTCTGCTCGAATATCACAAATTTATGTCCACCACATCCGTCCGTTCGTCTGTCTGTCCGTCCATCCATCCACAATTGACACCATAAAGTTTTTGCAACGCTTAACTAAATCCAAATTCTAAATCTAATCATGAGCTGCTAAAATCCAATCTCACTTTGTTTTAATTAAAATGTGCATAAATTAAAGATTTACACGTTATGAGAATAATTAAAATAAAAAACTGGTCATTGGAGTCTGCATAGAATTCTCTAGCAGTAATGTGTTGGCCAACACTTTACCCCTCACCTACCAAGCTGCATTGGGCGCCAGTGTTGCGATGCTGATCTGTTAATAAATTAATGACATTAAATAAATTATGAAATCAATATTATTATATTTAAAAGGCATAAAATATGAGACACAATAAAATGTATTTATTACATCGACCGACCATTCGTATGGGAGATAATAAAAGAGAACAACAAAATAATGCTGGAATACTTAAATATCCTCGAATGGGCTAGCCGCTACAAAGAGACACACTCACACGGCACACACGTGAAATTTATTCGAATCCAAAAAAATATTGCGTTTTTATCGTTCGACCTGTTGTGATCCATATTTTCGTGTGTCGCTTTTGTTTATATTTTGAAATGATTAAACGGAAATTTATTAATAAAGACGCATTAATTTCCAAAACACATGAACATTTCTCAATGATCTACTAAATTATACCACCGTTTAAGGTGGATGCACAGTGTTACGAGGTGGTGGGAGATTTCCACTGAAAGAGAATGTCTTAATTTTTGATCCCACAAAGTGACAATGATAGTCTCGATTTATGAATTTTAAAAATGGAACAGTGATATCTCAATAATTATGTTGTTCAAAAATAATTAGGATTAATCGCATTTTTTGTTTTTATACGTTTGTAACTTCTAGAAATATAGATTCTAGAAATTACTCAGCGGAATTTTTTCAAGTTACGTATTTGAATTTCGTAAAGGCCTATGACGAAAATGACATTCACAAGTCCTCGACTTCGTATATGCCCAATATAACGGTGACTTCTTATATTCGATATTGTTATGATTTTAGCGTATTTTTCAACTGTTTTTTTAACATTTCTTCCAAATGGTGGGTATTCAAAGTTCGGCCCAGCAGAAATTACAGCTTCCCCCAATTATGAAGGGTATTCAGAGTTCGGCTTAAATTTCATAGGAGGTGAATTTCGAATTTGATCTCGAGGTTGAATTTAGTACCCTTTAGTAATTTTCCTATTCCAAACGCTTCACAATCACAGTGGTCCTTATACCAGAATTTATATTTTCAGCTCCATTCCTACACTCCCTTCGAAGTTCTGAACTTTCGTACACTATATCGTTTCCAAAAACTGGTCATTGTTTAACATATAGTTTCCGTCAAAATTTAGTGTAATTTAGTACCTTTCGTACACTTATTGTACACATTTCCAGAAAGACCTATTTCTACACAAAATTTTAAAATTCCATCTTTATCCTATAACCCAATATCATATTTCACCAAACTTAGTACAACTAAGTACGGGTTTTACACTCAGTACACACTTCCTAAACCACCTTCTTATATGAACCCTACTTCATAAACTTCATTCTCATACCACATTTCCAGATTTTAACTCTTTCCGTTTTCGAAATTCTTCGAAACAACAAAAACCACTTTGGTTCGTCTAACCTACACAGCCTCAAAGGGCATCATTCCAAATTTCAGATTTCAAATTATGTTCATTTCCCAAACACCAAATGTAATACCATTTATAATTTTTCGTATATTTTTAGTTCGTATTTCCAAATCCGTATATCAATCCCACATAGTCTTAAACCACTTCCTTTTGCGAACCCTATTTCATAAACTTTATTCTCATACCAAATTTCCAAATTTTACCTCTACACAAATTCCAAATAGTACCATTTAGTTAATTTTAGTACATCTGATACACTAATTCTTCGAAACTCCGAAAACCTTTTTGTTCGTCTAATCTACACAACATCAAAGGCGCTCATTTCAAATTTCGGATTTCCAATTTTGTACCTTCCCTAAATACCAAACTTAATACCATTTAGAAATTTTCGTATCACCAAATTCACCTCCGTAGTATGTTAACGCCACCGCAGAAAAAGTAAGTACGCATTTCTAAAAGCGCAGACACTAATAGTGATACCAATGCCAAGTTTCAGATATCAAACTCTATGAAATTCAGTTGCCTTTTTCGGTCTGATTAAGGTCTGGCATGGAACCGTTCCCTAAGAATTGGGATCTGATATTTGCAAACACTGGGCTTTGGCAGAGAAAATGTTCCAGTGTTTCGTCACCTTCCCTAAAAGCCCTGCATATGCTGCTTTCTGCACATCCTATCTTGTACAGATGAGCTTGTAGACCCAGGTGCCCCGTAAGGATACCTGTTACCTCACTGATTCGGTTCTTCGTTTTTATCTGATCGGGATCGCCCCATAAGATTTTTGTGGTTTTCCCTACACCCTCATTGTTCCATAGGGATATGTGGGCGTTTTTTGCCCATGTCATTAGACATTTAGCGGCACTGGATTGTCTACGTTTATTGTTTCTAATTCCCTATCTATTTTTGCGAGAGAGTTTGCTATCTCGTTACTTCTAACTCCCGCATGACCTGGTACCCATATAATGAGTACTACGCCTTGTTGAGAGTAGTTGTTGATTGAATTTATACATCCAAAACAGTTTTTGAAGTTACCGTTTTGTATGTTATAGCCCTTATAGCTGTCTTACTGTCCGTTAGGACGTTTACGGTAGTCGGTCTCGTGTTGGCATTAAGCCAGTTCAGACACTGCAATCGCCCGGACCTCCGCTTGCAGGATCGTATTAAGATCAGGCAAGCGGAAGGAGATTTCGTTGTTTGTATCCTCGATAAAAAGTCCCAGTCTCGCTCTCTCTCCTAGTACTGAGTCGTCTGTATAACAAAAGTGTCAAATCGGCATTTTTGCTAGGAATCCTTCGATCCACGCGTCACTGGTTGGGATTAATGTTTCACATGAGACAGCTACAAAAGTTTCAGATATCCGGTCCGATACAAAATTTTCAATAGATTCTCCCGTTGTTACCTGTAAAATTGTGTGATGGTATGTAGCGTGGCCTAAATACAGTATTTAAGACCTCTTATACATGAACACCTAATACATTTTATACATAAACACCTTAGTATTAACATCACTTTTATATGAAGTGTGCAGAAACCAAATCGGTTTACGCATTCCAGAGAACATCAATTACTAACACAATGGTATTTATTTTATTATAATTGATACATATAAATCTTCTTCAATCTTACTTCAGTAGCCAATGTGCAATAAGTTTGAATAAGTTGGGGAGAATCATCAGCAATTTCATTCGATTTACATTGGAAAACCCTCTATTTCCAAACACTGTGTCACATTCGATACAAACAGCTTCACAAAAAACTTGCAAATAATAGCTACAAAATGCGGTCATAAAATAGATACTTTTCTGTCTTATCTTGTTATGTTTATTGGCTATAAATACATGAGAAAACTTGTTTTTGTTGTAAAGTTGTTCGATTGTTGGAACTAATCTACATACGAACATGTGTGTGTGTGTGTGTGTGTGGTGAGATGCAGGCATTTTTCTACGTTCATCTGTCCGTCTATTTATCTGTCTCAATGAGTACATCTTAAATACACACGGCTATACATTACTTATGAACTTCTGAATAACAGCAAGACCACCAACAGCAGCCATACACCCCGACCGGCGGCCAAACCAAGCAACCGACCAACCAACCCGCAATCACTGGAGCGAAAATCACATAACTAGCTTGCAAGTTGCTATGCTTTTGCTGTTCATTCAATGCAATAAAAACGCATTTTGCAGGCATTTTGGTGTCGATAGAGCGTTGATGTTAGCCAGCACCTCCTCTCTGCTTACACCCTTCTTAAAATATGTCCAGTCCAGTTCATTTATACTGTGTCCATATGCAGATGATCGCCCACGCGTATGCCTTTTGTTCTTCAATCGTTTTGTTTTTTTCGCGGGCCTCTATGGTGCCAGTTAGTTAGCCGGTCCACAAACATTTGGAGGCAGCAAATCGAAATTTATACATTACCACCACCACACCATCAGCAACGATTCTAAGGGTGTTTGTGGTTTGGATCGTTTTAGTTTGGTTTGGCTCGGCTTGGTTTGATTTGGTTCAGTTTCGTTTCGTTTCGGCCAAAATCACCAGCCAAGTTTAATTGTATCTGTTATAGCTTAAGGCCAGGTTAACTGGTTGTGGTTCAGTGTTTCTTGTTCTAATATCTGATGGGGTTTCAGCGTTTTGTTGCGGCCATAGTCACATCGAATGAACGAAGGCTGTAACACGGTGACAATATTCTATGGCAAGAGAGGGTTGCCAGGTTTAAAAAAAAAATTATTGTTTTTAGTAAAAAAAAATATTATAAAATTTTGTTTAAATATATTTCAGGTCTAAAAGAAATACAGATATTAACCATTTTCCGAAATATTATTTCAGTCCTCTAAACTAAAGTTGTGTCCAAATACTTCTCAAACCAGCTAACATTTTTTTCCGAAGGCTCTGATGTCCGATTTTTTGTGGAAATTACGCTTCTAGACTCTAGGACCAAATCCGTTTCAGAACATTTGGAGTCGATCTAGCGATGTTCTTCCGTCTGTCTGTCTAACTGTTCCGCACGATAACTGTCGAAAGGATAAACTGATTTGGTCCAAACAGAGTGCATCGTAATATTATTATCAAACTTAGATCCAGTTTGGAGATGGCCAATATCGGTTCACTCCTTCTGGTACCTCCCCCACAAAAGATCAAAATTTTTGACAGAAAATAATTTACCTCACAGAAAAAGAAAGGTTCATCCGATTTTGTTCAAACTTTGCAAATCGTAATCTTTGTATCTGTGCTATGTTATGTGCGAACTTATACAATATATATCGACTCCTTCTAGTACCTTCCTCACAAAGGGTCAAAATTTTGAATAATCTCAACGCTTACAAAAAGTGATATAAGAGTCCTATTCTCTTAAAATTTCGAATGTCCCAATATGTTTCTCAATTCTAGGTCTGGTATGTAGATAGGATAGGTCGTACCACTCCTTCTGGTACTTCTCCCACAACGGGTCTAAATGTTGAATACATGGCTTTTATGAAACCCATGCAATTCTCTTCAAATTTCATAAATTTGATGTTTTTCTAACACAAGATCTGGTGTGAAAATGCGATGTATCGGCTCACTGCTTCTGGTGCCTCCCCGACACAGAGCCAAAATTTGGAACAATTATAACTGTTACAAAATGTGAATATGAGTCCGATGGTCTTCATCCTAATATTTCCACTAAAAGAATATCTGGTATAAAGAACCGATATAACGGACCACTACTTCTAAAAACCTCCTCCAAAACAGGTCAAAATTTTGAATAACCATATTATATACATATATCTCCTACAACTTGGGCCAACTATTATTTTAAACCTTGTTATATCTAAATATTCTCTCAGCCAGAGATCTGATGTGAATATGGAACTTATCGACACTTCCGACACTTACAAATTTTCGTACCAAACATCATTAAATCTCTAAACGAATTCGTCACGATACTCCAAAGTTCCTTTCGTTCTTTAAAAAAAAAACAAAAAAAAAAACTTCCGAATCTTGGGGAATCTCACAATTCGACGTCAGATTCGGAAATTTTTTCAGTGTTCTTTTCCGAATTCGAAATAAATTGTTGCTGTCCATTGGTTGAAATTGTATTTCTTTGTATTTCATTACCTTGGTTGGTAATCTGGCAACTCTACAAAAATTGGTTTCCCCATCGAACAGCAGCAGCTTGCGAAATGTTTTATGAATACAAACAACTTACCATCGCGCACAGCGAATTGTCATTGAGACTTGTTTAGGCGCCACATCTGTTTTCCTCCTCGGCTCCATGTTACTCTTTGCGACACACATAACGCCTGCAATGTTCTAGTGATGCATTTGGACCGATTGGACGGAGAACCTAGCTGTTTAGAACAGAACAACTGAACAACTAACGACCAACAATGCGAATTCGTTTTCAATTTTATGCAAATGAACAAAAATTTGTTACCTCTGTTTCGCGACAATTGATTGCAGTGAACTACTACAGGCAAGGGTCTTTGTATTCATTTGGTGATCGATGATTTTATTTGTCCCCCTTCTATTTGTTAATGTTTTCTTCGAAGTATATAATCTGTATATTTATGCAATTGTCCATTTGCCTGTCATAATTCAAAATCTGCATACTGTTTGCCTTTTTGATTCGCGGCATATGTTCCCTCCACTGGTTTTTCTACTCATTTTCCATATTCCACTACACAGTAACAAATGGTCCTCCATATATCTCGATACAAGTGTGACAACTGCATTTAAGAGGATAAATTTTAACTAATCGTTCGATAATGGCCCCCTCATACCCTCCATTATTCTCTACCCCTCTCCACCCCAACATCAAACATGTTGTAACATTTGCTTGTTCTTGCAGTAGGGTAATTATATTGCAGCGACAATTCTAATGTCTTGTAATTACAACTCGTTACTCAACGGACATCAGAATAGAGCGTTGACTGCTACAAATTCGCCACAAAAGTGGAGTCCTTGAAATGTCGCCAAATTGTTATGCAGCATAATGCAGGAGTCAGCGAGCGAGCGAATGAGTGAGTGACGTCTCTTCCAAAGCAAAAGTAGTTATTATGCCGAACAGTTGTTAATTAATAAATTACTATAATAAAACGGTAGCCGCAAGAGTGGAGGGGATCAAGTGGAAATAATAAGCACATAGTTGGGTTTAATTAAGTCAAATTAATATGTAGCTGTTGTCGATTGATACATTTATTCCAGATATTTATATGTATATACAAATATATGTACACCATCATTTTCAGAATCTGGATCCATCAGTATGATGGAAATATTTAAAATCTGAAGATATGTGGGAATTTAAAATGTTCTCCAGAATACAACATAGTTATATAGATTTTTGAATGAAATAAATAGTATTCGAATTATGGAACAATGGTTTTAGTCCCATACCCATCGCACACACACTGATTATATTAGCGAAGACGTTGCACAGTGGGGTGAGTTACTCCATAAAGGAGACTATTTCAGAAAAGGCTTCTATCGTTTTGAAATTCTGCTCAGATATTTCGGTTTAGGCCCAATGTTATTCCTACTTTTCGGAATTTTGTAGGTTTCGACCACAATCATGAGTTACTTGACATTTTGAATTTTTTGAATTCAGAGCTGACAGAATCTTTCACTGCTAAATTTTGTGAAGATATAGGGTGCAATGAAAAATCTGCAACATCAGACTCCTGTCATTTCAAAACCACTAGTCCAACAGCTGTTAAAATTATTCCAGTGACAGCTCATTATATTGTTTATAAGCGTTCAAAAGCATTTTGGTGAGAATTTTCCAGAAAAAAAGTTATTCGAGATGGCATTCAATCATGATAGTGTGATTTCTTTATATTTGGCTTGGAAATCACAAGTGGCTATTGTTAGAGCACTCCAGCATTTAAATGTAAATAAATCTTTTGTGTTTCGTACCATCGCTCGTTACCGTGATACTGGTAGCGTAGCCCGACGTCAAGGAAGTGAAGGGAAGAAAACGGCAACATCAGCAGAACAATCGAAACTCGCGTCGCAGTGGCAGAAAAATGGCTCGTGATCTGAACATATCGCAATATTCCATTCGGCAAATATTGAAATATGAGCTCGGGGTAAAGCCATTGAAATTCCAAAAAATGCAAGAACTTACACCGCAACAGAAATAATATAGACTCAAAAGAGCTAAAGAGTTGCTTCGTTTGGCCGAAAGTGGTGTACTGCCGAATTTGGATTTCTCCGATGAGAAAACATTCGTTGTCCAGCAGTTTGTAAACAAACAAAATGATCGTATTTACTTGCCAAAGAGGTCAGCTGAAAATGTGCACCTTCGATTGGCCACCAGAACTTAAGCGCCGGTGATGGTGATGGTGTGGGGCATCATAATAGCCGATGGCTGCTCTCCAATCGTATTAATCGACCGTGGCAGCACACGCCACCCAAGAATGGTTACAGAATGAGGTTCCTCGCTTCATTTCCAGCGCACAAGGCCACCAAAGTCTGCGGATACCTATCCGTTGGTCTATTGTGTCTGGAGTATTTTGGAAAGCAAGGTTGGCACTAAAAAACTCAATCTTGAATTTATTTTGAAAGTGAATTGGAAATCTTATGAGGTACACTGTGGTTTTGAAAATTGTACGCTATACATGTACAAAAAGTACGAAATGTCGTATAAATAGCATAATTAGCGTCTTGAACATGGTTCAAAAATCATGAATTATATATTGTAAATTTGATACTGGACACTGTTAAAATTTACGACCATTGGTTGCAAATTGTACACAATCTATAAATGAGCCTGTGAAACAGGAAAACAAATTTAAAATAATTGTATTTCATATGAACGGCATAAAAAATATATTTTCTTCTTAGCTATAAAAGTAATATTATACGTTTCATTGAGTAGAGGTCTTTCGATTCTGAACATGTGAACCTAAAGGCACTCCTATTGGATATACCTTTTACCACAAGCTACTGTCTTCCTTAATCTTATTATCGAAGTTCAATAAACAAAAATTACCAAAATTAAACCATTTTTGAATATACATTTTAATTTCCGGAAGTTTGTGTTTCAACATCAACACCCAATCTTAAGGTCTAAACTCTTTGAGCTTCTTATTTCGCTAAACCTTTTTCTGGGCATATTTTTCAATTAAAAAGTTTCTTTTTTTCAGGCAAACTCAGCATTAAACTTTCATTTAATTAAATATCCAACTAAATCGTTAGAATTGGGTCTATTTTATGGCTTAAATTAAATTCATTTTTCCGCCAGCCTGTCGGCCAGCCATTTTTTTCATTTGAATCCCACAATAACGCAGCCAATAGTTTGTTTGCTAGCTGATTTAATTTTCCAACATCAAACAAACTGTTAAAGCGAAATTAAATAATTTTCACGTTAATACCTCTGGTGTGTTTTTTTTTCGTTTTTTATTTATTTTTTATTTGCTTCTTTTTTTCGTGCCCATTTTGCTGAAGCATTGAAAAAATAGACTGAGTCTGAGCTAAAGCGACCTCATTCATTGCCACAGAGTGGAGAGTATTGGTCAGAAAAGTAGATGAAAGAAGAGAAAATAAAAGGGAAATGGAAAGCAAGTGAGAATAATATTAGGTTATTTTACAACGAATACGGAAAGTACTTCACTGTGGGGATAAATCGATTTGGAGTATCCCTAAACCAGCAAAAGTAACTTTTAAAGTAAGAGGGTCAATTAGAATTTGGTTGGCCTAACAAGATAGCAATGATAAGCGTATAAAATGTGTATCAGATATATTTAAATACACTATCAGCCTATTATTGAAATAAAGTGATGTCTTTTTTAAATGAAACGAATTCGCTAACTGCACCTACCGACATTTGGTATTTTGATGATTTTAGCGACATTTTTAACCAAATTTCGTATTTAAGGTTCGTAAGGGATCTATTATAAAAAAATGCGTACGCATGTCCACATTTTCCCACATATAACGGTACCACCCGATATTTTGACTATTATAGAATAATATAACTGATATTCACCGGAATTAGTTTAAATTCCGTATTTGAAGCTAGTAATTAATATTACAAAATTGTCTATGTAGGACCACGCCTTCATATAGCCCACATATAATGGCACCTCTCTTTATTCCATATTTTGATGATATCGACATTTTTACCGGAATTGCTTAAAATTTCGTGTTTGAAGTTCGTAATGGGTACTACAGCCTATGACAAAAAATTACTAATGCAGGACCACATCTCCAATATAATGATTTTTCTTTGTGTGGTATTTTTCAACGGATTTTTTTTTTTTTAATTGTTCAAATTACTTCAACTGGAAGGTATTAAAATGTCTATCTCTTTCGATCCTCTTATATCCAATATCAAATTTCAAAATTCTTCCAGAAAAATTTAAAGGATCTTGCTCTTCTGATCGGCCAGTACGAGGTTGTAATATTTCGTACCTATTATAACTATCAGTGCCCTAAAAGTACGTAGTTCCCAAAATCTTAGATTATCTCATTTCTCTACACAGAGAGGACCACTAATACGGAGTTTCATTGTTCTAGCCCTTATCGACCGATCAAAATCAATGTTGGGCCATTTTGTACCGTTCAGTAATTTTGTACGTTGAAGTAAGAATTTTCGAAACTTGATCTTGCTTTGGGTAAGCCAGGTGACCTTCAGACAAAATGTGAAAATTCCAGTTCTTTTTAATCTCTCAAAAATAACATTGAAGCATTGTGTACCTTTTAGTACTACACATACCTTTAAGGTACAAATTCGAAAATTTCCTTATTTTTCCTTTACTAAAAAAAAATGTCAATCTTTCTTCACTCCTTTAGAACTTTTTATATAAAAATTAGGCCTTTTCTAACCCACCCTTCACAAAGTGCAAATCTCAAAAGAGATTTTAACTCTCTGCATCTTCTGCTGTAATTTCGTACCTTCTGGTACCTTTTCAAGATTTAAAGGTGAAGGTATTTTTACTCATTTAAAAGTGAAGGTACTTTTCACAGTGCATTCGAACTATTCCGATCGTTCAGGAACAGTACTCTAATAATTTTTACTCTTCCTATCCTTAAAGTACTTGGTTCAAAAATGCCGACTTTTCTCACCCGGGTATGATCCGCAGTAAAATTTTTAAATTATGATAACAACGGTTCAATAACAGTGACGTACCATTAGTACCTTGTGTAGCCTTCTGTTCCTTAGAGTTCGAAGTTCCTCCGAATCGCATTCCGTACACCAAGAGTAAAGAAATTATAGTTTTTCCGAGTCGTACAACAGTAATGTTCAGCCATATTGTACCTTTTAGTACTAATGGCACCTTTTAAGTACGAATTTTCAAAAATCCTGCCGAATCGCACACCCTTGAATGAACCTTATGGAAAAAATTGTAAAGTTGTGCCTTCAACTGATCAGTCAATAACAATGTTGTACCATTTTGTACATTTGTATACCCTCGAAGTACAATTATCTGAAAATCTATGCTTCCCATTGCATGTTCGCATATTAATATTACAGTGCCGTTTTACTTTCCGTACCCTTAAATTTATAAAAATACTTTTCATCTTGCCCCTGCCCAATACGAGGTACCTGATTTGTCTGTGAGTTAATATAGATTATCATAGGCTATGAATCTAAAGTCTTTTTTACTTAAAAAATAAAAAAACCGAGTCAGGTTTCGATTGCGTCTTTAGACTGATCAGATGAGTAGTTTGCATTAAAACTCCAACTTGCAGTTCACTCCGACCTAATCTACGACCAATGCATGACCTAACCGAGAATACGTTCCAACCTATGCTGAAGGTTAACCCCAAAAAAATCGCATTTCCAAGACAGCTACTAGATGGTGGAATTGCCGCTACTTTCCAGGGTTGTTTGGTTTGTCGGTTGTTAGCAGTGGTTGCTGTTGGATTTAACTTATATTTTCATACGATTTTCATGGCTGCAATGTTTTTGCTAGGGTTTTTGTTGATATTTTTCTTCATTCATTCATTTAACTGTCGTATTCGCAGCCAGCTAGCCAGCCAGCACAAGCATGGACGCTTGTTTGTGTGTGCGACGTATTTTCAGTCGTTATTTTATGATTTAAAAGAAATTACGATTTAAGGCTAAAGCCGCCACAAATTGTAATAGCATGGACTTATCTACCAGCTATGGCAATGGTCTTCTCATAACAACCCACCGGACTCTACAAATAAAATTAATGGTCAGGCAGAGTACCCTACACTTGGTTCAATGCTTTTAAAGCAAATTGATTTTTGTCTATCTCATTAGCATTGATTTATCCATTGAACATCCGTTCAATAATTTACATCCTTGCAAAATGGAACATCCATCTATAATTTTCAACAAATTAATGGGAGAAGAGTCATTAAAAGCTGACTAGTGTAACTCCTTCTCCTCCATCATCACGGCCATCGTCATTACTGGAAATCACCTCATGCCGATTCCCAATCACAAATATGCCACTACTTTTTTCGATTCACAAAGTGTAATTTTTTGTGGCCGTTTTCCTGTTACCCACATTCGCCTATTCCAAGAAACACGCCAAACACCATCAGTTGCACTAATCCGAAAATGACCAGTGTGGTTGTAGACTTACTGGTTCGCTCGCTCGCTTCCTCTCAGCAGTAGGGTTTCAATGTGGTCGGTTTGTGTACTTTTTTGTGGCAATTATGTTGTTATCTGGCAGCGACGACGACAACAACAACACAGCAGAGCAGCATTTATATATATTTTAATGTCCAAGTTAAAAGTCTGAAAAAAGGTACTTAAAAGCTAATGCCCTCCTATGAAAGCTTATGCGAAAAATTTCACGAAAATTTATGATTTCTGTTACGCTTCTTTTTTAATTGCATTTTATTTCATTGAAAACTTGGCTTCATTTGAGCTTATTGTTGCTGTTGGCGGATGGTGTTGGTGTGGTGGCTCCCGTTAGCTGGGTGCGATGGAAAATACACTGACCTGCAAATAGGTAATCTGGGGATGGGGTATTCCAAGTAAGGTGAAGTTGCGTAGCGTGCAGTCTTCAAAGAGTTTGATAATCTCAATTTAATACTTTTTATACCAAAAGTCATGTGGCTTTAGAGGCTATATATGTCATTTGATACGGTCAAAGCGTGACTCATCGAAATCGATGATCCCTTTGGACCAAATCCGTTTCAGGACATTTGAAGTCGATCTGTCATTCTGGCTGAAGCGCACGATAACTCTGGAAGGGAGCATCCGATTTGATTCAAACTTGGTACATCTTAATATTACTGTCAAACTTAAATCAAGTTCGGAGATGGGCAATATCGGTCCACTCATTCTGGTACCTCCCACATAAAATTTCAACATTTTCAAAGAAAATAATTTACTGCACAAAAAGAAAAAGAATAATCCGATTTTGATCCAACTTTGCGAATCCTAATATTTACATCAGTGTCAAATCCACCAAGCACCACCAAGCACCTCCTCCACAAAGGGTCAAAATTTTTAATAATTTCAACTCTTATAAAATGTAATGTAAATGTACGATTGTCTTCAAATTTCATACCACCCAATATGTTGATTAACCCAATGTCTGGTGTTAAGATGGAATATATTGGGCCACTCCTTGTGGTACCTCCCTAACAAAAGATCGAAATTATCAAAAAATATATTTTCTGCACAAAAAAAGAAAGAATAATCCGATTTTGCTCCAACTTTGCAAATCCTATATTTGCTTCAGTGTTAGGTGACCAAGGGTCAAAATTTATAATTATTATATCTCTTATAAAAAGTGATGTAAGAATCCGATTGTCTTCAAGGTCTGGCGTGAAGATGAGATATATCGGTCCACTCCTCCTGGTACCTTGATGTATAGCTTCAAAATTTGGCAGAACATCTTGTATTTTGTCTAGGATGGTTAGTATTGAAAACGAGACATATCGATCCACGTTTTGGTATAGCCGCCATGTAACGGACCTCCCGATATTTGGTATTTTTATGATTTTCGCCATTTTTTTTCACGGATTTGTCTAAACATTGATATTTGTAGGTCATAATAGGTTCTGAGACATTGTATGTAAAGGTCCACGTTTTTGTATAGCCCCCATATAACAATACCTCCCGATAATAAGTATTTTTATGATTTTTTCACGGATTTTTCTAAAAATTGGTATTTGTAGGTCCTAATGGGTTCTAGCTCCGGTGGCGAAACATTGTATATAAAGGTCCATGTTTTTGTATAGCCCCCATGTAACGAAACTTTCCATATTCGGTCTTTTGATGGTTTCTGCCACGTTTTTCCACGGATTTGTGATATGTTGGTATTTATAGGTCATAGTGGGTTCTAGCTCCGGGGGTAGAAAATTGAATATTTAGGTCCAAGTTTTTCCAGAGCGCAGATAAAACGGAACCCACCGGTATTCGCTATTTTGTTTATTCTAGTCACATTTACTCACGAAATTGCTTTAAATTTGCTTTTCAAGAAGATTTGGTAGATGACAGTCCTTGAAGCATAAAATTGGCAATGGAGATTCCCGTTTTGGTATGGCCTCCATATTACGACCTCATAATTATCGTCATGCTGGAGAGTTAGAAAAACATACTTGTCGAAAAATATTGTTTTTTTGGTCAAAATAACTACTTATTTCTTGCGAATATCCTTGTTCGGATATAAAGCCGGCTTGTACAAAGCATTACTGTTGGATCAAAAATGCTTTTTGTAGCATATTTAAAAAAAAACACAGTTTGCCATGCTAATTTATGTATATCCGTCCATTAATAGTAAAGTCGTAGATCTTGCGTAATATTCTGCAATATTTTCAAATATTTTCACTTTGTAACCGTATACTGTATAAATATTATTCCATACTAAAGTAAAATATAACTTTTCCACTCCTGTTCATTGGGAAGAGTTCAACTCACACACACACACACTCCTACATGGATGTAAATAAATAATAAATAAACACTTACACATACCATAAATTTATTAAAACTTTGCTAAATTGTTGTAAACAAGTGTAATTAATGACGTTGTTGGGGTGGCTCAGCTTTGTTTGTTTTCATTTTGTTTTTGTTTTCATAGGTTAATTGTCGTCATCGCTGCCGCTGCTGCTGCTGCTGTTGTTGTTGATTTTGTTTTTTTGTTGCTATTATGGAAAAATTTTAAGATTTATTGTGGTGTGAAGACCCATGTACCGAAAGACCGACCAGCCAACCGCTTACAAAAGAGTTTTTTAATTAAATTTCATGAACGAAAAACCTACTTTGGAAACGTATGAACATAACCAATGAGCGAACGAAGGAACCGGCGACTACGTCACAATAACTGTAATCTACCTTCGTTGTATTTTATGCTAACAAAACGGTAATGCCGAAAACGACATTAAACTTTTTTAATTTGAGTTTTAAGTGGATTTATTTCAGTTTTTTCGGTTGTTTATTTGTGTTTGAAGGAAATAGGCATAGCGGAAAGAATCGAAAAAAAAAACACCAGAAATGTGATCTTGAGCCGAATATTGCATGTAATTAATATCAAAGATGAAATATTGACTTGCTTTACATAGATCGTCCAGCCGTTTAGTTTAAAACTCATCAAAATAATAATTTAAGCCACAAAATAGTATGGTACTAAATTCGGTTTATAGTGTAGGAACAGAGCTGGAAATATATAATAATATATATATATATATATATATATATATATATATATATATATATATATATATATATATATATGTATATATATATATATATATATATATATATATATATATATATATATATATATATATATATATATATATATATATATATATATTATATTTTAGCGACATTATTCATCGGAATTGTTTAAAATTTCGTACTTGAAGTTCCAAATGGGTACTACAATCAATGACAGAAAATTGTCTTTGCAGGTCCACGCCTCGTATAGCCCATATATAGCGGTAAATCCCGATATTCGGTATTTTGGCAATTTTATGTACAATATTCACCGGAATTGTTTAAAATTTCGTACTTCGTAATGAGTACTATAGCCTGTGACAGAAAATTGCTTATGCAGATCCAGGTCTTCGTATGGCCCCCCATATAACTTTACCTCCATATATTGGGTATTTTGATGATTTCAGGGAAATTATTCACCGGGATTGTCTCAAATTTTGTAATTGAAGTTCCTAATAGGTATTATAGCCAGTGGCAATAATTTGTTTATGAAGGTCCACATCTTCGTATGGACCCCAAAATCACGGTAATTCCCTTTGTTCATTATTTTTAAGATTTAAGCAGAATTTTTAATGAATCTTTTTTTTTTTTTTTTTTTTTTTTTTTTTTTAAAGTTCCAAATTATTTCCACGTGGTGGATAGTATTCAAACCTACTACTTCTGAACTTGTTTTACATAAAAGTTATGGTATATCTTACCCTCTAAATATTTTTTTTCAAATGTTATTGAATGAAAGCAAAAAATGTTGGAAATAGCATCAAATTTTAGAATAAGTTTAGATATGTTTGAATTGGTCACCTTTGGTACGAATTATGGTCTACGAACGGCCAATAAAACCGTCACATGTTGCTCTTCGGTATTTTCGACCATTCCCGGCGAAGCGCTTGCTTGAGGTGATCGACACTGTTATTTTTAGTGCCAACCTTGCTTTCCAAAATAATTCAGACACAATAGTCCAACGGATCGGTATCCGGAAATTTTGGTGGCCATTGTGCGCTGGAAATGATGCGAGGAACCTCATTTTGCAATCATTCTTGGGTGGCGCGTGCTGAGGGCGATGGTTCTGAGTCCTGTTGAAATGTCCAAGGTCAGCGGCCAAAATGTTTGGGTGCCGACGGCTTTAATACACCCTCCAGAATATTTATTATTATGTCACGCTCGATTAATAAGGACGGAGTAAGTTTTTGCGCTTTTGGAATTTCAATGGCTTTGTTCCGAGCTCATTTTTTAATATTTGCCGAATGGAATATTGCAATATGTTCAGCTCACGAGCTGTTTTTCGGCCACTGCGATACGGGTTTCGATCAAGTCGCTTCTTTACTTTTCGAACCATTTCTGCTGATGTTGGTGTTTTTTCTGTCCACTTCCTTGACGTCGGGCTACGCTACCAGAATCACGGTAACGAGCGATGGTACAAGACAGAAGATTTATTCACATTAATGCTGGGGTGCTCGAACGATAGCCAATTGTGGTTTCCCATCTAAATATAAAAAATCACCCTATCACGCTTGAATTCCATCACGAATAACTTTTTTTTCTGGAAAATTCTCACCAAAATACCTTTGTACGCGTAAACAATATTATAAGCTGTCTCCGGAATAATTTCAACAACTGTCGGACGAGTGGCTTAGAAATGATAAATGTATTAGGCTTCTGGCCAAACCTAAACTCTAGCCACATCCTAAGTTCCGCGTGGATTGGTCTATAATTGCGACTTTTAAAGCAGCTGCAAAATCAAAATATTTTTCTGTGATGGTCCATTTCAACTCCTAACCTAATATTTTGCGATTATCTACAAAAACGATGGGGTTACATCCCGACCCTAATCCCACTTCTATTCTCAATTTCGGGAGGATCGGACAATATTTGCGACCTGTAGCGTGATTACAAATTAGCATGGACAGACTGACATACATAGGTAGATCGACTCAGACCGTCGAGTTAGAAAGATCTATATGGACCTATAATTCCACTATGCCAAATAATGTTGTGGAGTAATCTGATTCCGGTTAAAGAAAATCATTCTTTTGTTTAAACTGCAATAAAGCCGAAGATGCCATATACCAAGGAATCTTAATACGAAGCTTTCAAGAAATGTGTAATAGGAGGAAACTTGACCTCTCTATTTAGGTTATTTTGCAATGTAAACTTGCAAAACTCCGATACACGTCTCTGCTATTTTTAACACTACTTACATAATTTGCTGGATTTTCCCTGCAACTCATTTTTGTGTTGCGCAGTATAATTGGCGTTCGATCTAGTAACATTTAAGATGGGGATTTGGATTCAATAGGGACATTTGGATTATTTCTAAAATCATTTGATTTTTTGTTACGCACCTGCCGAATTTACACATTTCCATATTGTATTCATACCAGGGTTCGTAAAAAATTTATTCTAAGGGAGAAATATACCTTTGAGATTCTGTCCTTTGAGAAAATCCCTTCATTTCAAATTTCCAATCTCCATGTAGAACAGATCTCAAAATTGATTAAGAATACAAATATTTAGTTTGTGAGCTTTGAAATAATTTGTGGTATTTTAGAAGAATATTTCACAAATACCCGGTAAGATATCTCATTTTCATAGCCCTTCATCCACCCCTCATTTTGGCATTGGCAACAGAAACACTTTTGAATTTGGTTAGAATAAAACGTACACCCTCGAAGTGCTGCAAATCAATACAACCTCGTAAGTGCCTTAAATTTTTACAAACAAATCAAAATGGCTTTGCTCGTAATTCTCCCCTCCCTCCGAACGCTACAAAATATTAAGCAGCTGTATTTTTGTATTGCTGTCACAAATATTTGTATTTCATTTGTCACTTGAGAATTCCATTCTCCAAGTTCTTTGATTACGCTTGGACGATTTCCAAGATTCACGCTTTTGCTAAATTGTTTTTGATTTCTTTTTAGTATTCGTGTAAGTGACCGCAGGAGAATTATTTGCTGAACACAAAAAAAAAAACAGAAAAACGAATTTCATGGAATCGGGTGTTTGTTTTTTTTTCCTCTTTTTTTGTCTCCCTACCCTCTTGGCGGATGATGTATAAAGTATGGATTTAGGTCTGTCGCGTTGAATTCTACGCTTTGTTTTATTTGCATGATTTGATTCATTAGAATTAATTCACGACTTTGTGTATTCCCATCATAATCGCTTTTGGGCGATGGAAAAAGGCCGGGAAACAGACGGCCACAAATATCAACTTCATCAGAGAGTTATAACCGCAACATCATCAGCATCAACTCGGCCAGAGAATCATCATCATCATCTCCATCATCACCGACGCCATCGGATGCCATGGCTACTGAAGAGACGGTCAACAACTTTAGGCGACTAATAATGGATGATAGCGGATTTTCTAATCAAAAAATTTGTGTTGTTTTTATTTTTTTTTATTTGTTTAGCCTTTTTTTTTTTGGTTGGTGTGGTCCATGTCTGCCACTGGTTGCTGTGATGTTGGTGTTGTTGTTGTACTGCTGAGTGTTGTATATTTAATTCTCGAGTTAATTAAAAATGTTATGTTGCGGTTGGCTTCTGCGTTTAGCTAAATACGGATATTAAAGTTAAATACAAACAAATGCAGACACATTGCCTATGTATTGTCACATGTATTGTGTTGTCAGTCTGTGTGTGCGTGTGTGTGTGTCCGCTCATGTTTTCTTTCTTTTATTTTGTTTCGACCAATGTATGGGATACCGAATGAAGTACATTATTTTGCCGTGTTTTATGTCTAATGCCCTTTTATTAATTTTCTACGGAATTCTATTTGAGAGCGGAAGCCATTAATTTTGCTACTCACTCTGTGTACCCGGAGACCGGATGACTCGAATGGAAAGTAACAGAGCAATCCAATAGATTGTATGTATGAATGTATGTATTATTGTGACAATTATTCGCAAGAAATAAAGCTTTTGAACTTACGTATCTCGTAGTGACCAAAGAATCGCCAATGTCAAGCAAATGTCCGAATCTGTAAAAAATAATTAAAGCGCATAAAAAATTTTCAATTTAATTCAAATGTTGCTTGTTTTATTGTAGTTATATAACTAACTAGTATGTAATGATATAAGACCATGTACGCTAAATATATTTTCGATCATCGGAAAATTCTAAAATAATTTGCACATATCCACCAGTGATATTCACTCAAACTCTAGGGATGAACTTAGATGACGAAGGCCAAAAGTCGTATATTTTGTAGAGCTACACGTTGAGAGTAAACGCTTATATTGGGTATTAATCCATTATGAATCTTTTATGAAGGCGTAATAAATCTTTGGAGGAGTTATAAATTGGACTCAGAGGGAAGTAATATGTAGGATGTATATTCAGCTCTGCATCGATTTTCACTAAATTTAACGGAGTGCATTATAAGACTTCGAGAAAGATTATATTAAACCAGCAAAGAAAATAATTCGGGCGGGGCCAACTATATGGTACCCTACATCACTATGCGTATTTAGTAGATCTCCCGTGACAAAAAAAGCTTATATTGGGAATTTATGTGAAGTAGATCATACCAAATAGGAACATATTTGAATGCGCATCATGGCTTTAGAATAGTCACAATTTGGGAAGTACCTCCAACTTTAAATCGATTTTCAACAAATTTGACGAAGGCTTTTGTACCTCAAGTACCAAATAACATTGCTATATTGTGCATGATAAGACTTCGATAAGGATTATATTAAACAAGTAAAAAAACACTTAGTTCGGCCGGGCCAAACTTTTAATACCCTCCACCTTAGGGTAAAGGAAACATTAGAAGAAATGTGGCAAAAACCATTAAAATGCAATGTTTCTCCAAAGGAGCTAGAACCCATTATGACCTACAACTACCAATTTTCAGAGAAATTCGTGAAAAAATGTGTCAAAAATCATCAAAATACCGAATATTGGGAGGTACAGTAATATGGGGACTATACCAAAACGTGGACCTATACATAAAATGTTTCGCCACACGAAGTAGGACCCATTATAACCAACAAATACCAATTTTTAGACAAATCAGTGAAAAAATGTGCAAAAACCATCAAAATACCGAATATCGGGAGGTACAGTAATATGGGTGCTATACCAAAACGTGGACCTATACATGCAATGTTTTGCCACACGAACAGGGACTCATTTTGACCCACAAATACCAATTTTCAGACAAATCCGTGAAAAAATGTGTCATAAATTATCAAAATACCGAATATCGGGAAGTACCGCTATATGGGGACTATACCAGAACGTGGACCGATATATCTCATTTTCAGTACCAACCGTCCTAGACACAATACAAATTGCTTTGCTAAATTTTGGCGCTCTACGTCAAATAATGTGGGCTGTATCGTGATTTCAACAGACAGACGGACATCGTTAAATCGACTTAGAATTGTATGCTGATTATGAATAAATATACTTTATGGGGTCTTCGACGAATATTTAAGGATGTTACAAACGGAATGACAAAGTTAATATACCCTCCTTTCCAAGGTGGAGGGTATACAAATATTTATTGGAGCAATAGATATACCGGACCGCGTTGCACCAAATGGAAAAATTCGGTTGAATAAGAAAAAAAATCTATTCAATTTGGGCCGATATTACATATATGGTGAGCAATAACCGTCAAATCGGAGGAAGATGTATAAATTTGGCAGAGGTATTTTCGTGCTGTATCTGATGTCCGGTAATTTGTAAGTATTTGCTTATTAGGCCGAATTCCGTCAGAAGTGCCAAAATTCAGTCCATGTAGGCGGATATAAGCAATGTGGTGCACAATAAACCTATAATTGCATAAAGATTTATATGGGAGCTATATCCAAATCTGAGCCGATCTTCATACAATTTTAGGACCTTATTTCTGAGTTCTATCTTATATCTGGTACCAAAGATTATTGTTGTGGAGTACATACGCTTTACGCTTGGATAAAACATATCTATGGGAGCTATGTATAGCTATAGCTGAACCGATTTTCACCAACATTTTGAGTGCTTGCTTTTTGGATGAATTCCGTGAGTGCCAAAATTTAGCCGATTTGAGTCGATATTTGTCATTTGGTGTACAATAAACCTGAAATCGGATATATACATGGAAGCTATAACCAAATCTAAACCGATACTGAAAAAATCTTAGAAACCTTTATCTCGGCCCTATCTGATGTCTGGAACCAAAGATCATTGTTGTGGAATGCATATTACGCATGTGAGGGACTTAAAACCTTAAATCCGATGAAACATGTATGTGGTAGCTATAGCTGTATCTGAACCAATTTTCACCAAATTTGAAAGACTTATTTCCAGGATGAATTCCGTTGGAATTTCCAAAATTTAGTTTATTTGGGCTAATATCAACCATTAGGTGCACAACAAACCTGGTATATCTGGTATCAAATATTTTTCCTGTGGAGGGCATATTACGAATGTAAGGGACTTAAACACCAAATCGGATAAAACATATATTTAAGAGCTATAGCTATATCGGAAACGATTTTCAGCAAATTTTATGTCATTTGGGCTGATATTGGTAATTTGGTGAAAAATAAACCTGAATTATAAGAGAGATATCCTAATCTGATCCAATCTCGATAAAATTTGATGGAGGTATTTTTGAGTCCCATAAATTATCTGGTACCAAATATCATTCTTGTGGAGTGCATATTACGCGTGTGAGGGTTTTTAAATCCCTCATCGGATGAAACATATATACGAGCTATATCTACAGAGTGAGATAAAAACAAATGCAACCAATTTCAGACTGCTGTCATTTCTAAGCCACTTGTATGATAGCTGTTAGAATTGTTCCAGTGACAGCTCATTATATTGTTTACAAGCGTACAAAAGCATTTTGGTGAGAATTTTCCAGAAAAAAAGTTATTCCTGATGAAATTCAAGCGTGATAGTGTGATTTCTTTATATTTGACTGGAAAACCACAAGTGGCCATCGCTAGAGCACTCCAGCATTTAAATGTGAATAAATCTTTTGTGTCTCGTAACATCGCTCGTTACAATGATACTGGTAGCGTTGCCCGACGTCAAGGAAGTGTACAGAAGAAACAGCAACATCAGCAGAAATGGTTCGAAAAGTGAAGAAGCGACTTGATCGAAACCGGCGTCGCAGTGGTCGAAATTGGCTTGTGAGCGGAATATATCGCAATATTCCATTCGGCAAATATTGAATCGGGGTAAAGCCATTGAAATTCCAAAAAGTGCAAAAGCTTATAGCGCAACAGAAAGAAAATAGACTCAAAAGAGCTAAAGGGTTGCTTTGCTTTGCCGAAAGTGGTGAACTATCGAGTTTGGTTTTCTCCGATGAGAAAAAATTCGTTGCCCGGCAGTTTGTAAACAAACAAAATGATCGTGTTTACTTGCCGAAGAGGTCAGCTGAAAATGTGCACCTTCGGTTGGACACCAGAACTATTATCGTGAAAATATTCTGGAGGGTGTATTAAAGCCTTGGGCACCCAAACATTATGGCCGCAGACCTTGGACATTCCAACAGGACTCAGCACTTGCCATCCAAGAATGGTTACAAAATGAGGTTCCTTGCTTCATTTCCAGCGCACAATGGCCACCAAAATATCCGTATACCAATTCGTTAGACAAAGTTATCACTAAAAAAATACCAAAGTTTTGATCACCTCAAGGCAACGCTTCGCCCGGAATGGGCCAAAATACCGCAGAGCAACATTCGGGCAGCTTGTGATGGTTTCATTGGCCGTTTGAAGGCCATAATTCGTACCAAAGGTGACTAGTTAGAACAAATCTAAACTTATTCTAAAATTTGATGCTATTTCCTGCTTTCATTTAATAAAATTTAAAAAAAAAAAATGTAACAATTATGGCGATTGAATTTGTTGCAGTTTTTGTATGTCTAGATTTTAGCTCTATCCGTTCACATAATACCAAAGAGTACAAAATTTATTAATTTTTTACTATTTTAAGGACATTTATAGTTGGAGTTTTCTTTGATACATTTATCCTACATTTAATCTGCGACTATCATTCCAATTTCTGAATTCTAGCTCCATCCCTTCCTCAAATACTAAATACGCTATAGATAGGTTAGCACTTTTCTTATACATACAGCACGCAGTTTCGAAACCAGCTCTTTTCACCCCTATATCAACTTTTTAAATTTTAAGCTCCATCCTTTTTACAAAAGCAAATTGTACCAAATTTCTCATCATTTAGTACAGCAACATTACTCTTACACCTTTCTTAAGCCACATCCCTTATCAATTTCTTCCCAATTTTAATTCTTTTAACAAATATCGAGATTTTAGCTTTATCAGTTCCCATAACACCAAGTTTATTGATATTTAGTACTTTTTGTAGACTTATATTTCGAATTGTAGGTATTTTAGCCATCAGATCTGCATGTTCCAAGTAGTCAATCTGTTTGTCGCAGGTATATTTTGTGAATAGAATTTATTGAAAATATTATGTCCCTAAATAACTTGATGGCATTTTTTAAATTTTTATTTAAATACAATTTAAAGCCAAGGTGTGATTTCCTCGGTCGCAAAATCTATTACATTTGCTTATATTGACTAATAAATTTGCATCGCCCTCAAATATTGAGATTTTCTATATTTCCTTTTAAAGAATCATTTACAATTTTGCCTTGATTGTTATTTTGTACCGGCCTAGACCACTAAATAACAATGTACGATATACATATTTATTTGGCATTAAACGTCTTTAACAGCCGTGGGAAATATAGATTAAATTATATGTTTCTTTGTAAATGCGCCATAACATTTAATAATTCATATACATACATATATATATACGAGTATTTGTAACATCTCCAATGGCTTTTTTGACTGATTACAAATATCAGTTTAACATTTCCTTTGTTTGTTGCTGTTCGGTCGGTCGTTCCTTGGTTCGTTATGCCTGCAGGGTTACACGCAGCGACTGATGCCGAAAACATTTGTTAATAATGCCAATTATTTTAATATTCTCTGGCATATTCACACCAAATTACTTTAATGTTCATTAACATGAATTGCATTAACAATTATCGCCATCAAACGAAGTGATTACGGCTGGCTGGCTGGCATAAAACAAAAGCAACAAACAAATACTTGTAGCTTCGGCACTCTAGCAAGTGGTTGTTTGTAATAATACCAGCTGGCAATTGAAGCTAAGCTTTCCCACATTACATTTGTGTCGCGGCAAAGCTAACCAACTGACCAACACCAAGTGATTACAGACTCTTTAAGGTCCATAGCCCCAAACCACCTCTGACAGAGACAAAGGAAGATACCAAAACGAATTCATTTTAATTCTTGTTTATTTTTTTTTTTTTTTTTTTTTTCTTCGTTTCTTGTCTAATTAGCAATTTTCTTAGCATCTACACCAACTAATTAAAAATAATTTCACTGTTTGTAATTTTCAGTTTTGTTGTTAAATTTTTGTTTGTTAAAAATATATAAATTCTGTGAAAATTCTCTCAAATGAGCTTTAAATTGAGGGTGTAGGGTTTGTAGTAGTTCATCTAAATTCTTTGGAAAAATAACTATGAAAATCTGCCATGCCTTTGAGATTATTTGCGGAAATTACTTTTTAATTTTCGTAGCACTTTTGGTTTAAATATTTTAATATTATTTTCTTCCTTTGACAAACAAAATCTCTTTATTATAATGACATAAATCATTTTTAATGTATTTTTCAGGGAAGAATTCGAAAGCTGATGACTGTATACAGTCCTGAGGTACTCTTTCTTTGTCAACAATATTTTTAGATAAAATGTAAACATCATTTAATACAATCTAAAACCTCTTTTTAGGCTAAGCCCCAGTTACTTTTTCTACTACTAGCAAATATTTTTCGTTAGTCGCAATTTGTATACCCTACACCATACTGTGGTCAGGGTATTATGTCTTTGTACATTTGTTTGTAAGATAAATAGGATGGAATTCGGCACATATAACCAAATTGAGCCAAGAAATTTGGGAGGAATTGGTTTAGATATAGCCATAGCTCCCATATATATTCTTCATCTGATTTGTTGAATTTCCCTTCCACAGCCGTAATATGCGCTCGGTAATATACATCTCAGAAATACTTTTACCAAATTTTATCAATATCGGTTCAGATTTGGATAAAGCTCCTAAATATATCTTTACTCGATTTTAAGTTTATTGTGCACCAAATGGTTAATATAAACCCGAGAGGTATTTCTCAGCTGTATTCGATATCTGGTACCAAATATAATTGTTATAGAGTGTATATTACGAATGGGAGGATATAAAGATAAAATTGGGCGATTTATGCATATGGCAGCCCTAGATATGTTTAAATTGATTTTAACCAAATTTTAAGTACTTGCTTTATTGCTGAACTCGGTCGGAAGCACCAAAATCTTTCTGCACAATAAAATTAAAACCGGACAAAGATATAAATGGCAGGTATATCTAAATTTCGACCGATTTGGACCAATATCAATATGGTTCATCCATGGGCCAAACAAATCATTGGTGGACAATTTCATCTCAATCGGACAATAAATGTGTCTTTTACTTTGCTTACAAAAATACATGGACAGATAAATGGACGGCCGGACAGACATGTATAAATAGACTCACTACGGAAATCAAAAATAACTATGGGTCAAATTACTTTCCTCCACAGTGTGGCTCAGTGTATAAATAGGGTGAAATTAGACAAATCAAAACAAAATTGTATGCGGGTCTAGAGCATAAATAGTTGGAGGGGAGTTACAAACGAAATGACTAATTTATATTAACATCCATAGGATGGATGGTATAAAAATGCCGACCCCTAATTCTTAGCGATCGCTCATTATAATTCAATATTTCATTACCCTGAATGGGTTGAATCACACTTCTAAATTAAATATTCAAAAATTAGTCGCATCGAACACCGCTGTCATTTCCAAGCCACTCGCCCGACAGCTGTTAAAATTATTCCAGTGACAGCTCATGATATTGTTTACAAGCGTACAAAAGCATTTTGGTGAGAATTTTCCAGAAAAAAAGTTATTCGTGATGGAATTCAAGCGTGATGGTGTGATTTCTTTATACTTGGCTGGAAAATCACAAGTGGCTATCGTTAGAGCTCTCCAGCATTTAAATGTGAATATATCTTTTGGGTCTCGTACCATCGCTCGTTACCGTGATACTGGTAGCGTCAAAGAAGTGGATGGAAGAAAACAGCAACATCAGCAGAAATGGTTCGAGAAGTATAGAAGCGACTTGATCTAAAACCGCGTCGCAGTGTCCGAAAAATGGCTCGTGAGCTGAACATATCGGCAAATATTTCATTCGGCAAATATTGAAAAATGAGCTCGGGGTAAAGCCATTGAAATTCCAAAGAGTGCAAAAACTTACACCGCAAGAAAATAGACTCAAAGAATTAAAGAGTTGCTTCGCTTGGCCGAAAGTGGTGAACTGCCGAATTTGGTTTTCTCTCATGAGAAAACATTCGTTGTCCAGCAGTTTGTAATGGCCACCAAAATCTCCGGATACCAATACGTTGGACTATTGTGTCTGGAGTACTTTGGAAAGCAAGGTTGGCACTAAAAAAATACCAAAGTGTCGATCACTTCAAGCAAGCGCTTCGTCGGAAATGGGCCAAAATACCGCAGAGCAACATTTGCGCAGCGTGTGACGGAGTCATTGGCCGTTTGAAGGCCAAAATTCGTGCCAAAGGTGACCAATCGATCAAATCTAAACTTATTTTAAAATTTGATGCTATTTCCGACATTTTTGCATTCATTCAATAAAATTTAAAAAAAATTAAATTATGGAGTTTGACTTCGTTGCTGTTTTTTTATCTCACCCTGCAGATGGTCCAACATTTGAATAATAATGGCAGACGTCAACATATATTTAAATAAGCGCACATTGGGTGACATTATATATCTGTCGGCAAAACCGACTAATACTTTTTAACTTGTTTTTGTATGAAATCCGGCATATGAAACATCTTTAAAATAGTATAGTAGTATAGTTTTGGTGTAGTCCTATAAAGCCAAATTGCGGTGTTTTTTTGCGGTCAAATTAACCTAGTGTTAAGTCAAGTGTTTCCGCTTTATTTTTTCACATATTTTTTTATTCATTTGTCTAGGGCCTGTGGTGTTACCAATGTACAGGGAGATACTTCCGGGGCCTTAAATACAAAATATTGTTACAATTTTGTTAAATATCCCAAGGTTTCTTTCATGCAGGAGCTCTTTAAGCCATTCCATATTTGTTTTCAATTTCTTATTAGATATTTTAATTTTCAAGTCTCCACTAAATTATGTTCCTACATTCAAGTATAAAAAACTAAATTTTGTTGAATTAACCCTCTCTATAGATGTTATCAATTCTGGATGTTTATTTCGTTTTCTTTGGTTTTGGTTTTGTTTGAACTACCCTACTAGGTGACCTAAAAAACGGGACATTCATTCATTTATTGGCTCTGTGTCCATGGCTGAACACCGTTAATATGAAGTGGACAACGTATGACATACCAGCATTCACACATGTACATATGTGTGTTTGTAGATATGGGAGAACAGAAAGGACTCAATAAAATGGATATTTTTTTATAAAAATATGGATATACAAATTTTAGTTCAACTGTTAAATACATCACTCAAAACCCATATTTACTCCCTAAGTGATGTTGGAGCGTTGTAAAACATTCGACCTTGAATGCTATATGCCATATTGCAGGCAGAGTTTAGTGCTTATTTAAATTTCCAATAACACCGTGAGACACCCACAAAGCAAAGATTTCCTACAAAGCCATCACAGAAGTAACACCGGATTTTTAAGAATTTTTTTAAATACGGAAAATTTAAACTGAATGCGAACAGGAACATTTAAAAATATCATTCAAGCGTTCCATTCAGTAGCCAGGCTGCACTGTTAATTTCAACATTTAACACTTTTTTGTCCCAATTCATTTTGTTCGGCCAATGTTGGAGTACTACTAGGTCGTTTCGGATTTTTTCCGCCTCTTGTTTTTGTTCTTATTGGCATTGTTACATATTTTAGCCCATTTACTATCGGTCGGTTTCCTTTATTAAGATTTGTTGTGCATTTGACTGGATTTCTTTCGAATGCTTTCGTTCTGTGTTCTTTTTTTTTGTGGTTTTCATCCGTTTTGTTTTTGTAGTGTCGTCGTCGTAGCTACTAAAGTCACCGTCCGTCCATCGGCCTGGCTTTTGTGGCCGGTCATTCCAGCCACTGGGTCAGGTATATATGCTGCTGGGCAAACGGCATATTGAAAAACACTACATAAATTAAAACAAAAATGTAGTTGTTAACCTGAACAAATTTATTATTTTGTACAACTTTTGAAATGAATTACAATCGGTACAGGAGGCCGACGACCCACCGCTGTGCGTTGTGCCTATTCGTTCAACTGTGTACATCAATTCATTACAACACACTCATACACACACACAATTTTTTGTCGTATCGTCCTCCTCTTCTTTTGCTGATGGTCACAGTTCTCAGGTTGTTGGAAGTTAGTTGTTGCCTTTTTTTGGACACTCTGAGCGATTTGACTGGGTGTAAGTTGGTTTTTGCCCCGAATTATATTTAAATAAAAAAGATGAATGAAAATAGCTTAACAATTATTCAGGCGTTACAATTGTACCAAGATAAAACAGTGGGCTAAATGGGGAAATTAATACCAAATATATTACCTGAAAGAATATAATTAAATAAATATTTTTTATAGGAAAACTTTCAAAAAGTCTGACTAAATTTATTTCAATGGAAAATTATAAGAATCATACACAGCCTGCTTAATAGTAGTTCTCCTAGAAACATTATTAGTCAGTTATTTCGAAGCCTAACAGTATTTTTTTTTCAGACAAAACCCACCGTTTTTTTTAAGGAAAAGTGCTATTTAGCCAGGATAGCAGTACCCCTGTCGGTCCACGGTGTGGTGTAGTCCATAAATAAGGGTAAACCCCGATTTCAGTTGAGTCCTTTTTATACCCTCTACCATACATAGTATGGAGGGTATATTAAGTTCGTCATTCCGTTTGTAACTCATCGAAATATAACTCATCGAAAAAAAAAAAAAAAAAAAAAAAAAATATATATATATATATATATATATATATATATATGTATATGTATATATATATATATATATATATATATATATATATATATATATATATTCTTGATCAGCGTAAAATTCTAAGACGATTTAGCTATATATGGGCTATATCGATTTTCGGTATTTTGATGATTTTAAACACATTTTTCAATGATGATTGATTTTAAACACATTTTTCAACGGAATTATCTGAAATTCTACACAAGGAGTTCTTTGTGAGTACTTTACCGCCTAGAAGAGAATTTTATATTAAGGTCTACGATATTGTATAGCCCCCATATAACGGTACCCCTCGATATTCGGGATTTTGATGATTTTAGCAACATTGTCTTAAATTCTATACAAGGAGTTATTTGTTGTCTATATTGTTTGTCTATATAGGTCCACAATATCGTTTATCCAGAATTTTAACAGAATTTTTAATGGATTTTATTTTTATTTTTTGAAAATGTCCTAATTCGTTCGAAATGGTGAAGGATATTCAAAGTTCGGCCCTTACTTACTGCTTTTTTTACTTGTTTCCATTTAGTTGGCCAACTTTTGGTATTTTGATATATTAAAATGTTACGAAAAGTACTAAAATGTTCTAAAAGTTGAATACTTTGTATTAGACTTTCGGAATGAGATAGAATTCTGGAATTTGAAATGGGAGTCCCAGATGGAGTGGAGGATAGATGTACCAAAGAGTTTTTGTAAATTCGAAATTAAAGCTTAAGAAAGCTCTAAAATGGTACTAAAGTTCTTAAATGGTACCAATTGGTATTATGTGAACGGTTTTGAAAATGTGTACTAAGTGATACTAAATTTGAACAGTTTGGTTTAGGATGAACGGATGTAGTTGGAATTTTGAAATTTTGTAAGTAAGTGGTATGTGATAAAGGTGTGGGTTTGGTGCACTAAAAGTACTAAATAGTACTATGATTGGTACAATTTGTACTTTGTTCAGATAGTGTGTAAAATTTGAAATTTGACATTAGCGTCGCTGCTCATGTGTAACCATAGGGGGTGGTTTCGGGAATGTGTTCTATAATTGTACGAAAAGTACTGAATTGTACAATATTTGGTATTGGGTGAAGGAATTGAGATAAAATACTAAAATGTGATATTTACATTACTAAGGGTATCTGTGTTTGAGATTTGGAGGTGGTTTTGAAAATATGTACTAAAAGTATACGAAAAGTACTAAATATTACTAAATTGAAAATATGGTGAAGGAATATGTCCGGAATCGTCAAATTTGATATTGAGGTGTCTGTTATAAGAATTGAGCTCCATATGGAGGAAATGTGTAGAAATATGTACTATTATTGAACGGAAAGTACTAGATGATACTACATTTGGAATTGGTTTAAGGGTTAGAGGCAAAAATACAAAATTTTATGTTTAGATTACTGTTGGTATATGTGTTTCAGTTTTGGCATGGTTTGGAAATACGTCCTGTACTTGTACTAAATTTTACTTAATGGTACTAAATTTGGTATTTGGTGAAGGAGTAGGGCTAGAATCCTGAAATTTAATATATATGGCACTGTTGGTGCGTGTCGTTAATATTTGGAGGTGGTCTGGTAAATACGAGCTCTAGTTGTATATATGTACTATATTTACTATAATTGTACGAAAAGTACAAAATGTTACTAAATTTGGTATTGGGTGAAAGGACAGAGCTGAGGTCCTGGAATTTTATATTGCGATAATTGTTGGTGTCTAAAATGGAGATATGGAACGGGTTTGCAAATAAGTACGAAAGTTATACGAAAAGTACTAAATGTTAATAAATTTGGTATTGAGTGAAAGAATAGAGCTTGAATCCCGAAATTTGATATTGATGTCTCTCTTTGGTGTTGAGATCCTGTGGTTGTTTTGTTCGAAAAATGGTACTAATGTTAGATCACTTTTGGTGAATGGGAAGGAGAAATGTAGATTGTTGTCGATATGCGTACTAAATGTTACAAAATTTGGTATTGGATGAAAGGATTGAGCTGAAAATCTGATATTTGATATTGAGGTCACTGTTGGTTTCTAGGCTTTACATATAGACACGGTGAAATAGTTTCGGGCAGAAAAACATGGATGTAGGTCCATAGAGCAATGGTTTTACTTGTACCTCCTCAGTAAACCTCAAAATAAAATATTTTAAGGATTTTTTGTTATAAAAGGTAAATTATTTCCTGTTATTCATTCCGCAAAAGGAAAACCTTGAATACTCTAGAAACATTAAGTATGATGCATAAAGAATTTTGTTAAACTTAAAATATTGTGAATTTTGAGCATTGAACAAGTAAAAAAGCTGTAAGTTCGGCCGGTCCGAACTTTGAATAACCTCCACCATTTGAAACGAATTTTGCAATTTTCAAAAAAATAAAATCCTTTGAAAATTCTGTTAACATAATAAAAAAAAATGAATGTAGCAGTAAGTAAGCCATTACAATATCCAAATGTGAAACTTTAAAAAAAAATTGGTAAATAATGTCGCTAAATTCATCAAAATATCGAATATAGGGAGATACCGTTATATGGGGGCTATACGAAGCCGTGGACATGCACAGACAATTTTGTCGTAGGCTGTAGTATCTATTACGAACCTAAAATATCAAATTTGAAACATTTCCGCTGAATATTGTCGCTTAAATCACCAAAATACGGAAAAAAGGGAGGAACGTTGTATGGGAGCTATACGAAGACCTGGAACAGTACAGACAATTTTCTATTTCAATTTTCTATTCTATACTATATTCGATATTATTACGAACTTTATATACCAAGTTTGAAACTATTCCGGTGAGTAATTTCTCCATACTATGGTGAATGGTATAAAAAGCCTAACACGAACAGTTGGAACGAATCTAAAATTTTAGGGCAGACTTTACGCTGACCAAGGAACAGCGACTTACTACTTTTACAAAAAATACGACTTTAGCCTTAAAATGTGTTTTAAATACATGTAAATTCTTGGCATTTGGGTAAGATTTATAGTTTTTACCCCGTTCAGGACCTAAAAAGAAAATTCCAAGACAAATATTTTTTTTAAATAACTTGACTTGCTACGATCCCACTTTAAAGGAATTTTTTAACCTTACTTTTAAAAACGGCCCAAAAAGACCAATCGCTCGAGGGTTAACAGATTCCTCGAATATTTATCTGTAATATTTCTGGAGGCAAAGGCAAGGATTTCGAGGAATCTTAATCCGTAAACTTCCAAAAGCCTTAAACTTAAAAAGGGGTTCCTATTTAGGTTACTTTGCAATATTAACTATACACGTGTCTCCTTGTTTTTGGTTCTACTTTCATAATCTGCTGGATTTTCCACTTAATTTTTTTTTCGTGTTGCACAGTGTAATCAAACTTTTATTCATATTAAACATATTTGAATTAATCCAGCCCGAAACTAGTTCATCCGTGCGATTTTTTCTTTATTCAGTAAACTTTTATTAATACCCATTGTATAATATTGTCCTAGAATGAAGCATTCCAAGCCCAGTATTCTTTGGTGCAACATCACCACTTGGCTACATTTTCCTTATTTCTTAAATGTTTGCCAAACAACACAACAAGGAAATGACCTACATTCTACACTTTCTTGATGCCATTCAATCTTCCTGTGATTTTTATAAAACTTTCAATGACATTCTAATAGCTTTCCTATCGGCATTCTTTGCAAAGTCATTGGAGACCACTTCATTTCCTTTATAAAGATTACCCCATAAAAGTTCTTCAATTGTTGTCCGAACCCATTGAATTGGTGGGCAAAAGTTGAGCTACAACTTAGCAAACCACTGTCCAGCAACAACATCCATCCAGGTGCTGACTGGATGCTAGCCTGACTGGCCGGTGTGGGTGTTCGGCTGTGTCTGTCCGTCCGTCTTTCTGTCTGTCTGTCGGGCCGTGTGAATCTATGCCAACGAAAGAGAAAAACTGAAAACTTTGAGTGGCAGAGAAAAATGGTTCAGGTGGTTGGTTCATTTAATGTCTGTCTCCTATGAACAAATTAAGATGACCCAAGTGTCAACTTCTTAAATGAATGGTCAAACTTGTTGCATGTCGCATATAGGATTTCAATGTATGACCAGGCAATTTTTGCCTCGGCAGGACAAACTTGTAGCCGGGTGAAAGGAACTGTGCACCAACACGGGGGGCATAATTCATATGCAGGTTCAGAGCGAGTCGGTTCGGATGGTCATAACTACAGCTGTGATATGGCAGAATGGCAGTAGAAAAAAGATTGTAAATTATGGTGAAAATGGGGAAAGAGGGAGAAGAGAAGGGAGAGAGAGAGAGAGAGTGAAGGTGTTTCTTATTGTTTTCTTTTTTTGTGCAAATTTTGTATTAGCATCACGCAGCAAGGCCTAGGAATTTTTGTCTGTGTCTATCAGAAATTGTTTTGCCTTGCAAACACCCACAACCGTCTGCTACACCTGGAGTAGTGGCCAGCAGTGAGACACCAGCGAAATGGTCAAGGGGAGGGGTGCAAGACCAGGTAGTTGTCCAGTGGCCAACAGAGTTAATTGATTGATGGATTGCGTAGCAAGTAAAACTCTATTAAAACCTGACATGCATACGTACAACATAATTTTGCAGCCTGGAATCTTGGCTCGACATACGACCAGAGCATACGGTCTGGTCAGGCAATGCATCAATGTCTAATGTCTGACTTGTCTGTTTATGAGGCCAGCCTTAAATTGTGGCACTGTATGTGTGTCTGCGTTTGCCACCAAGTAGCCGTGTGCAGTGATTTGATATTTTGTCAGTTAGAACACCAAAATATGCTGAATATGTGAAGAAGACTGGGAGGTTGGCCAGGTTATTGGCAGGGCCCAACAGGTAACAGACAATAACAAAAATTCACTTACGATTTTAAACAATTTTTGTTATTTAATTTTTTTTCAATTCGGGGGCCTCTTCTATTCCAACTCTGCAAATGAACAGCAGTTCAAATGCTGTGACCGTACGTACATACGTCTTATTCTCCAACATATTTGATTGGCTTAAATCACCAAATTAAAGGTTTTCAATTATAAATCTCAACCTTTTGGGTTGAAATGTGGCAGCTTTTGCTGCTGTACCACCGAATACGGTAATTTTGTTGGCTGTGTTGAGTAACTTTGTAACAGTTTTGCGGAGTTGAGTATTTCGTTTTATTTAATTATTGTTTTATCGTTAGTTTGCTTATATTTGATCTCCTGTTGAGAAGTGGCAGTTGGCAGCCGCTGTTACATCTGCGGGTATTTGCAAAAGGGTGGAGTGTTTTTTTTCGTGTGGCATAAGTTGATCTTACATGTCATGTAATTTTTTTACTTGACTACTTTTACGCTATAACGGATAAATTGTTTGTATGGGAAAATTACAGTTATAAATAGGAAAATTATCCGACCAAATATACTGTGGAACACAAAAATTATTTCAGGATAATTCAGCTAAAAATAGGAGACACGTGTATCGACGTTTTGAAAGTTTACATCGCAAAGTAACCAAAACTTTGGGGGCAAATTCTCACCTCTTCCACACTGGAAGAATGTCGGATTAAGATACCTTGAAATTCATTGATTGTTGCTGTATAGTGTCTTCGGCAATATTACAGATAACAACCCAAGGATTATTTTGGTCAAAAATATTAACCCTCAAATTTACTCGCCCAGATCGACTTTTGTCCTTGCATTACTGGCTAAACTGTCATGGTAAGCATTTATAAATTATAACACTTTTTGGCACCAATACATTTTTTTGTCAATAATTACGAGAAAATTCGGCAGATTATGAAAGTAGAGCTAAAAAAGGAGACATGTAATGGCGTCTTGAAAGTTTACATCGAAAAGTAAAGTTGAGGCGGCAAGTTTCCCCTATTCCACACTTTTGGAAATTTTCAGATTAAGAACTCTCAGAATCCGTGCATTTTAGGTATAAGTGTCTTTGAAAATATTGCAGATATTACCCTCAAGCCATACGACAAAAGGGGTCTTTCTGGTTCTTTATAAAAAATATGGTTAAAAACTCCCGTTAAAGATGTTTGCAGGCTATCGAAAAATTCTAAGAATTTTTTATCATGAAGGTTTATTTTGGGTACCTTAAAGTCGTACATCGACACTTTGGTATTTGTTCGTGCCAACCTTGCTTTCCAAAATACTCCAGATACAATCGTCCAACGGATTGGTATTCGGAGATTTTGGTGGCCATTGTGCGTTGGAAATTAAGCGAGGAACCTCATTTTGTAACCATTTTTTTTAGTGCTGTCTTCACAGCAGATCTTGTGTTAGTAGAAATAATGGGATGTGTGAATTTCGAAGAGAACCGGATGCTTATTTCGGATTTTATAACCGGTTTGGTTATTCGAAATGTTGATACCTCTACAATTACTGGCTTAAAAAATAAGTAATATCGGTCCCCGTTTTCAAAGATTTTTTATATTTGTAAAATATTTTGCAAATATATGTTTACATTTTTGGTATAGCTCTTATCCTATCCTCAAGCCTAATATCAGTAATTTAGAAGCTCTTTTATTTTTAATACCCTCACCGTGAAAAGTATAGCATTTTAAGTTTGTCCATCCGTTTGGGTTCGGTGTTTTGACGATTTAGGCCACATTTTCTATAATACTTCCGTATTTGTAGTTCATGATGTGTTCTACCTCCGGTGTCAGAACATTGTTCATAATGGTTCTCGGCTAAAGAAATCGTAGAATAAAGAAGGGGTTCAGACCACATCCCAATCAAATCCAGTTGTATTAAACTAGGATTCGGATCAAGTGACATATTTCAATCCAAATTGTTTGGCCTTAATGTTTGTCGTTGACAGGGGTTTGAGATGTCAGCAAGCGGTCATTTGATGGTTTTCCGAACATTTAAGCTAGGATTCCTTATTAAGGAAAGCCTTGTGGTCATTTATAATAAATTTATTACCTGTATGAGAATCACATACCAAATGTCAATTAAACACATCATTTTTGTAACTCCATTTATCATACCATACCCCTCCTCTTTGCAGAGGTAAATCCCTGCATTACGATTTCAAAAATTACTTTTCAATTATAATTAGTTCGAATCTGTAGCGATTCTGACAGCATTGAATTTTCCCCAAACTTTTTTTGTTGCCATTCCCCCCTTTAGCTTTTTTTCCCCCGATTTGTTTTTCTTGTTCAAACGAAACGAAACTTTTATTATTCAGGAATATAAAGCCATTTATTTTAGTAACGCTTCCCCCTTTTTTTTCAATTCGCAGCAAAGTTATTCGTTTTACATTTCACTTCACTAAGTGTTTTATCGGCACCGAGTTGAAAGCGTAAAACGAAAAAAATCCATTAGGCACGCACAATACTGTTTTTTTTACAAATTCGATAGAATTCACTGCGGCTGCAATCCCGGAGATTTGAAGTCATTTAAAGTGTCAACAGACAGACTGAGAGACAGACGGCTACTGAAATAATTTTGTGGTAGATTTTATTTTCACTTTAGGGTAATGCTGTCCAAAAGTGGTAGAATTTTGTTAGGTAAATATTGGATTGAAAGAATAAAATAAATTTGTCATATAATCAGTAACCGTCTGCCTGATGGATGCAAAAAATATGTAGTATTTGAATAATGGTTTTATTCCCTATGTCTCTTTGGAGAACATTTAAACACAATCTACTGATGTACGTCCTTCTATCTGCTAAGCCCGATAACTCCCCCGCAAGGTTCAACATTTTTAACAAAAATATATACTTTATTATAGTTACGGGAGTATCTGAATTAATCCAAAGTAGACACGTTGCACAATTTATAGTAATTTAATAATTCTACGAACTTCCAAGCGTTAAGTAAATCGTAAACCTCGTGTGAATGTGGAATAATTGACGTACCACATTAACGCTGCAGACTTTACCAGTTTCTAAATGACATATCAGCTATGAGAGTCTCCAACTAAGTCCAATCTATGCGCATACTGATATTGGAATCCAACTTAGGATCTGCCAAAAAAATTCAAGTTTGATCTTTTTGGACTAGATTGGTTAACTTTATTCGATTGGGTCCAATTTTTAGCATGAACATTTTTGGAAGCTTGAGAATAGTAGTTCCATTTAAAAAATGTTTATCATCCTTGGCAATAATACACTAAGCGCGTTTTGTTAATTATTTTTCGAGAATTGTGGGTTTTCAATTATTTTCCAGAACTTTCTGTCAAGTATAGTCAACATTTTTAATTTTTTTCGAGGCTTTCCTATCCACTAGTAAAGACTCCCACTCGAGCAACCGTTGACAATGATTAGTAGATTACAAAAATTCAAAGAAAAAGTCCAAACTTTCCTGTCAAAAATCGTCGATTTGTAAAAAAATATTGTTTAAGGACATCCACATCAAGTATCGTGAATTTTTAAAATTATTTTTCTACGATTTCCGGGTCATGAGAATTGGATTTTAAAATTATTTTTCAGAAATACTCCGAAAATGATTTAAAAATGATTTTTGTAGGAAATCCCAATTTCCGGGACTTCATAACAAAGCACCGAGGACTTGTTATAGGATTTCCTAACTATGAATCGTGGATTTGTAAAAAATAGTTTTACAGGGACAGTAATCATTTAAAGGACTTCTTAACCAAGAATAGTGGATTTTAATGTTTTATACCCTCCATTATACATAGTATAGAGGGTATATTAAGTTCGTCATTCCGTTTGTAACTCATCGAAATAATAATTTTAGACCTGTCAAAACGAAACAAGATAGGAAGCTAAACTTTCGCACAGATCTGTGTTTTGTCTGCAGACAGGTCAAGTTCGAAGATGGACTCTATTGGTCCACGATATCGTATAGCCCATATAACGACCCATATAACCCAATATTCAGCCATGATTTCAATGGAATTGTCTGAAGTTCTACACAAGGAGTTTCTTTTGAGTACTTTACCCCCTGAAAAAGAATTGTTTATACAGGTCCACGATATCGTACAGCCACCATATAGCGGTATTCACCTGAAATTCTACACAAGGATTTATCTGTAAGTACTTTACTCTCTGAAAAAGAATTGGTCCACGATATCGTATATCTGCCATATAACGGCACGTTCTGATATATGGTATTCTGACGATTTTACCGCATTTTCCAATGGAATTGCCTGAAAATCCACACAAGGAGTACTTTATCCCCTGAAAGAGAATTATCTATATAGGTCCACGATATCGTATATCCCCCATATAACGGTATCTCCCGATAATCGGTATTTTGGTGTTTTTAGGGAAAATTTTCAATGGAATTGTCTTAAAATCCACACAAGGCGATACTTCTAAGTACTTTACCCCTTAGAAAATAATTGTCTAACTAGGTCCACGTTTTAGTTTAGCGCCCATATAACGGAACTCGCATATATTCGGTATTCTCATGATTTTTGAGAAATTATTCACCGGAATTGTTTCAAATTTCGTATTTGAAGTTCGAACCGTTACTACAGCCCATGACAAAAATTACTTATTAAGGACCACATCTTCGTATAGTCCCCATATAACGGTTTTCATTAGAGCAGTGTTTTTCGACGCAATTTTCCTTCAAATTTTTCAAGTTTCTTCTAAATGGTGAAGCGTATAAAAAAATTGTTTCATATATTACTCAAAAATTATTTTCTAGGAGTTCCGTAAAACTATATTTTCAGGACTTCCTAGCTAAGAATTGAGGTTATATTGATTTTTTTTTCTTCCAAAAAAAAAAATTACATTATAGCTAAAAATTTGGGGTTATAAACATTTCTTCCCATTACTTCCTGGCTAGAAGTCTTAGTCTTTTAAAAGTAATCTCCCAGGACTTCTCATGCATCCAGGACTACATGGAAAATTCACCAGGAATTCCTAGCAATTCCCGATCCAGAATCTTAGATTTTCTTGAAATCTAGTTTCCAGGATTTCCTGGGACTATTTTAAAATTAATTTTTTCAGGACCTTCTTTCCAAAATTTTTTATGCTTCCTAGTATAGATTCGTGATTTTTTAATTTATTTTTTCTTAAATGTTTTTTCTAGGCCTTCGTGGACAAGAGTCATGGATTTTGCTTAATTATTACTCTAAGATTTTTGCCAAAAATCTTTGGTTTAAACATTATTAATGGTGGTTTTTCATATATTACATTTTCCATTAGATTCTGGTCAAGAATCGTGTATTATTTTCTGACAAAAATAAATTTTTAAGGTCTTTCATATAACAAACATGGATGTTTTAGGAATATTTTTCATAAACCTCTGGGAAAACTTCTCTCAAATTTCATTTCGGTTACTTCACTGTTAAAATCGAATCAAATAATTTCATCTTGTGACAAATGAATTGATATGATTAATATAATATAAAATTTATACTAAATAAATGAACTGTCGAGGAAAAAAACACAATTTCTATACCCAATTCTTGGCTTTGAACGACTTTTCAGAGAAAAAATATTCAAGAATCATGCTTATTGACATCGTCTGAATACCAGCATACACTTCAACATCTGAATAATCTTAGACATAATTAAGAACACAACTTTCAAAGTAAACTGCTTTGGCTTATTGTTTCAACGTAATTTATTTTGCAAAATCTAATTACGATCAACAATGAGTTAAAAGATAATTCAATGGCTCCGTAATGCATCAATTGAGTATCGAAATAATTTATTTATTCAACCTCAACCTTATTCAACCTACCATTCAGACTACAACAAATACAATTTACATTTCTTGAATGGCCTGGGGCGAGCGTGGAGCCATGCTGGGAATTATAGGTAGCCAGCCACTCATTCAAGTGGCTTAATTTCCTTTTTCCAATTCCACTTGAATTGCTATTTAAAGGTAAATCGCTACTAATTGCACTACAACAATAGCAAAAGGGGGTTCAAGGGGAGGAGGGGATGGGTTTGTATATTCGAATCTGATTACAATTCATTTGAAATCTTAACTACAACACCTGTAGAACAATTGATTCGCTACACTTTGATTAGGTCGATATCAGCGTTTATTTCTCATGGAAATTTTCGAGCAATTCAAGCCTTTTGTTAGACAAGTAAAAAACATTATCTTCACACTTGGCGCCGTTAATTTAAGACAATTAAAAAGACGGCTCATTCTTCATTATTTTTGTTAATGAATGCATGCGTGAGTGTGTGAGTGAATGGAACTCACGGGGAGTGGGTGATGCTTCATTTGATTAATTCGATGGGAATAACGGATATATTTTAATTCATTTAGCCTTATAGCGACAGAGGGTATTTATCATTTGATACGGACGATATGTGTCTCGTCGTAATAACAGTTTGACATTTGAAGTCGATCTTACTATGTCCTATATGGAATAGAATGTTTGGCAAAAATATTGATCCTTCCCCGCAAAAGTTCAATATTTCAAAGGGATCAAGGGATTTGAAGAGGGGGGGGGGGGGATCACAGTATTCCACTTCATATAAAACCGATAAAAATATTGGAATGTGAAAAATTTGAAGAAAATCGGACTTACATTACCAATTTTTTGAGCACAATTATTAATTGGAATTTTAACCATTTGTGGGGGAGTCACAAAAGAATTTTTCCGATAAATTCCATATTTACATTAGATATCTGGTTGAGAAATATTATATAGCTACACCAAGTTTGAAAAGAAATTATTGAAAATTGGTACGCTTTGTGGGAGAAGTACCAGAAAGGGTAGACCGAATTATATTATCTTCACATCAGATCTTTCGTTAGTAAAATTAATGGAATATCTGAAATTTGAAGAGAATCGGATCCTTGTTTCGTATTTTGTGAGAGTCATAATTATTTAAAATCTGTACCCGTTGCACAGTGGTCGAGGTCGTATGGGAACAGCGGCCAAAAATACTTTCAGTGCAGATATCAATATGATTCTTTGGTTATGGTACCTTGATGGGATAAAAATAAAACATGTGACAAAATGGATATGATCGAAGCATGTTTTGGAATGGTCCCCTTACAACGTACCTCCCGAATAAGGGTTATTTGCCCAATTTTTGTCACATTTTTACACTACATTGTTCTGTTATTTGACATTTTACGTTCTAAAGAGCTAAAACATAGTCTTACTGAAAATAATTTGGAACGGCCCGCCTTCAGGTAGAGTCCCCCTGTAAAGGTACCTCCAAAAATATAAGTATTTTTTATACAAATCAATTTCAAATTTGATTATTTTTTTGTAAACAAAATATACATTTTTTGTAAACAAAATAAATAATTCAATATAAAATTAAATCAAAGGATATTTATAAATTTCAGTTTTATTCAAGTAAATCAAATGCAGATTTTAATAATATAGATTTTTTATTGGTTGGTAACGTTCGCTGTCCCGTTATAAAAGGGTCAGAGCTCAGAAGAAGACAGTTATAAGATCTGTGTTTGATGAAACACGAGATTTTTTTTCGGGTATGATTTAGTCGAAACTTTTTTATATCTTTGTTTCTAGACTCCACGGCCACCTCCTATAATTCTCCAATCGATACAATGACAATTCATAGTGTCGGGTGCATGTATTAAAATTTTATGAGCTGCGGGTGGAAGATAGTGCCATGGATATCTATTTGTTAACTCTTTAGCCGTTTCCAGTGCAAAGGCCTTAAGTTTTTCTACATTAATATTATGCCCAGAAGACAATGCAGGCAACATTATTGAACAGCCCTCAATTATATCCTTATCGATAATCTATGTCACTAGCACCATAGAACTGACAAAATTGGAGCGAAGTCACTTCAGTATATTGGGCATAACATACAAATCTGACAAAATCTGAAAGTTAAATTAGCGCGTCCAGATCATTACTAATGGCGTGAAAAAAATCACATTGGAGGATTCAGGGGGGAAAACAATTAAAACTTTAACTGAAATCCAATTTTATTTTCAAAATTAATCTTAAAGGCAACACAGAACACTCACACCGTCTATATTATACAAAACTACTAAACACACAAATTACTGCACTAAAAAGAAGCCAATACCTTGCTTTTCAATAATTATGCCAAGAATTGTCATTTTAAAATGTATTTAATTTTGTAATACAGATCTATTTTTACTCCACTTTTTCACTGATCCCACTGAAAAAAGCAACCAACTACATTTTCTCTTTTTTGATGCTATTTTCGAAGTGTCCCGTTAGGATGAAGCCAAGATTATTATGTTTTCTAAAAAGCTTAACCTCTTACGAGTTCATGTGTACACATTTGACAATAAATATCTGATCTTCATTTTTTGAATTTTGGCCAATGGCAGCGACCACTGTGCGTTGTAGAGGAAGTAAGAGAAGGAATTGTCCGATATATCCCATCTTCTCACCGATATCAATATTGAAATGTGACGAGTATAGTGTTGTATGAGCTTCATAGTTTTTCAAAATTTTGACCCGTTGTGGGAGAGGTATCAGAAGGTGTGCACCGATGTTGTCGATAATAATATTACGATGTACAAAGTTTGGACCAAATCCAAGAGTTAATGTGTGCATCATATAGACAGACGGGCGGACTGACGGGCACCCCTAGATCGACTCCTGTCCTGAATGTCCTGAAACGGGTATGGTCCAAAGAGACCAAGAGTCTAAAACCGTTATTTCGATGAGATACGTTTTGACCGTATCAAATCATATACAGGGTGAAATAAAAAAAACAAATTCAGACTGATGTCATTTCTAAGCCACTCGTCTGACAGCTGCTAAAATTATTCCAGTTACAGCTCATTATATTGTTTACAAGCGTACAAAAGCACTTTGGTGAGTATTTTCCAGAAAAAAGTTATTCGTGATGGAATTCAGGCGTGATCTCTTTATATTTGGCTGGAAAATCACAAGTGGCTGTCGTTAGAGCACTCCAGCATTTAAATTTGAGAAAAACTTTTGTGTCTCGTACCATCGCTAGTTACCGTGATACTGGTAGCGTTGACCGACGTCAAGGAAGTGGACGGGAGAAAACAGCAACATCAGCAGAAATGGTTCGAAAAGTAAAGAAGCGACTTCATCGAAAACCGCGTCGCAGTGGCCGAAAAATGGCTCATGAGCTGGATATATCGCAATATTCCATTCCTCAAATATTGAAAAATGATCTGAGAAAGAAATAAGACTCAAAAGAGCTAAAGAGTTGCTTCGCTTAGCCGAAAGTGGTGAACTGCCGAATTTGGGTTTCTCCGATGAGAAAACATTTGTTTTCCAGAGGTTTGTAAACAAACAAAATGATCCTGTTTACTTGCCAAAGAGGTCAGCTGAAAGTGTGAACCTTCGGTTGGCCACCATAACTCAAGCGCCGGCCATGTGATGGTGTGGTCCGCCATAACAGCCGACGGTCGCTCTCCGCTCGCATCAGAATAAATGCCGAATATTATCGCGAAAATATTCTGGAGGGTGTATTAAAGCCTCGAGCACGCAAATATTTTAGCCGCAGACTTTGGACATTCCAACAGCCATCTCACTCAGCACGCCACCCAAGAATGGTTACAAAATGAGGTTCCTCGCTTCATTTCCAGCACACAATGGCCACCAAAATCTCCGGATGCCAATCCGTTGGACTATTGTGTCTGGGGTATTTTGGAAAGCAAGGTTGGCACTAAAAAATACCAAAGTGTCGATCAACTAAAGCAAGCGCTTCGCCGGGAATGGGACAAAATACGGCAGAACAACATTTGGGCAGCGTGTGACGTTTTTATTGGCCCTTTGAAGGCCATAATTTGTGCCAAAGGTGACCAATTCGAACAAATTTAAACTTATTCTAAAATTTGATGCTATTTCCGACATTTTTACTTTCATTCAATAAAATTAAAAAAAAAGTGTAAATATTATGGCTTTTGACTTTGTTGCAGTTTTTTATCTCATCCTGTATTTTTTTTTTTTATTACAATTTGACCAAGCGCTGCGATAAAAAAGACATTTTCTCGCCAAAAGTCCTACATTTTTAATGATTTTCAGGCAAACAATCGGGGTTTATAAATATTTTCAGGTACTTTCTTTTAAAGAATGATCATTAAATTAAAATTCCTCTTAAATTAAATACAAATTCTTCCAGATTAAAAATCTTCCAAACGAAAATCGTGGATATTTAGGAACCTTTTTACAAAGTTTTCTTGAAAAAAAAAAACAAGCGTTCCAGCTGGAGGAATCCCGGTTTTTAGAAAATAATTTCAAATACCTCTTTTCAAAAAATTCAGAAAGTTTTCGAATATTTTAAATTAGAAATTTCACAGCAATACACCATGTATTTTACTTCCTTACAGAAATGATGGACTTTTTGCGAATAACTTTAAGATTTTTAAGATCTACTTTTAAGAAGTTCAGGCCAAAAAACCCCATTCTTTCTTATCCAAAACTCGAAACGTTTTTATTCACATTTTAATTTGGACTTGTTGTATTGTGTTCTTATGCAATTATTTGCAAATTGTTAAATATCTTGATCGTTACTTCATGAACGTTGCCCTCCTATATATGAAATTAGTACTTGGTCTGAATTTCGTCCCCAGAGCTAAATTTCCTTCGCATCCATAATTCTGGAATTAACTATTATATTTTATTATTATTTTATATTCATACCTCTGAAGAAGTCACCACATATTGTTCCAACAAACTTAAATATTTTTGGAATAAAAAAAAACATTAACTAAAATCTAAATATAATCCCCAAAACTAACAAACATTATTTTAATAGCTTTTGTGGTCAAAGAAAATTGCAACCGCTTCATCAACACTTTGCCCCAAAAGCATTTATTGTCTAGCGGCCAGAAACACCAAAACCAACAACAGACAACAGAAATCTCGTTCAATTATAAAATCGTAAAATTTAATTACAGTTGGCGCATTAAAACATAAAAATGCATTTTGTTTTATTTTTTGGGTTACATTTGGTCCACATTACTTCCTACTGGCGGCGGCGGCGGCGGAGTAGGCCAAGCTATATAACTTTCGGGTGCGCGCGTGAGGCTGCCACTTTGGCCACAATTTGTCTCACCACAAGGGGTATTACAAATTATTGCCATTACTGGGCATTACTGGCAACGCAACGGTTTCGGAATGAAGGAATGAGAGAATGAATGAATGAATTGTGTGGCTGTGGGTCGTTTCGTTACACACTGTGTGACACGGGAGTCGTTGTACTCCGGTGCACCATTCGATGGTTATGTTGGTCGCATGGGCTCACTCACAATTCCCCGAATGTTAGTTGCATTTATTTTGCTACGCATCTCTTTGCTTCTTTTTCGCTTTGACTCCAAAATTGGTTTTTATCAATGAACGAACGTAAATTATTTAACTAACAGAGATGTGATGTTGAACCGACACACAGTGAAATGCTTGCGCATTGCATAGCATATTTTTGGTTCAATATTTATGAGTGATGCATTCAACCACATACATACGTACATACACATTGATTCATACTTGCATAATGCATACATATGGTGGGCACTTACATCACAACCATTATCGTGATTTGAGAGCAACGTTATTCAGTGGGGTAGGAGGTGGGTTGAGAAAATTGCAAGAAGTGCCATTGGAATTACTTGGCACCTGTTTTATATAAGAACGAACTGTTTTATATAAGAACGAAATAAATAGACTCTCACAAAATATACTTATTTAAAGGAAGCTAGTCATTGGATATTGCCCGGTTTATGGAGACTAAGTAAAAGAATAATATCGATCTATAATTTTTTATTTAAAAAATATATATTTTACAGAAATGTGCCAAAATTACTTAAATAATCGTCGCAATTTTATGAAGCTACTGCTTCAATTTATATTTTTAACAAGTAAAATAGTAATTGCATTGCTGGTGAGGTATTAGAAGAGGATCGCAAATACATTTCAACTTCACAACAAATCTTGTAAAAGAAAAATATTTGTATTGTGAAATTTAGAGAAAGAGTTGGTGCTTATATCGCTTTTTTGAGCGTTTTGTTTGTTTTTTCAAAAGCTTGAACCCTATGTGAGGGAGGTGCCAGAAAAAATGATACGATCTATACCATCTTTATTACAGATCTTGTGTTGATGAAAATATTCAGATGTACTAAGTCTCAATAGAAACGGATGTTCATTTCGCGTTTTATGTGATTCATGGATATTCAAAAATTTTAAACTTTGTGGGGGAGGCACCAGAAGGAGTGAACCGATATATCCCCTCTTCACAGCATATCTTGAGTTAGTAGAAATAATAAGATGTGTAAAAAATAAACAGAATGTGACGCTTGTTTCGGATTCAATAAACGTTTTGGTTACTCAAAAAATTGACCCTTTGTGGGGGAGGTACCAGAAGGAATGGTCCGATCTCTACCATCTTTATGACATATCTTGTGTTGATGAAAATATTGAGATTTATCAAGTGTGAATATAAACGAATGTTAATTTCACGTTTTATGAGCTTCATAGGTATTCAAAATTTTGACCCATTGTGGGGGGAGGTACCAGAACACCAGAACTTAGGTTTATTAATATATTGGGATGTGTGAAATTTAAGACAATCGGATTCTCACATCACATTTTATAAGACTTATAATTATTCAAAATTGTTACCCTTTGTGGGGGGCACTTGATGGAGTTGACCGATATTATCCATTTTTGCACCTCACCTAGAACTGACGCAAATATTAACATATGCAAAGGTGGAGCAAACCTGGATTATTGCTTCTCTTTCTGTGCAGAAAAAAAATGTTTTTTTTTGAAAATTTCGACCTTGTGTGGGGGAGGTACCAGAAGGAGTGGACCGAGTGAACTTAAGACCAGACCTTGGGTTAACATAAATATTGGGGTATGTAGATTTGAAGACAATCGGACTCTTAAGTCACATTTTATGAGAGTGCTAATTATTCAAAATTTTGACCATTTGTGGGGGAGGTACTTGATGGAGTGAACCGATTTTGTCCATTTTCACACCTGACCTAGCACTGGCGCAAATATTAGAGTAAAGTTAGAGTAAAGTCGGATTATCGTTTCTCTTTCGGTGCATAAAATATATATTTTTTTAAATTTCGACCTTTAGTGGGGGAATTACCAGAAGGAGTGAACCGAGTGAACTTAAGACCAGACCTTGGGTTAACATAAATATTGGGGTATGTAGATTTGAAGACAATCGGACTCTTACGTCACTACGTTATTACGTTATTGAAAATTTTTACACGTTGATGGAGTGTACCGCAAATATTAGGATTTGCAAAGTAGAAGCAAAATCGGATTATCCATTCTCTTTCTGTGCAGAAAATATATTTTTTGGTAATTTCGACCTTTTGTGGGGGAAGTACCAGAAAGAGAGGGCCGAGTTTGACAAAAATATTACGATGTACCAAGTTTGGACCAAATCGGATACTCCCTTCGAGGGTTATCGTGCGCACCTGCCAGCCAAACGGACGGACATCGCTAGATCGACTCGAAATGTTCTGAATCAGATTTGGTCCAAAGAGACCTAAAGTCTAAAACCGTTATTTCGTAACCGTATCAAATGATATATACCCTCTGTAGCCATATGGATGAGGGTATAAAAACATCGGTCCAGGAAATTCTAAAATAAAATAGTTGTAAGTAGACCTAAGAGAAAATCTAGCAAAAATATAGCAAGTGTTTTAACACATAAAAAGTCCACAACAGTTTAAATTCGAGGAAAATAAAATTGTTCTTCTTATTTAAATATACTAGACAAAATACCGAATATCGGAAGGGAATATATGAATGTATTGACCTGGATAGGTAATTTCTTGTGATCAGTTTTGTAAAGGAGAAAGTAGCGTACTTTAAAATGGCCATAACTACTTAAATATTGACATTTCGGGGTTTTTGGCTATAATTTGTAATCAATTTTTAAAAGAGGAAAAATAGCATACTTTAAAATGACCATAAAATGAAAATTACAAAATAGTACTATATATTTAACAATTGAGTTTTGGTTGAACAAATAGTGCTTGAAATCTGAAATTTGGTATTAGGGTCGCTATACATGTTTAGCCTGGACATGTGGAGGTGGTTTCGAAAATGTGTACTATAATTGTACGAAATTACTATATTTGGTATAGGGTGATGGGAAAGAGATAAAATTCTGAATTCTCATATTTAGATGATGGTGCCTGTGTTGGAGATTTGCGGTGGTAAGGAGAGACGTCTTCTATTTGTACTAAATTTGTTATTGGGTGAAGGGAATGGGCAGGAATCTAGAATTTTTTTGTAGATGTCACTGTTGATGCGTATTTAATACAATATGGAGGTGGTTGTATAAATATGTACTATAGTTGTACGAAAAATACTGAATTTGGTATTCATTGTAGGAATAGAGCTGAACTTCTGAAAATGAATATGGATATCACTGTTGGTATCTGTGGTTGAGAGGAGGAGCTGGGTTTTGATATGCGTACTACAAATCTACTAAATGGTACCAAATTTGGTAATGGAGGAATTTAAAGAACTGAAATCCTGAAATTTCATGTTAAGGTCACTATTGGTAGATGAGGGTGAGATATGAATATTGTTTTGGAAATGTGTACTATAATTGTTCGAAAAGTACTAAAGGTTTCTAAATATTGTATTGGGTGAAGGGATAGAGTTGAAATTTGGCATTGAGGTCACTGTTGGTTTATATTTATATCTAGATATTGGACGTGGGTCCATTGTGTATTGGTTTTACTAATGGTTTGCATAGCATAAAACTCTATGGCGATTTGGCGATGTCCGTCCGTCTGTGGAAATCACTCTTGCTTGCTTCTGTAGTAGGTTGATAAAATTTAACTCAAATATCTGCAGGACTTTTGGTAATGAGCCATGGAGGTCCACGTTTATGTATAGACCCCATATAACGGTATTTTCCGATATTCTGTATTTTGATGATTTTAGCGACATTATTCACCAGAATTGTTTGAAATTTGGTATTTGAAGTTAGTTGTGGATGCTACAGCCTATGATAGAAGATTGTCTCTGCAGGTCCACGTCTTCTTATAGCTCCCATATAAGGGAACCTCCCGATATTTGGTACTTTGATTGTTTTAGTGACATTATTCACCGGCTTTGCTTAAAATTTGGTATTTGAAGGTCGTAATGAATACTACAGCCTACGACAGAAAATTGTCTGTTCAGGTCCACGTTTTGGTATAGCCCATATAACAGTACCTCTCTATATTCGGTATTGTGATAATTTTGATGATGCAGGTCCACGTCGTATAGACCCCAAATATAACGGCTACATTCGGTATTTTTAAGATTTTAACAGAATTTTTTACAAATTTATTTTTTTTTTTGAAAGTTTTCCAAATTAGTTCCAAACGGTGGAGGGTATTCAATGTTCAGCACCCCCCGAACTTATAGCATTGTTACTTGTTTGTAGATAATGCCCCGGACATTAACAATTAACACGAAAATTAAACTCAAGAACTCATCTCTCTTCATTTCTTAGATTTAGCAAAATCGTTCGTCCACCAGTCTAAAATTGAGACCGGTATATTTTTTGTCCATTTCATCGTTTAATAATTATGCATCTATTTGAGGTACATTTTGTGGAGAAAGGACATTCGTAAGAGAACGTATAACTAAAAAGGTCCAACTCATGGAACTTAGAGAGCATATCCGAATTGACCTGTAAAAAGTCCCGGTTTGGAAATTTTCTTTGCTCGGTAATAGGCTCCATCATTTCTGATCCGCCATCGTATTTTGTTGTCATAATCTCTATTTCATTGTACGTTCGTATCTCTGTGTGTGTGTGTGTGCCCATCATAATTTTTAGAAATAAATAAATGTCGATGGTACGATTTTTCGTTTCAAATTAAATTTAGTTTCGGTCATAAATAGTTTCCATGCTCAGATAATTAAAGTTACAAATTTATTGGTTTTTCAATGAGCCTGTATTGGTGGCTGTCTGTCTGTCTGCCGGTCGATAGGACCATGTGCCAGAGTATGTGAGCATATGATGCAGCTTATAATGATAAAACTATGATTGAGTTACCAGCAGCTCCATACATCCATCCATACATAAATGTGCAGTTTATGTCGTTTCAAACGTCAGGCCAAAGCAGGGATCACCACTACATTTTGTTCAAAATTGTTGATGTGATTTAATGCATTTTCGCTGTCGGTCTTTTTGTGGAACTGCTGCAACGTATGTATGCATGTGTGTGTGTCAGTGAGGGTGCGGCAGCCTGTATTGATTTGCGGTCAGTGTGCACTCTAAAAATGTATAAGGTAAATGCACTCAAAACCAATGTGACATTACTGACAGAGGAGGTACTCATTTAAATTACATTTTATTGAAATACAATTATCGGTCGTATTTGTGGAGCTGGTGAATAATTGGTATCAATGTAAACGTATCCAGGAAATTATTTTGAGGTAGTCATTTGGTATTAGTAAATAAATGCCGTTAAAGTCAGTTCAGGTGAATTTCAACGAGAATGTTAAGATGATAACTTGATAGCATTAAAGAGTTTACAACTTTATTATTATGGATTATATCACAGAAACAGGTACATCATAGGGAAATGGCATAGCTACGCTAATGGAGAATAACCATTGGATTTTTTTATGTTTTTATGACACACCAAATAACGAATTTCTCGGAAAAAGTGTTTCCAAATAATTCTCAACTAACATTTGGCACCTTATCTCCAATTAGGAGGCCATAGTTAAACCTCTGATCATAAATATTCATATAAACTCATACCCCGTCGATATCTTCATTTATGATTTTATTAGAATCAAAACTTTCAAATTAATTTAAATCCATCAGCTGAATGGATTTGTTTTGACATAGATCAACTTTTGATTTTTTTTGATTGGCTTCTCGTTTCGTTTATTGGCATCGTCGTTGTTGTGGGCCATTGCCGCCAATGCCGTTACCAAGTTATAAATATTCAAATTAATTGGAGGTTTGTTAAAAATCGTTGTTTACTTTTCGCCTCAACGCTCAATTTATCAGCGCCGACACCAGCAACTGATGCCGTTCTCTCCGGCTTGTTCTAGTCTGGTCTGGTCTCATTTGTTGATGGATTGATGAATATTTTAAAATATTAGATATTTTAATATGTAACGGTATATTAGATTTAATTTCCACTGACCAGCACCATGCGGCAAAATGTCAATGGCATAAATATTCTCTGCTCAATTACAATTATGGTTATGTGTTGTTATTTTTGTTGTTGGTTCTAAACATATAGATTTCGGTGAAATATGTTTAACAAATGCACAGTGGGATAGATTGTTGCTTTAAAGTAATATGGTTGATAGAACACGGACTGAAAATACCACATTTGTTATGACCTTTATAGTATAAAAATGTCAATATCTAGAAATCGGGATAGGGGCCACCTATCGTTTCGTGTAGAAATTTGAAATCTATTATAAACGTTAAAATTATTTCTAGAATGATTGGTATTAAGAATATCATGGTATTGTGTTTGTTCCAGTCCCAATTGTTTACCTAATTAGCTGTAATTTGACATTTTTTCGGTTTCAACGGGCAAAATCTCCCCCCGATGGCAGTGATGCCAATTAAAGGTCAATATGGTTTTAAAATACATCTAAGGTTTTTGGTCTGAATCCTTAGTGGGGGCTTTTCCTAAATGTGGACCTATATACATACAGGTTACATTTATAGACTGATTCAGAAATTCACACAGCCGATTTATTGACCCAAGGACGAACCTTATTGAAATTAGTGAAAATCGGACATAGTTCTCATACATAGCGTCATCTGATTTCATAAGTATTGGAATCCAAGTGAGTAATATTTGTCCGAATCAGATGCATTTTAACACACATGGACAACTTCACTCCAGAAGAATGCGTGAAAAATTTTGCTGAATATCGGTTCAGGTTGGTATATAGCTTCCATATATATCTTTATCCGACGTCGCGTTTATTGTGCACCGAGTGGTTAATTAAGCCAAAATGGTGTGTATGTCAGAGTTATTGAAAATTAGCTTAGATATAGCTGTAGCTATCATATACATTTTTAATCCGATTTTTTCGGACGCCTGGGCCTTTTTAACATACATATAACATTAAGGGATACCAATTATACTACGTGTGGGTGATATTATAAGTTTGGTCCAAAAATTATATAACTCGAAATGTTGGTCCCCGACATGGGAACCTATATATGGATCTTTCTATCTCGTCTAGCTATGTATGTCCGTCCGTCCACCTGTCTATGTTAATTTGTAATCAAGCTACAGGTCGCAATTACGGCTCGATCCTCACGAAATTGAAAATGGAGATGGGGTTAGGGCCAGAATTGATGTCCATTGTTTTTGGAGATGATCGAAAAATATTTAGGAGCTGAAATGGACCAAAAACAGAACAAATTCTTGATTTTGCTGTTGCTCTTCAGATTACAATTACAGGTTTGATGAAAAATGCAACCAACTTCAGACTGCTGTCATTTTTAATCCACTCGTCCGACAGCTGTTAAAGTTATTCCAGTGACAGCTCATTATATTGTTTACAAGCGTTGAAAGGCGTTTTGGTGAGAATTTTCCATGAAAAAAGTTATTCGTGATGGAATTCGAGCGTGATAATGTGATTTCTTTATATTTGGCTGGAAAACGACTAGAGGCTATCGTTAGAGCACTCCAGGATTTAAATGTGAATAAATCTTTTGTGTCTTGTACTTTTGTTCATTACCGTGATACTGGTAGCGTAGCTCAACGTCATGGAAGTGGACGGAAGAAAACAACAACAGAAAGCAGAAATGCTTCGTGGTGAACTGCCGAATTTGGGTTTCTCCTATGAGAAAACATTTTTTGTCCAGCAGTTTGTAAACAAACACAATGTCAAAGAGGTCAGCTGAAAATGTGCACCTTCGGTTGGTCACCAGAACTCAAGCGCCGACCATTGTTATGGTGTGGGCTGCCATAACAGCCGATATTCGATCTCCGCTCGTATTAATCGACCGTGGCATCGAAATAAATGCCGAATATTATCGCGAAAATATTCTGCAGAGTGTATTAAAGCCTTGGGCAGGCAAACATTTTGGCCGCAGACCTTAGACATTCTAGACATTTCCAGCACACAATGGTCACCAAAATCGCCGGATACCAATCCGTTGGACTATTGTGTCTGGAGTGTGTTGGAAAGCAAGGTTGGCACTTAAAAATACCAAAGTGTCGATCACCTCAAGCATGTGCTTCGCCGGGAATGGGCTAAAATACTGCAGAGCATTGGCCGTTTTAAGGCCATAATTCCACCAATGACCAATTCGAACAAATCTAAACTTATTCAAAGATTTGAAGCTATTTCTGACATTTTTTGCTTTCATTCAATAAATTAAAAAATACGTAAATATTATAGCGTTTGACTTTGTTGCAGTTTTTTATCTCACCCTATATATGAAGTAAACGTCCACCATGAACATATGCTCCAAATTTCACTATATTTTTGTGCAGAACAATAGCTCTTCCCTAGTTATGCCACTTTGTAGATGCTTACATGTAATCATAATTCTTATACTGTCATACAAACATCATTATATACAAATTATAAAAATACACAAGTCTATTACTAATCCCTTTTCATTTTAGATTATCCTTAAATCATAACATAAATATGGAATATTTTAATACAATTTTTCTGGTAAAAATTTAAGCCCCTTGCCACTTACTACCACTGTAAATCATAACACAAACCCTGCAATTCTGCAATTATGGACACTACCGACATATGTTCGACATCCTTATTGGCATTATTACCGACGAACCAACGAACCGAAAGATCGACCGACATATGTCAATCTCGTATTAAACCAGACATTTAACAGGTCATAAATATTTCATGTGAATCCCACAAATAAATATTCAATAATAGTTTTAAACGAAATAATCCCCCGAAATTTATTTTTCTCTCCCCCACAGCATCACCATTCCCCCTTAACCCCACTCAACCGTCTGGCCATAAAAACAAATGCCATTTTGTATATAATCATCCACACACACACACACACACACACATATGGATAATATCAATAAATATGAACCACAAAGTGTTTCGGAAACAGCAGTAGCAAAAACAACAACAAAAAGAAGAACAATAACATCAAATCCATATGCAGGCATATTTGAATTTTATAACATCACACCAGGTTGCCAAAAAAACGAGAGAAAAAGGGCAAAAAAGAACAGACCTTAAACAGCAAAATCTGATACAACTCCTACTACGATAATCTCTAACATTTGCAACACAACACAAAAGTGTCTAGGCCAAGTTAGCACTGCTGCTACTGCTGCCAGTAAATACTCGACAGACACGGCAAGTATCTCAACCGCACGTTATGTGCCCCCACCTACCCCTAGACGTAGACCCTTTATTTCTGTCCTTAACAAAACCATTAACATTTACATTTCCACAATGCCAAGCAGTCACAGCCAAGCCAATCCATTCAAGAAATATCTTTCAGCAGCACTTAGACTAAATCTCTACTAACTTACGCACATTCCGCACAGCTGTCACCTGAGTCGAGTCAAGAGTGTCGTTGTTACTGTTGTTGTTTTTTTTTTTTGCAAAAGAGCCAGCATTAGTGTCCTTCCTGCTGTTTGCAAGAGTACATAATGTTCGAAGGGCATAACATATGGTGCATTCCACGTAATAAGGCGAAAGATGAAATAAAGACGGGTCTTTATGGACGGAATACCCTATTCGTCTGTAGACTTAAGACAGTTTTTCTAGGGATAAAATACCTTATTTGGGTCTTATATGGATAGGAGACCTTTTACTATGAACAAAATAACTACTGCAGATCTCTTAGGGATAAAAAACCTTCTACAGGTATTCCATGGATATATGACATTCTACAGCGGTTCTATGGTTAGAAAACCTTCTACATGTCTCCTATGAAAATAGTACCTCCTTTACATCTTGCATGGATAGCAGACCTTCTATAGACTGGAGACATCCTAAATGTCTTCTATAGGCGGTAGAGCTCCTACAGACATTTTATGGACAGAATATTTTATATTTATATATTCTCTAGATAGAAGACCTTCTACTAGCCTTCAATAGATAGAAGACCCTCTCTTTACGTATAAGAGACCTTCTAAGTGTCTCCTAAGGTAATAAGACCTTATACAGGTCTTCTATAAATAGAACACCTTCTACAAGTCCCTTAAGTTTTATAGGTATTTTATAGATATACAACATTCTACAGATCTTATATTGATAAATAACCTTTCACAGGTCTTCTAGGGATAGAAAATGGTCTTTATGAATAGAGGATCTCGTACATTTCGACTGTGGACGAAAACCCAACTATATTCTTTCAGTGGACTCCCTTCTTCTGGGGATAGAAAACCAACCACAAATACTCCAGGGATTGAAGACTCCCTCCAGGTCTTCCAGGTGTAGAACTCATTCTACTGCCCTTATATCGAAAGAAACCCTTTAACAGTTCTCATAAAGATAGGAAACCTACAGATCTTCAATGGATGGAAGATCTTTTACAGGTCTTCCATGAATTGATGATTTTTACTGGTCTTCTATGGATAGACCATCTTTTATGGATCTATAGATAGACGACATCTGCAGATCTTACATGGATAAAGGACCATGGGGAAGGATATAACATCTTCTATTGGTCTTTGTGGATAGAAGACCTTTTACAGTTCCACTGTGGATGGAAAACCTTCTGGCCAACTACAGATACTCCAGGGATTGAAGACCATCTACAGGTCTTCTGTGAATTGAAGACTCCCTACAGGTCTTCTATGGATAGAAGACCCACTACAATTCTTCTGCGGATGGAATACCTTCTATTGGCCTTATATCGATTAAAAACCTTTCAAAGGTCTCCTATGGATAGATAATTTTCGATAGGCCTTCTAGAAATATACAACCTTTTATGAGTCTTCTATAAATAGAAGAAATTCTAGAGATTTCTATATATAAGAGACTTACTGGAGGACTTCTATGGATAAACGACCTTCTAAAGGTCTTCTATTCACTGAACAGATCTGCTGCGTATCGCAGTCTTCTATAGGTGTTCTACTGATAAGATATCACCAATAAGTTTTTTATGAATAGAGGGCTACTACAGATTTTTCCTGATATCCTCTATACAATTCCCTTGCATCACAAAATGAAATCTCCCACATTGCGTAATTCTAAAACAAGCTGTGGTTTTCATGGTGAATATTTGTAAATTTGCAGCTTGCTGACATTCATACAAACCTCATATATATCTGGATGTGTGGGGTTTCTTTTGGATATGGTTTTCATCTGATCTTTTTCTCCTGTTGTTTAGTTTGGTTTTGTTGTGTTTTTTTTTTTTCAGTTTCTTTGGCAACAACTTGAAAATCGAGAAAAATGTGAAATAATATTTACAACTAACAAGACAAGCCATTCAAACATCCCTTTAATATAAACAACCGCATATCTGACTTCTAAACCAACGGCAAAAAGAGAGAGACAGAGACAAACCAACAGCTCTGACATCAGAAGAAAACATTACCACCATCACCACCTCCACAGGTACCGATGATAGTAAACCAGGAACACCAACTCAATTGCCAGTGGAAGTAGTTATGCAGAACAGAAGTACTCCGTTCGAATGACAGTTTTGGGGTGGTGGCAAACAAATTGTCTGTAACCAAGCAGAAATTGTCATAAAATATTCAAATTGACTTTCACTTCTATTCCGAATGTCGAAAACAAGAACAAATTCATTTTTTTTGCCGCTCTGTTCGCATTGTTATTTCTTTAGGATTTGGCTCAAGTGTTGCAATTGTTTGTTTGTTAGCCGCACAGGTGGGTAGGAAGAAATTGGGATCAGTTGGATATATTCCACCTGCCATGGTGCGTAGCATGTGTCTGGAGTGGGTATAAACTGTTGGTGGTTGGGTCATTGGTTGTGTGTCATGTATGTACATTGTTTTATGATGGGGATGTAAGAACAAGGTGCGTGTACTAGATGTGTTAAAAGCTTCTCGCAGACCTCCTACAGACTTTCTATGGACAGAAAATCTTATATTTATATATTCTCTAGATAGAACACATTCTACAAATCTTCAATAGATAGAAGACCCACTTTACTTATAAGAGACTTTCTATGTGTCATCTATGGTCAGAAGACCTTATACAGGTCTTCTATAAATAGAAGATCTTCTGCAAGTCCCTTATGGATGGACTTCTATAAGTATTTTATATATATATACCACGTTCTACAGGTCTTATATTGCTAAATAACCTTTTACAGTTCTTCTATGGTTAGAAAATGGTCTTTGTGGATAGAGGATCTTGTACAGATTCACTGTGGACGAAAACCCTACCCTAACGACCTTCTGGGGATAGAAGACCAACTACGGATACTCCAGTGATTGAAGACTTTCTACAGGTTCTATGTGTTTTAAAGACTCTCTACCAGTCGTCTATGAAAATTGGCTTTACAGAGTGTGATACAAAATCGGCAACCAACTTCAGACTGCTGTCATTTCTAAGCCACTCGTCCGACAATTGTTAAAATTATTCCAATGACAGCTCATGATATTGTTTACAAGTGTACAAATGCATTTTTGTGAGAGTTTTACAGAAAAAAAGTTATTCGTGATGGAATTCAAGCGTGGTAGTGTGATTTCTTTATATTTGGCTGGAAAACCACATGTGGCTATCGTTAGAGCACTCCAGCATTTAAATGTGAATAAATCTCTCGTTACCGTAATGCTGGTAGTGTAACCCGACGTCAAGGAAGTGGACGGAAGAAAACAGCAACATCAGCAGAAATGGTTCGAAAAGTAGAGAAGCGACTTGATCGAAACCCGCGTCGCAGTGGCCGAAAAATGGCTCGTTAGCTGAACATATCACAATATTCCATTCGGCAAATATTGAAAGATGAGCTCGGTGTAAAGCCATTGAAATTCCAAAATGTTCAGAACTAAAGAGTCGCTTCGCTTGGCGGAAGGTGGTGAACTGCCGAATTTGGTTTTCTCCGATGAGAAAACATTCGTTATCCAGCAGTTTGTAAACAAACAAAATGATCGTGTTTACATGCCAAAGAGGTCAGCTGAAAATGTGCACCTTCGGTTGGCCACCAGAACTCAAACGCCGGCCATGGTGATGGTGTGGGCCGCCATAACAGCCGATGGTCGCTTTCCGCTCGTATTAATCGACCGTGGCATCATAATAAATGCAGGATATTATCGTGAAAATATACTGGAGGGTGTATAAAAGCCTTGGGCACGCAAACATTTTGGCCGCAGACCTTGGACATTCCAACAGGACAACACAAGAACAGTTACAAAATGAGGTTCCTTGCTTCATTTCCATCCCACAATGGCCACCAAAATCTCCGGATACCAATCCGTTGGACTATTGTGGAGTGGAGTATTATGGAAAGCAAAGTTGGCAATAAAAAATAACAAAATCTCCGGATACCAATCCGTTGGACTATTGTGGAGTGGAGTATTATGGAAAGCAAAGCTGGCAAGCGCTTCGCCGGGAATGGGCCAAAATACCGCAGGGCAACATTCGGGCAGCGTGTGACGGTTTCATTGGCCGTTTAAAGGCCATAATTCATGCCAAAGGTGACCAATTCGAACAAGTCTCAACTTATTCGAAAATTTTTTGTTATTTCCGACATTTTTTGCTTTTATGTTACAAACGGAACGTACAATACCCTCCATACTATGGGGTATAAAAACCGGATATAAAAAGCCTATGACCTATATGGCTGTTCTGTGCAAACATGTTCACATATGAGGTTTGTTCCAAATTTTCGAACATTTTTGGGGAACGCAAAGTGTAGATCGATACATTCCATTGTCTGCACCGATATGAACAAAAATGTTCAAATGAACAAAGACCTCTCCAGGTCGCCAGGTATTCTATAGATAAACCCCCTTTTATGGGTCTTCTGTACATATATGACATTCCACAGGCCTTGTATAGATAAGGGGACTTCTATGGATAAACGAAATTGGAAAGGTCTTCTATACATTGAAGTACAAGAAAAAGTGCAGCAATATTGCCGATTTTCGCCCAAGCCTTATCTATATTTTACGATATGCCAATTGTGAACTACATCAGACTATCCTTTGAATTTTGAATTTTCGGTGCCCTTTTTGGATCCAAATATAGTTTTCATAAATATTTACTATATGTAAAATTTGGACCAAACTGGGAACCCATTTCGAGAATTTCAATTCAAATTCAATTTGTAATTCGAAATTGTAATATGAGAATTTCATTCGTAATTCATAAAATCAATTTGAAATTCAAATATTTCCTTTGTTTTTCAACTTTTTCTTTTTATTATTCGAAAAAAGTGAATTCACAAATATAAATGCTTGTTATAAAAATATTTTTTATCTCAAACAAATTACGTTATCTTAATGTCCGTACTAATTGAGGCTTAATATATCTCTTCCACCAAAAAAAAAACTGGCCCACATCAAGGTCATTAATAATAAAACCTTTATTTTCTTCACATCGCCATCAATACAATTCGTTTGCACATTTAACGAGGCCAAAACAAATTGACCTTTTGATAAGGCCAAGAAATTAACCGAAATTAATTGTAACAAATAAATATTATCAATAAAAACAAGAACAACAACAAGGGCAGCACCATTTACATAATTTTTCACTTTGTATTCTCAGGAGATGGAAAATTATTACACCTCTATTAGAGTGGCAGTGGCAGTGGCAGTAGTGGTGGTGGTGCATTGACAGACATCGAATGCCAGTAGCTGGTTGGCAATCGACAACGAGTGGCGACATGGCTGCATACCAATCAACCTCCACAGCAGACATCCATCCAACGATACTCTTAACATGTCCGCCTTTTTGGGTGGAAAAACTAAGCTATCAACCGCACAAGGTATTAGCTCGCAACCGCATTGGTGAAACATGTGGGCTAGAAATATTTCACCTTTGAAATATGAAACGATTCCAAAGAATATTAGCTACAGAATTACGGCAAACATTGTCTCCATTCGAATTATGCACAACGACCGATTGGCTGGCTGGCTGACTGACTTACTGGCCACAACGATACATAGCTACATAAATATCCACATTTATATGCAATCACGAAATGTTGGTTTGTATTGATTGGTTTATGGCCGGCAACAAACAATTGTTGAAATAAATAATTTCTATTTTTCTTATTAAAAGCAAAAATTATTATTAAAGGAGTCGTAAAGAAGTAGAACGGGAGAGGGAGTCCCCCCCTCCCAAGAAACTTTAATTAGAATAAAATCACACAAAAAAAAATCAAAGAATGACATGGTCTGAGTTCGGTTGATACGTGAGTGTCATGCCTTATTCGGGGAGGGAGTCATGCATTTAAATTTCCCACAGACAAATGGCTAAAAAAAACCAGATATAAATTAAACAAAGTTTAATTATTATGATTTTTTGTTGTTGCTATTGTTTTTGTTTCAATAATAATTCAATGCATATTAATCAGAACAAATGTAAACGAAAAAAAACAAAAACTTAGTAATGAAATGTATACCAGTTTTTTTGTGGTTCGTTGGTGCTTTTTAACATCTATTTATAACTCATTATAATTTATGAAATATTCTGTCAACAGTGTTGGTGTAACAATCGCCTGACAGGCGTCTAATTATAGCTGAAACTTTTTTTGTTATGATTAGTTGTCCAGTTAAGGTTTTGGTTGGCGAGACTTGGCAGACACACGTGTGGAAAAGAATTTTAAGAAAAGTTACTTTTCCAGGAAATCCATGACATAATTTAATATTGAAAATTTGAAATGAATTTTGAAGTTGAGGGTGTTAGTAACTTCAATATTTAAAATTACTGTGTTTTGTTTGTACGATTTCAACTGAAAAGCAAGACGAACTCGCTATTTTAAAAGCCACCGTTTTGCAACAACCGCAATTTAAGTAAGAAAAGTAAAGACATATGCATACTTAGCAGATCTGACCATATCAAAGGAATATTTATATTGGGAATTGGCGAAATGTTAATTATACCAACGATTAATGTTTATAATGCAACTAATATAAGGAAGCTAAACCTAAATCAATTTACTCTACCTTTGACAGTGACATTTTTATACTGAATGTGGAATGAAGACGACTCTGATGTAAAATCAATATATATATATCTGAACTAATTTTGGTCCAAACTTGACTTCTCGTTTTTGATTTTGATCTAGTTGGATCTCGATCAAATTGCACAAATATAAAACATTTTTCGATAAAATTTGCTGTTTTAGAACATTACCTGAAATATTGATATTAAAAATAAATATACCAGGAAGCTGTGGAAAACGAGTGTTCGTATCCTCAGCCATATGGATACAGAGGATATTTATCATTTAATTTTAGGGTCTTTTGGACTAAAACCGTTTAAGAAAAATTGGACTCGATCTAGCGGCGCCAGTCTGTTTGCAAAAAATATTCCTTTCAGTGCTAGGTGAAAATGGACAATATCGGCTTACTCGATAAAGTAGCTCTTCCACAAAGGGTCAACATTTTGAATAATTATACTCTTATAAAATGCGAAATAAGAGTTCGATTGTCTTCGCACATATCTATATTTTTATCAACACAATGTCTGGTATGAAAATGGAATTTAACGGACGACTTCTTCTAGTACCTCCTCCATAACGGTCAAAATTCTAAATAACCAAAATGCTTATAAAATGGGAAATAAACATCTGATTCTCTTCAAACTTCGCTCATCCTAATATTTATTCCAAAAAGAAAAAAAAAAGAAGAACTGATGTGCATTTGGGAAACATAGGTCTACTCCATCTGGTACTTCCCCCACAAAGTTGATAAAGCGATTCTTTTTAAACTTGGTATATTTAAATATTTTTTTTTTATATGCTCCCTGTAACAATGATATTTGGGGAAATATATCAAATACAGCTCAGAAATACCTTTGCAAAAATTTTATCCAGATCGCTTCAGTTTGGGATATAGCTCCTAATTATATATTTACTTGATTTCAAGGTTATTGATCACCAAATGGTTAATAAAAGATAAAAATTAGGAAAATGTATCAAATTTGGTGAAAATCGATTAGGATTTTATATTTAAGTCTCTCACAACCGTAAAATTGTCCCAACTATCAGATACAGCAATAAAATAACTCTGCTAAATTTTACAGAGATCTTGATCTGATTTCACGTTTATTGTGCCCAAAAAGTGTAAAGTGTATATTTGTTCCTTTCGACTTTAAATTATAACTGCTTCAAAGCCTATTACGCAGTCGGAAAGATCATAGTTGCTAAAATTTAATTCTCTTAAAATCCCCATAAAAACCTTTTTGTTAGTGGTTGATCTGATAAATATGCAAAGTAGTGAAGTGGATCATAAAGTCAGCCCGTCCAACTTTTGGTCTTTTTTGTAGTACTTGATAGTACTCGGAACAGCCAAAATCGTTTCGGGTTCTTAGGCCAAACTTTTCTATTTCTTTTGATTGAAATTTGAAAAAAAGTAAGCGCATTTTTTTGCAAATATCTGTCATACAAAAACTTTTATACCTATATAGAACAGAATATTTCTTGTTTTGACAGCATCTACTTAAAACAAAATTTAATGTTGCTTTTAGGCGTCAACTCGAAAAAAGGTACGTGGCAAAAGTATACAAAATTAGAAAAAATTTCGGGTTTTTTGGCAACATATATATGGGAGCTATAGCTATATTCGAACCGATTTTCTCCGAATTTGATGTACTTACTTCTAGAATGAATTCGGTCGGATGTACCAAAACTCAAGACTTTTGGACTGGTATTAGCCATTTGGTGCACAATAAACCCGAAATCAGTTGAAGATATATATGGGACCTATATCCAAATCTGAACCGATCTTGACAAAATTAGATACGCTTATTTCAGAGCTGTATCTGATATCTGGTACCAAAGATCATTGTTGTTGAATGCATATTACGTTTGTGTGGAACTTTAAAATCCAAATCGGATAAAACATATATATGGGAGCTATAGATATATATGAACCGATTTACACCAAATTTAAAGTACTGGTTTATAGAATCAATTCAGTCGTAATTGGCAAAATTCAGTCCATTTGGATATATATGGGAACTATATCCCAATCTTAACCGATCTCGATAAAATTTGACAGAGGTATTTTTGAGCAGTATCTGATGTCCGGTACCAAATATCACTCTTCTGCACGTGAGGGACTTTAAACCCCAAATCGGATGAAACATATATATGGGAGCTATAGCTATATATGAACAGATTTTCGCCAAATTTTATTTACTTGGTTATAGACTGAATTTGGTGAGATGTACGTGTTATTTGGATTTTATTTTCATTTTGTGCACAATTAACCGATAGGAGCTATATATAAATCTGATCCGATTATCACCATTTTCAATAGGGTTCGTCCTTGGGCCAAACAAATATTTTTTGCAAAATTTCATCTCAATCGGATAATAAATGCGATCTGCAATTTGTTCACAAGAATACATGGACGGACTCTATGTGATGTAGGGTATAAAATGAATTTCTGGCATCAAGGTAGGATTTTTGTATTTTATGGCAAATAATTTTGTGAAATATTTTGGGATTTTTTTTAAATATTTAAAAAAGGACGAAAAGACCCCCTAATGTTGACTCGTTAGAAGGTTAGTATTTTCGACAAAACTGATATTCTAAAATATAGTCGAAAATAAAATCTACCAAAAATCCGTGGATTCCAAGGAATCTTAATTTCAAAAAAGTTCCTCCTATATTTACATTACTTTGCGATGTAAACTTTCAAAAGCAGAAACACGTGCCTTCTTTTTTTCTTTATTTTCATGTTCTGTTGATATTTGTCTGAAATTATTTTTTGTGTTGCACAGTGTTATTAAATACAAATTTACAACATTTTATCTAAAATGATCATTAAAAATGCTCAATTTAGAGAAAAAAAAAAACAATTATGAAAATATGACTTATAAATCTGTCGAAATATTTTATGAATATCGCTTAAAAAAGTAACAATGCAATAGGTATATTTTTTACGAATAAAATCCTTAAATATTGAAAAATGGGAATGGCTACATTGTGGCTGTCTCTTTTTCTTTAACATTCAAACCCTTTTTTTGTTTCCTTGTAACAAAATATATGCATTGTTAAACGAGTTGATTCGTTTATGCTGAAAATAAAGTTCTTAACCATGTTTTATCCCGGGTTTTTTGTCGTTCTATTGTTAAATAAATACATTTGCAAATAGAGTCAATCCGTAATGAAATGCAAATAAATTCATAGTTTTTTTTTATATTCAGCGCGTGCTCTCATTTACAGAACAAACATATGATGGCCTTTTTTTTGCACATACATATCTGGAGTTTTTTTTTTCAATTTTTTGTGTCTCTACATGTGACTGAATAACAAGGCAAGAATTCAATATGGGTCCAAAAATGAGAAATCGCTTAGTGTTGATACAAATTAATTTAATTTCAAATCAATTAAAAGAACCCAAGTTTTCTAGGACTGTAAAAATATCCGGCAACTTCAAACGACATAGATTTCATTTCAAAACTATACCCGTACTAATACATTCAAGCCAATTTCACTATAAATTATTTTAATTGGAATTGCTTCCTCTTGCATTGAAAATCCAGCCAATTTATAATGGCCATGGAAATTCCCAAGGGGTGCATAACAATTTGTTCAAATTATTTGCCCGGAGGTCAATGGCAACAAACAATGTACAAATATGGGCCATAATATCACATAATGTAGTTCAAATTGAATAAAACATTATTGGCAAATGTTATAATGATGTTCAAAGGTATGGTTGTGTGTGTTAGTTTTTGCGATTAAATTTAATATCATACATTTTTGAACATTGCGTGCTTTTGTTTTTTTTTATATCCTCCATCATAGTATGGGTGGTATATTAAGTTTGTCATTCCGTTTGTAACACCTCGAAATATACATTTTAGACCCCACAAAGTATATTTATTCTTGATCAGCATAAAATTCTATGTCGATTTAGCGATGTCCATCTGTCCCTCTATGGAAATCACTCTAGCTTTCGAACGAATTGAAGCAGATTGATAAAATTTTATAAAACGTATATGTATACTAAATGTATACTATGTCTGCAGGACTTTTGGTATTGAAAATAGGCCATGTAGGTCCATGGTATAGCCCCCATATAACGGTACCTCCCGATATTCGGTATTTTGATAATTTTTGCGACAATACTCATGGGAATTGTTAAATTTGGTATTTGAAGTTCGAAATGGATGCTGCAGCCTATGACAGAAAAATGTCCGTGCACGTCCACGTCTTCGTATATCCCCCATATAACTGTACCTCCCGATATTCGGTACTTTGTTGATTTTAGCGACATTTTCACCAGAATTGTTTAAAATTTGGTATTTGATGTTCGTAGTGGATAATACAGCCCAAGACAGAAAATTGTCTGTGCTGGTCCATGTCTTCGTATAGCCCCCACATAACGGTACCTCCCGATATTCGGTACTTTGTTGGTTTTAGCGACACTATTCACCGGAATTCTTTAAAATTTGGTATGTGATGTTGGTAGTGGATACTACAGCCTATGACAGAAAATTGTCTGAGCAGGTCCACGTCTTCGTGTAGGCCCCATATAACTGTACCTCCCTATATTTGGTACTTTGTTAATTTTAGCGAAATTATTTAACGGAATTGTTTCAAATTTGATATTTGAAGTTCGTAATGGATACTACAGCCTAAGAAAGAAAATTGTCTGAATAAGTCCATGTCTTCGTATAACGACGGTACCTCCCGATGTTCGTCATTTTAATGATTTTAGCTACATTATTCACCGATTTTTTTAAGTTTCGCATATGAATATTGTAATGGCTTATGACAAAAGTTGCCTATGCAGGTCCATGTCTTCGTATAGAACGTAATGTAACAGCTACATTCAGTATTTTTAAGATTTTAACAGAATTCTTAACGGATTTTATTGTTTTTGATAGTTGCTAAATTCGTTCCAAATGGTGGAGGGTATTCAAAGTTCGGTCCGGCCGAACTTATAGCATTTTACTTGTTTCTGTTCTATTTATACTATTCTCCCAGTATTTGAGGAAATTGAAACATATTTAAGATCCTGCTTACATGTCCCGCCATAGGAGTGTAGGCTTTGCCTGGAATCCAATGAGGACGTGAGTAAAAGGATATCACATTGCCGGCTTAAACAACAATAACAACAAAAGTCAATAAACAAATGTTATAGGAGATATATGTAATTGTAACCACATGTATACGACTTTTGTTGTTATTTATTTATGCGGTGTTGTTGTACAACAATATGTCTGACGTTTACTTTTTGTTGTTGTGGCTTTTCGTTATTGTTTTAGTCGGGGGGTGGGGGTCTTTTACCCTACGCTGCAAACATACCTGATGAGCATACTCAAATAGGTAATAAATATCTGTTATCCATACCAAACACAGTGGCATGGATGTTGGCTTCAACAACTACTTCTGGTTGCAGGTTGCGGTATTATTTAAAAGCGAAAAAACACAGCACGCACAACATGTTCCGAATACAATGGTTCCTACTTGGGCTTGGCTAAAACTCATTACAAGAATTTTCATTTATGTTAATCACCAGAAAAAATTGGTGATCGATCCCAAACTGATCGCTACTAATGATATGTGCGCCCATTGTAATAGAACCTATTACATATTACCGTATGTAATTGAAAAGTTCCCACTTTAAAACTTGAGCTGTATAAAAGAAATGGAAAATATTTGTAAGTTTTTTTTTTCTAAAATCAAAATAAACCGCTAAGTGGAAATTTAATTAGTAGCAAAAGAACAAAGCGCAGGCACCATTGTTAGTAGAATCTCTAATAATTTTGGTTAAACAACCCATTCGACTTGTATTTATTTGGATGGTTAAGACCACACCAAATATATATAGATTCTTATCTAAGCTTTGGCATACTTACATTATTACTTTCTTTTTTTTTTCTTTTAAAAGCATGTAACAATTTCGAAATTCCCAACAATAAGTTAGTGGAAATTCACAAGATGAAGAGGTAGGAGGTAAAATAAACATAATATTTGTTAAACATATAAGTGAAATCATTTAATCAAGGAATGCTTAGACAGTTTTAACTCCTAACATACAATTTCAATAATAATAACAACTTAGTAAATCATAACAAGGCAGTCCAACTGCCAATGCATGTGGATAGTGCGCATAAAATTTTGTATAGATAAAATGCATGGTCCAAATATGGTCAAATATTGAACGTTTATTTTTTTTTTTTTTTTCTCAAATTCGTTGCTTCAGAGGGTATGTATTATTTGATACTTTCAAAAAATGTTTTAATCGCAATAGGAATCTCGGAAAATTAAGGGTCGATGTAGCCACAATATTTAAAATAAAAAAGCAAGTAAAAACCCTACGTTCGACCCTCCACAATTTGGGTAAAGAAAACACTTTTATATAAAAGTATATGAATTCAAGAGTGTTCCGCTTTAAACCACAAATACCGGTAAGACCGTGTGGATAATGCAGTTGTACTTTTCAAAAAAAAAAAAAAACCATAAAGTGGGTAAAGCCGTTATATGGGGCCCATACCAAAACGGGAACCCTTATAGACCAAATCTTCTTCAATAGCAAATTGGAAATAATTTCTTGGGTAAATGTGGCTAGGATTACACATAATACTGATTATCGGTGGGTACCGTTATATGTGCACTATAGAAAACATGGACTTACAAATTCAGTATTCCGCCACCGGAGCTAGAACCCATTAAGAACTACAAATATCAATTTTTTACAAATCAGTGCAAAAATATGGGTAAAACCATCAAAATAACGAACACAGGGAGGTATCGTAATATAGGGGTTATACGAAAACGTGTGCCTATACATACAATGTTCCGCCGTCGTACCTACAACCAATTTTGACCTGCAAATACCAATTTTTAGACAAATCCGTAGAAAGTACGGCGAATGTCATCAAAATACCGAATATCGGTCTGGACCGTTATATGGCGGCTATACCAGAACTTGGACCGTTGTATGTCATTTTCAATAACAACCATTGTAGACACAATACATACTCTTGTGCCAAATTTTGTAGCCTTATGTCAAATCATGTGGGCTGTATTGTTATTTCAACTGACAGACGGACAGACAGACGTCGTTAAATCGACTGAGAATTTTATGCTGATCATGAATATATGTTCTTTATGGGGTCTACGACGAGTATTTAGGGATAATATCGAATACAGGGCGGTACAATTACAATTAAATTACATGGGGGTTATACGAGTACCTGCATAGGAATTTTCTGTTACAGAATTAGAATCCATTAAATTTGATACAATTTCGGCGAATAATGTCACTAAAATCATCCAAAATTATTTCCATAAAAATTCTGTTAAAATCTTAAAAATACCGAATATAGCTGTTACATTGGGGTCTATAGGAAGTCGTGGACCTGCATAGGCAACTTTTATCATAAGGCACTACAATATTCAAATACGAAACTTAAAAAAAACAACTGTGAATGATATAGCTAAAATCATTAAAATACCGAATATCGTGAGGTACCGTTATATCGGGGCTATACAAAGAGCTGGACATTACGAATTCTAAATACGAAATTTTAAATAACTCCGGTGAATAATGTCTCTTAAAATCGTCAAAATATCGAATATCGGGGGTACCGAATATGGGGGCTATACGATATCGTTGACCTATATAGACAATTCTCTTCTAGGGGGTAAAGTACTCACAAAGAACTTCTTGTGTAGAATTTTAAACAATTTCAAATCACCAAAATACCGACTATTGGGAGGTATCGTTATATAGCTATAACGCCATATCCTGGACTTATATCGACATTTATCTTCTAGGGGATAAAGTACTCACAATAAAATCCTTCTGTGGATTTTCAGACAGTTTCATTGAAAAATTTGGCTAAAATCATTAAAATACCGAATATTGGTGGGGTACCGTTATATGGGGCTATACGATATCGTCATCGAACTGTGCAAAATTTTAGCTCTTAATTCGTTTTGACTGCAGGGTGATTACAACAGACGGATGGACGGACGGACAGTGCTAAATCGTCTTAGAATTTGGTGGTGGGTATAAAAATAGAATTCGTAATAAATTGTGTTAAAATCTTAAAAATAAATATAATAAAATATAATAAAAAAAAATAAATATATAAATATAATGAGTTACCTTTATTTTGGGGTCTATACGCTAAAATCATCAAAACACCGATTATAGGGATGTACCCATTACGCACTACCATAACGAAATTTGAAACAATTCCGGTGAACAATGTTGCCAAAAGCATCAAAAAATATTTCGAGGGGTTGACAAACTTAATATACCTCCATACCATTTTGGAGGGAATAATAATAGGAGACAATTGTATCGATGTTTTAACAGGTTATATTGCAAATTGGCATTAATGTAATGTTTTATGAAAATTTCGGATCAATATTTCCTAAAACCTTATTCTTTAGGTATTTCGTGTCTTCTGGAATATTTCAGATACCAATACGAGGATTGTGTCAAATATTAGAAACATTTAATCCAAAGGCATGTTTTTTACAATTTAAGATTTAGCTTTAAAATTTGAAAAAGATTTTAATATTGTGTCCAGAATCATTGATACAATTACATCGATTTAGTCCAAATTTCAAATATTTTTTTAATATTCTTTGGGTTTTGAAAAATATTATCAATATGTGTCCACGTCCAATGTTCATATAGCCCTTCTGTGCATATTCACCCGATGTTAGTTACTTCGGGGGGTCTTGGCCATAATTACCAATCGATTTGATGAAAACTTGTACTTTGTTTTTTTTTTTCCGAAATAGAAACATAACCAGTGACTTAGTGACTGCAGCTGAGGGCTAAAATTATCGACCAAATAATACTCATGTTGTTATCAGTTAAATTACCAAAGTCAATATATATCTTCAATACAAGGATTCAACAAAAGGAAGAGGTAATAATTTTCTTCCTGTTTTTTAGTTACTTAACAATGTAAATTTTTATCTCGTCTTAAAAACGAAAAAAAATATGTTAAATAAGATAACAAAATACCCGATATATACTAAGTTACCAGTCGAAATGAGCAACAATTTCAATATACTTGTAGACTGGCTATTTATTGAATATGCTACAGATTTAGAACATACTAAGTTTGATAAGATTTTAACATTTCCCCAGCTATCTTCTTAGTTGTGCTTCTAAAATTTAAATTATATCGGCAATAAAAACACAATCAAATAGATGAATGTAAACAGAAGTAAAATAGAAGCTTTGGATATTTTAACGAATATATTAAAATAAAAACAATAAAATTTTCCAAAATATTTACTTAAGCTGCATTCGATATTTGTCCATTCCAGACAGACTAATATAATCGGTAGTTGGTCGCCCTGTTGTTATTGTTATTTCGAGCCATTAGTTCGATGTTATTGGTTGTTATGGCCAAATGCCGTTGTCGAATGGAACTCCCATTGATGTGACGGCTGTCGCTATGCCTGTGTGAAAGTTTTCTATGATTATGACCCCACTGCATTCACTGGCGGGACAAATTTCTCACAGAACGTAAATTTGTTTCGAATGCCGTTTATCTGATACGTATTTACCAAAATGATGCTCTGCTTTACGACCGACTGAACAATGATTACTGTGTGTATGTGTCTATGTGGCATGTTGGAGTTGATGTTCATTTCATTCTGGGTGGGCAATAAAATTTTAGTTGAGTTTTCATTTGTTTTCGAACACCACATTTAGCTGGAGAGATGGCATGAGACTCAATAGCAGAAGAGCTTGTTTTGTTAACAAAAAATAGTGGAAACAAAATGAATAAAATAGAAATTGTGAATAAATTTACTCTTCAAAATATATATTCCAATGTTATTGGCTCTTAGGTTGAACGGATGGTCATCTGTGACGGATGTCATTCTAAGTTTGAGAATAGCTACCAAAGGACACACAAATCCTTAATAGTTTAAAAATATTTTTGAAATAATATATTTCTGGCCTTGCAATCCAGAAAAACACTTTATTTTTCCAGACATTTCGCTCCTAAATTTTTATAACCTCCACCATAGTATGGAGGGTAAATTAAGTGTTTCGTTCCGTTTGTAATACCTCGTAATATACATTTTAGACCCCACAAAGTATATATATTCTTCATCAGCATAAAATTCTATAGCGATTCAGCGGTGTCCGTCCGTTTGTCGTCTGTCCGTCTGTGGTAATTACAAACGAAATGAAGAAGGTTCATAAAATTTTACTCAAATATATATTACGTCTGGAGGAATTTTTGGTATTGAAAATGGGCCATGTGGTCCACGTTTTGGTATAGCCCCCATATAATTGTACCTCCCGATATTCGGTATTTTGATGATTTTAGCGAAATTAATCACCGGAAATTCGGTAGTTGAAGTTCGTAATGATAGGAAATTAGGCCTATGACTAAAAATTGTCTATGCAGGTCTAGGTCTTCGCATTGACCCCATATATCACCCCAACCTATAATTGGTATTTTGAAGATTTCATGTACTATATTTACCGAAATTATTTGAAACTTCGTATTTGAAGTTCCCAATAAGTACTACATCCTGTGACGGAAATTGTCTATGCAGGTCCAGGTCTTTATATAGCCCCGATATAACGGTACATCCCTATATTCGGCATTACTTTCCGGATTTTTTTATACCCTCCACCATACTATGGAGGGTATATTAACTTTGTCATTCACTCCTCGAAATACTCATGTCAGACCCAACAAAGTATATATATTCATGATCAGCGTAAAATTCTAAGTCGATTTAGCGATGTCCGTCCGTCTGTCTGTCTGTTGTAATCACTCTTTCGAATGAATTGAGATAGATGGCTAAAATTTTGCACACATGTTTATCTTTCCAGTAGGCAGGTAAAGTTTGGAAATGGGCCATGTAGGTCCACCTTTTCATATAGCCCCCATATAACGGTACCTCCCTATATTCGGTATTTTGTTGATTTTAGCGACATTATTCACGGGAATTGTTTCAAATTTGGTATTTGAAGTTCAAAATGGATACTACAGCTTAAGATAGAAGAATATCTTTGCAGGTCAAGGTCTTCGTATAGCCCCCATATAACGGTACCTCCCGATATTCGGAATTTTGATGATTTTAGCGACATTATTCACGGGAATTGTTTCAAATTTGGTATTTGAAGTTCAAAATGGATACTACACCCTAAGACAGAAAACAGACAGACAGTCTGTGACGGAAAATTGTCTGTGGGGGTCCAGGTCTTCGTATAGGCCACATATATCAGTACCTCCCTATATTGAGTATTTTGACGATTTTAGGTACCATACCCACCGAAATTGTTTGAGATGTGGTATTTGAAGTTCGTAATGGATGCTACAGCCTGTGACAGAAAATTGTCTATGCTGGTCCAGGTCTTCGCACAGCTCCAATTTAACGGCACCTCCTTATAATATCGTATATAATGATAAGGATTTGATGATTTTAGCTACATTATTCACCGTTTACTTCAAGTTTCGAATTTGAATATGGTAATGGCTTATGACAAACAATGCCTATGTATGTCCACGTCGTATAAACCTCAATATAACGGCTATATTCGGTATTTTTAAAATTTTAACAGAATTTTTTAAGGATTTTATTTTTTAAAAATTTCCAAATTCGTTGGAAATGGTGGAGGGTATTAAAAGTTCGGCCAGGCCGAACTTACTGCTTTTTTACTTGTTTTTTCTAGTTTCGTATGTGAATTTTGTAATGGTTTATGACAAAAGTTGCCCATGCAGGTCCACCTCTTCGTATAGACCCCAATATAACGTCTTTATTTGGTATTTTTTTGAGATTTAAAAAGAATTTTTAATGGATTTAATTTTTTTTAAATTTCCAAATGGCAGAGGGTGTTGAAAGTTCGGCCCGGTCGAATTTTCTGCTTTTTTACTCGTTTTTTTTTCTTTAAATTGTTTTAAAATAAGACATTTCTGACTTACAACTCTAAAAACACTCAACTATCCTAGAAATTACGCTCCTCAATCTTCAATTCTAAATTTGATGCCACTGTTCCTTCTCATTTTCATGGCATGTTAACTAGGTTTTTGTTGTTTTATATCGTGTGCCTCTATTTATTTAACTATTTATTACCAAACAACCCTTGGGATGAGACGAAGACGTCCCTTCTCATTTTAGTCGTCTTTACCAAAATGGTTTTTATGACATTCTGTTTCTGTAGCGATAAGATAAAAGTTTTCAGAGAGATTCTATTTTAAATCCCAACCAAATAATTTCAAATTTTATTGCTGTATTTTTTATTACAGTGTTAATTTCAATCAAATCCTTGACAATTAAAAAAAAAGTTATTAATTGTTGCAATAATCGTTCTGCCTGTAGCGTTGACAGCTGCTGTGGTAATGACATTTATTGTCTAAAATGTGGAATTTAAAATTGGAATTTAATTAAATAGTTTGTCAACAATAATTCTAATGGTCAATTTAACTGGCTAATAATAGTTATTACGGAATGGTATTGTATTTTTTGTGTAGGTTTGTATTGACTGCTAAATGAACATTAATATGAAGGTAATCAGGCAGACTGAATTTAGCCAGTAGATATTATAATCGCAAATTTAAAATAAATAATTTTTCGGAATATTTTGGAAACAAAACTTCCGCGTTTATTGTTTTATTGTCCAGTTGAACTGAAAATAATCAGATTAATCCAAAAAGTACAGGCAGCTATTACCTGCATTTATACCAATCGCCATTAGACGAAAAGAATTATTATTTTGTCATTCTTGATAAGTGCAATTGTTTTGGAAAATTTAATAATTTTATATAAAAATATTTTCTTACCCCTGGGTGGAGGGAATTGAAAGTTCGGACCGGCCGAACTCGATGTTCTTATACCCTCCACCATTCTATGCAGGAAGTATTAGCTTTGGCATTCATTTGTAACTCCTCGAAATACCCATGATGGGCCCTGCAAAGTATATATATTCAGGATCAGCATACAATTCTATGTCGACTTAGCGACGTCCGTCCGTCTATCCGTCTGTGGAAATCACTCTAGCTTCCGAACGAAATTATGTAGGTTGATAAAATTTTACGCAAATATACATTATGTCTGCTGGACTTTTGGTATTGAAAATGAGCCATGTAGGTCCACGTTTTGGTATAGCCCTCATATAACGGTTCCTCCCGATATTCGGTATTTTCTTGATTTTAGCGACATTATTCACCGGAATGGTTTCAAAATTTGTATTTGAAATTCGCAAGGGACACTTAAGCCTATAACAAAAAAAAAAAAAAAATTATGCAGGTTCACGTTTTTTCCTTTCCAAGGTGGAGGGTATTAAAAGTTCGACCCGACCGAACTTAGCTGATTTTTTACATGTATTTCTTGTATTTTTATGTCCAAAAGTTAGTTCGAAAGTTTCGATATTTTAGGAAAAAGGTTTTGTTATGAATTTGTTAATAGATTCCAAAGTGATTCTACCTCTTACAGAGTGGGTTCTACCTCACTATACGGAATTTTCCGACATTCGGTATTTTGACGATTTTTTAACACAATTGGTTAAAACTAGGTGCATGCAAGTGTTGTAGGATTCTACCTCCTCTGACTGAACATTTTCCTTATGTTCCTTCCCTGAAATTCGGAGCTTGGGGTTCACAATGGGTTCTACCTTCGGTGGTAGACATTGCCTGTGTAGGTTCACATTTCACACATGTTTAAATACCTCCCTATATTTGGTATTCTGATGATTTTTGCCAAAATTTTCAGGGGAATCGTTTAAAATTCGGTATTCAGAGTTTGTAACGGACTCTGTCTTTTCTGACAGAAAACTGCTATAAAAGCCTAGTTATTTCATTTATGACTCATAAGGCAGTGCCTCCGAATATTTGGTATATTTGTGATCTTAGCCACATTTTTAGCAGATCTTTTTAATTTGGTGTTTGACACTCTGACAACCACTTTGGCAGGAAAACGAAATCATCGACATTACGGTATTTTTAAGACTTTTTTCCAACGACAGATGACAAAGAATCTTAGGCTGATCAGGAATATTTATACTTTGTAAGGTCTAAAATGCTTATTTTGAGGAATTACAAACCAAATTTGCCCTCCATACTATGTATATATGGTAAAGGATATAAAAAACCGGAGTCATTTTGTATTTTAGCTGTTTTTCAAACTTTTTGACCCTTTGTGAGGAATGAGTCGATATAATTTATTTCCACACCTGCCCTAACGCCTATATAAATCTTATGATTTTGAAACTGACCTTTGAAAATCATAAAGTTATGTGGAAGGGTGGTCCGTTTTTTCAAATCGATTAAATATTACCATGTGGCAAATTTAGACCCAATCGGACACTTTTTTCGAAATTGATCGAATTTCATGGAAAGGATTTTGTAAACCCCGGACTTGAATGATACTTACTTTGAACGTAAAAGGTGAGTTATATGCTTAGTAGTAGTGATGGTATAAAAAATAAATATATCAGGTCATATTCCTAATGAGAATCAGAACATTATTTCATTTTTTTATTTTAATACCCTTCATCGTAGTATGTAGGGTATATTAAGTTTATCATTCCGTTTGTAACACCTCGACATTTACATTTTAGACCCCACAAAATATATATATTCTTGATCAGCATAACATTCTATGTCGATTTATCGATGTCCGTCCGTCTATCCATCTGTGGAAATCACTCTAGCTTCCGAATGAATTGAAGTAGATTGATACAATTTTACTCAAATGTATATCTATGTCTGCAGGACTTTTGTATTGAAAATGGGCCATGAAGGTCCACGTTTTGGTATAGCCCCCATATAACGGTACCTCCCGATATTCGGTATTATGATGATTTTTGCGACAATATTCATCGAAATTCTTTTAAATTTGGTATTTGATGTCCGTATGGGATGCTACAGCCTATGGCAGGAGATTGTCCGTGCAGGTCCACGTCTTCGTATAGCCGCCATAAAATGGTACCTCCCCATATTCGGTATTTTGATGATTTTAGCGATATTATTCATCGGAGTTGTTTCAAATTTGGTATTTGAAGTTCGTAATGGATACTACAGCCTACGACAGGAGATTGTCGGTGGAGGTCCACGGCTTCGTATAGCCCCCATATAACGGCACCTCCCGATATTTTGATGATTTTAGCTAGATTTTTCACCGATTTTTTTTAAGTTTCGTATTGAATATTGTAATGGCTTATGACAAATGTTACCTATGCAGGTCCATGTCATCGTAAAACCCTAATGCAACCGCTTCATTCGGTATTTTTAAGATTTTAACGGAATTTTTAACGGATTTTATTGTTTTTCAGAATTGCCAAATTTGTTCCCAATGGTGGTGGGTATTCAAAGTTAGGCCCGGCCGAACTTACAGCTTTTTTAGTTGTTTAATTTACCATCACTTTCTATTTATAGTTTTTCGTCATAATAATGCTTCTCTTCATATACCCATCTTTGCGCCTTGTAATTTCTGCGTATCTAAATGGGCCTTAATAGGTCGAGTGGTTGTAATTCAATCAATATTCCCAACAAGATATACGGTATTGTTTATCCTTAATTTTTCTTTACTGACAAATTTTGACTTTGAATGCTGATTTAAATATGAGTAGGGTCCCAATGAAATGGGTATCAGTCTGCTAACATTTAAATGATTTATTTGTCCAAAAATTAAATTAGAAAAACCCTTAACATGTCTGAATTATTTCATAATTAATTGAACATACACTTCATATGTGTTATTGTCAACTCATCTATCAATTAACCTTTTCCAGTTATTTTTATTAAATTCTGTTAAATATTATTTTATTTTTAAAACATATATCAACATGTCAACAAAAATTTATTTTATGGAATTTAATTAGACTTTGTCTGGCATATTTTTGTATTATTTTTCTTTCTTGTGCGCCATATTGGTTTCAAATTAAATTGTGGCCCAAAAAAAAAAGAAAGAAGATGTAACAAAAATCTAACCGGCGGCAAAGTTTGCGAAAATTTATTTATTTTTAAATTCTTCTAACCAATCGTAAGAACAATAACATTATCTTTTAATCCAACTTTTTATGGATGTGTGTGTGTCGAACTCACACACATTCATGCACCCATTCACCTTGCTTGGATGCTGTGAACTTTGAACTTGCTTTTGTGTGTTGTCTTGTCAATAATAAAAAATTCTTCGAAGGTTTGATTTCATTAATGTCAAATTATTTTTAAAGAACCAGAACCAGACCACAAAACAAATAGCAAGAGATTTTCTTCTTCCATTTTTTTTATTAAATTCAATGTTCACATGAAAACCCCCTTAAGAAAGAGGGAAGGAGGAGGGTTAGCCACAATTCCCTATCATCAAATTCAATTTCATTTCATCGGTATTTAACTTTAATCTCTCTAAATTGCAATCTACTATCAGGTCGTTGTGTTTGTGTCGTTAAACGTGAAGAGAATTAGAAATTAGTACATGGTCAATAATTAATTTAAATTGATTTCAAATGTAATGACGACATCGGCAAAAACTGACAATAATGTCATTTGGTAAAGATAATAAATGTTAATCGGCAATATGTTTTAATATCTAACAATAAATGCACTTACTATCAGAACAGGCTAGCTTTGTTGGGTTCAGTGTTAAGTCCCATCTGGTTGTTCCTTATTTAGAACTATGAATTTTTTCACTCCACTAGTTCTATGAATCGCTAAAAGAAAATTTATTTTTCAAACTTTTGTCAATAGCACAATTTTAGTACAGAACCAGTAAAGAAAGGACATAGGTCGGACGGACCGACTTCATCATTACATTTATTTAGTGGAGCTATGTAATTATTAGAAATTTGTAATCTATTATGGCTGTGGCGGGCTTAAAAATCGATTCGGATACAGCATATACATATCGATAAAGAAAGGTCAGTAGTCGGGCAGGTCGACTTTATGATACCCTACACCTCTATTCAAAATTTTCAGAGCTACCCGTCACAAATATAGGTTTATTTTGGGATTTTTTTGAATGCGCATAATAGCTTAAAGGCAGTTGTAATTTGGAATCAGGAGGAACTAATATTTGGAAGTTATATCCAACTTTGAATCGATTTCCACCAAATTTAACGGAGGCATTTGCACGTTTCGTAACACCTAAGATTGCTTTATTGAATTTAAAGTAAATGCTTCTAGGCGGAATTCGGTTGTGCCACAATTAACCCCATTTGCGCTGTTATTAGCCATTTGGTGCTCTATTAACCTGAAGTCGTATTAAAGTATATATGGGAGCTACATCCAAATCTGAAGCGATCTTGATAAATGTTGGCAGAGGGTTTCCTGGGTTGTATCTAGTTCCAAATATCTTTACTGTAAGGTGCATATTACGAGTGTGATAGAATGAATGAGACATATGTATGGGAGTTATAGCTATATTTTAACCGATTTTCACCAAACTTTGAATTACTAAATTCTAGGATACGTTCCGAATACGGTCGTAAGTGCAAAAATCCAGTCTATTCGGGGCACAATAAACTTCAAATCGGATAAAGATATATTTAAGAGCTATATCCAAATCGAAACCGATTTTGCTGATATTTTGCAGACGTGTTTCTGGGGTATATCTGATATCTGATTTCAAATATAATTCTTGTGGAGTGTATATTACAAATGTGAGGTAGTTTAACACCCTTTCGAATAAAACATACAGAGTGATGAAAAAACAGCAACCAACTTCAGACTGCTGTCATTTCTAAGCCACTCATCCGACATCTGTTAAAATTATTCCAGTTACAGTTCATTATATTGTTTACAAGCGTACAAAAACATTTTGGTGAGAATTTTCCAAAAAAAAAGTTTTTCGTGATGGAATTCAAGCGTGATAGTGTGATTTTTTATATTTGGCTGGAACACCACAAGGGGCTATTGTTAGAGCACTCCAGCATTTAAATGTGAATAAATCTTTTGTGTCTCGTACCATCGCTCATTACTGGTAGCGTAGTCCGACGTCAAGGAAGTGGACGGAAGAAAACAGCCACATCAACAAAAATGTTTCGAAAAGTAACGAAGCGACTTGATCGAAACCCACGTCGCAATGGCAGAAAAATAGTTCGTGAGCAAAACATATCGCTATATTACATTCGGAAAATATTGAAAAATTAGCTCGGGGTAAAGCCATTGAATTTCCAAGAAGTGCAAGAACTTACACCGCCACAGAAAGAAAATAGGCCCAAAAGAGCTAAAGAGTTGCTTCCCTTGCCTGAAAGTGGTGAACTGCCGAATTTGGTTTTCTCCGATGAGAAAACATTCGTTGTCCAGCAGTTTGTAAGCAAACAAAATTATGGTGTTGACTTGCCACAAAGGTCAGCTGAAAATATGCACCTTCGGTTGGCCACCAGAACTTAAGCGCCAGCCATGGCGATGGTGTGTGCCGCCATAACAGCCGATGGTCGCTCTCCGCTTGTATTAATCGACCGTGGCATCAGAATATATGCCGAATATTATCGCGAAAAGATTCTGGATGGTGTATTAAAGCCTTGGGTACGCAAACATTTTGGCCGCAGACCTTGGACATTCCAACAGGACTCACCACCATCGCACTCAGCAAAATGAGGTTCCTTGCTTCATTTCCAGCGCACAATGGCAACCAAGATCTCCGCATACTAATCCGTTGGACTATTTTGTCTGGAATATTTCTGAAAGCAAGGTTGGCACTAAAAAATACCAAAGTGTCGATCATCTCAAGCAAGCGCATCGCCGGGAATGGGCCAAAATACCGCAAAGAAACATTCGGGCAGCGTGTGACGCTGTGAACCCAATTTCAATAGGGTTCGTCCTTGGTCCAAACAAATGATTTTTGTAAAATTTTTCTCAATCAGACAATAAATGCGACCTGTATTTTATTTACAAAAATACATGGACAGAAGGACAGGCATAAATCGAATATGAGAATGTGATTCTATGAAGATCATCAATAGCAACTATGGGTCCAACTCATATTCTTCGGCACCCCAGCGAGTTGTAGTCATAAAATAACGAGCTCTTCACACAAATTTAATTTTTCCAGCAACCGACATTTGAAATTGAACAAGTGAAAGAGCAGTGTATTTGGCCAGGAGGAACTTTGAATACCTTACACCATTTCCAAGGAATTTGCAAATCCTCAAAAGAAATCCGTTTAAAATACTGCTAAAATCATAAAAATGTCAAATATAGGGAACTAATGTTATATGGGGGCTATACATCGACCCGGGTCTGCATATCCAATTTTCTGTAATAGTCCGTAGTAACCATTAGAAACTAACAGTACGAAACCGATACGAGAATACAGAGTATAGGGTTGTGCGAAGACCCGGACCTGCATATGTAATATTCTGTTATTGGCTGTAGTGCCCATTACGAACTTTATATTCCAAATTGGAAACATTTCCGATGAAAAGTGTGACACAAATCATCAAAATACTGAATATCTGGAGGTACAGTTACATGTTCTATGAATACATGCTGCCAATTTACAACAAATTCGTGTTAAAATTGTCACTTAATGTCACCAGAAAAACCTTAAATCTGTCGGTACAGTTATATGGGCCTTATATTTTCAATCCCAAAAGACCTAAAACATATCTAAGTAAGACCTAAAACATATCTAAGTAAAATTTTATCAACTTACATCATGTCGTTCGAAAGCTAGAGTGAGTTCCACAGACGGACGGACATCGCTAAATCGAGATAGAATTTTATACGGATCAAGAATGACAAATTTAAAGAGACCCTCTATATTATGGTAGAGGTTATAAAAATCGTATCTTTTTTTTATCTTCAAAACATATTTTTTAGGAATTAAGTCTTTCCAGTGTCCCTTAGATACTCTGGTGTTTTGATTCATTCACCCAAGAAGTAATCCTCATGCCAACTTCCTTCTTCCCAGTAACTACATTTTTATAAGAAACCCCTCACTTATAACAGTTTTATACCCATAGAACGTAAAATTTCCAGACGAACTCAATTTACATTTCTTTAATTTTCTTTTTTTTGCACCCCCTTATCGACCCTTCTGAACAAACCTTCTTCTAATTAAATTTTATCGTTTCGGTAAACGTAAATGGCACAAAACTTTAAATAGACAATGCCGCAATAAGGATTTAAACGCCATAGAAATCCTTTGCAAAAAAACACATACATATGCAATCCCCTGGAAAAAATAACATAAAATAATAAAATAGAAAATTCGAATAGTCCTGGCCATAACGACAACTAAGATTCTCCCCAAATGGTCATTTACGCAAAAACACACTCCCACATTACGCCTCCGTTGGACACCCCAACGAGCAACACTCACTGGCCCCTTCCCAAGTAACCCACAAACCTAGACACAGCTTAACTTACACAAATATCCTGACCACTTGTTATGTTGCCCCAGAGAGAACGAGCGAGCAAACGTGCAAGTGTGTGTGTGCGTCCATCTGTCCATTGCCAGAAAAGGCAGGAGGCGAGCAGAAAGCCAACTAAATAAAATAATATCAAGAAAATTGAAATAAACACTATAAAGCAAAGACTAAACTTGTAAAACCCAACTGCCACATAAATATACGAAATATGAACATAGCCAGTCGTACGGTCTGGCTTGGTTTGGTCTGACTTGGTTTGCCTCTTTGGTCTAGTCTTGGCTGCTGTGTCCATCCATGGCTGCCATGTCTCCGTTATGGTACGGTCCGGTTTTAAGAGGTGGTTAAATTGTCTTAACATGGTTAAGGGTAATAAATGAACCCACACACCGTATGCACACATACTGACACACACCCACCCACCCCACACACACACTCAGAAATCCATTGGTGAAATGTTCCTTGTTAGGATGGTGGACCAAAAATTCGCCATGCAATAGGTTTTTTGGAATAACACACCATAAGGTTAAGAAGTCGTTACCATTCAGATGCACATAAGAAGTGGATCTTTTGGTGAGTTAGTTGTGTGTGTCGATGCGTCCAAGCGTGTGAATGGCGTATATGTGTGTGTGTATGGGTTTGTCTGTGTCCATCTTCCGAGCCATATAATAAATGTTAAGAACTAACAGTGTTACTGATAATCACTACTACGAGGGTAATTTAAAAGCTGGGAGGGAAATACAAATTGTAAGACATGGTGGGCATAAAAAACTTTTGGATAAAGACTGAATGATTTCGAATTTATAGGAAATTTAAATGAAATTTGGTTAGACAGGGGCGATAAAGCTGAATTTTTTGGTATCCTACTAGAACTCTAGAATTCGTTATAAGCAAAGACTATTAATATATATTTAAATGACCATAACTCCTTAAATATTGAGTTTTTAGCGTTTTAGCTATTATTTGTGATCAGTTTTTATACCCTCCACCGTAGTATGGGGGATATACTAATTCCGTTTGTAACACCTCGAAAAATATATTTTAGACCCCACAGCATAAAATTCTATGTCGATTTTGAGATGGCCGTCCGTTTGTTAGTCTGTGGAAATCAATCTAGCTTCACGAAATTATGTAGGATGATAAAATTTTACTCAAATATAGATCATGTCTGCAGGACTTTTGGTATTGAAAATGGGTCAGGTAGGTCCATATTTTGTTATAACCCCCATATAACGATTCCTCCCCATATTCGGTATTTTGATGATTTTAGCGAAATTATTCACCGGAATTGTTTCAAATTTTGTGTTTGAAGTTCGTAATGAATACTACGTCCTAAGACAGAAAATTGTCTGTGCAGGTTCAGGTCTTCGTATATCCCCCATATAACGGTACCTCCCCATATTCGGTATTTTGGCGATATTAACGGCATTTTGGACCGGAATTGCTTAAAATTTGGTATTTGAAATTCTTAATGGATACTACAGCCTACGACAAAAAATTCTCTGTGCAGGTCCACGTTTCGGTACAGCCCCCATATAACGATACCTCCCCATATTCGGTATTTTGATGATTTTCGCTACATTATTCACCGGCATTTTTTCAAATTTGGCATTTGAAATTCGTAATGGATACTACAGCTTAAGACAAAAAAATGTCTGTAAAGGTCCACGTCTTCGTATAGCCCGCATATAACGGTACCTCCCCATATTCGGTATTTTGGCGATATTAACGGCATTTTGGACCGGAATTGCTTAAAATTTGGTATTTGAAATTCTTAATGGATACTACAGCCTACGACAAAAAATTCTCTGTGCAGGTCCACGTTTCGGTACAGCCCCCATATAACGATACCTCCCCATATTCGGTATTTTGATGATTTTCGCTACATTATTCACCGGCATTTTTTCAAATTTGGCATTTGAAATTCGTAATGGATACTACAGCTTAAGACAAAAAATTGTCTGTAAAGGTCCACGTCTTCGTATAGCCCGCATATAACGGTACCTCCCCATATTCGGTATTTTGGCGATATTAACGGCATTTTGGACCGGAATTGCTTAAAATTTGGTATTTGAAATTCTTAATGGATACTACAGCCTACGACAAAAAATTCTCTGTGCAGGTCCACGTTTCGGTACAGCCCCCATATAACGATACCTCCCCATATTCGGTATTTTGATGATTTTCGCTACATTATTCACCGGCATTTTTTCAAATTTGGCATTTGAAATTCGTAATGGATACTACAGCTTAAGACAGAAAATTGTCTGTGTATGCCAACGACTTCGTATAGAGGTATCTCCCGATATTTTGATGATTTTGGTATAGCCCACATATATAAGTATATAATGGCCATAATCCTTTGCTGTGCTGCAAAGCCATAATACGCATTCAAAAAAAGTTTATTTTTGGTAACAACTTTTTCACACAAATCCCAAATTAATACGTTTTTTTATTGGTAGCTCTATCAAATATGCATAATGATGTAGAGTATTGTATAGTCGGCCCCTCCCGATGTTGATTCTTTCTTTTAGTTTTTGCGTTATTATTTATTTTATTTAATTTAAATTGTGTTTTCGTTTTGAACTTTGTTACTACATATTTCCAAATATTTTTCATCCACACCTCGTATCTACTTTATATTTCTATAAATTTTAACAACTAACAAGATAAGTACTCAAGGCAAGAATATCAACACAAAATGGTTATTTTTCTTCTATTTTCTTGGGATATATTTTGAGTGAAAATTTGTGCGATATATACAATGGGCTCCTGCAAAGCAACAAACATTAGACTTGTATATACTTCGCAAACACTCAAAATAAAATGTCAGTTAAATTCTTAGATAAGGAATTAAATAATTCTGCACATACATTAGTTAACTTTGATTGCATATATTTCTTACTTATATCAATTAGTATGGCGTTACTCCAATAAAATTGTGTCACTTGAACTAGAAATAAAAATATACACCTCACAATCGATAATAATTATAAAAAACAGACGTTTTCACATCTGATCCTTATACCATAACATCACATACATACTTCTATTGCCCGAGTGTAATCGCCCTCTTCTCTCCAAGTTTGCCCAACTACCTTTATCGTGACTATCTTCTACAAATCACCTTCCCTTTCTCGAAAAAAAACTTTATCAGGGTGGGGGGAAGATGTCCGTGAATAAAACTCCCACGGGTGTTGTTTTTACTGCCGTTTTCTTTGCCACATTTCAAGTCTGACCATAAACTTCACATGACAGGTATTTCTTAGTTTTGGTTTCGTTTCTCCAATGCCGACACGATGGAGAGACACGTGTGTGTGCGTTTATCTCTCGATTTTTATTGATTTCTAATTGAAAACATTTGGCGAATAGAGAGAGGGCCATAGATGAACACATATCCAAAACTTTTCTTTTAAGCATTTTTATTAATTCTACTGTCCGCAAAACTTCTTCCGCAATTGTTATTTAGTTGCACGCATTTTCACAGTAAATATGTTTCAGCAATTATGGGAAGGCAGGTAGAGGGGTCAGAGTCTTCAAATATTTATGTTATATTTATTATACATGAATGTAGTTGTTCGAATGCCCGAATAGTAATTTTGTGGTACTCAAGTTAAACCACAGTGACTTTGTTTCAGAGTTATAAAAATTATAGCCCGGTTTTAAAAATAGGGTAGGATTTAGACAAAGACCATCAAAAGTTTCCATGTTTTGTTTACATTTCCAATATTGATTTATAATGAACTCAAGTAATAAAAATGTTTTGTATTAAAGTGAGAATTTATTTCAAAGTTAGTTTTTTTTTTTTTTTTTTTTTGTTGCACTATTTTTGATTTTTAAACCTATTGGAATATGGACATGGATTCACCACGTCCAAAATAAATTGTAATATTTCTTATCCTCACTATGAAGTGTTGTTGAAATCCCATAAAAGACGACATGAGATGGCAGAGTGTCTACACTAAAACCCCTTTTTCGGGTATATTTACAACGCACAATATTGATTAACAGATACGTGAAGAGGAGTGTATTTCGAAACCAGTTAAAGCAGAAAATTAATGAAAAAATAAATTTTCTACACACAAAGTAAAAAATGTCAGAAAGTCACCATTTCAAGGGGAGGGGTGTTATTATCTGATTTTAATATAAATGAAATTTAAAATGTACTTTATTGATCCATGTTTAGGTATGGACGATATATAAGTGTACTCCTCGATTTTTGTATTTCACAAATTTTCAGTCATATAGCCGAATATCCTGATTTTCGGAAATTTAAAGGCTTCTTTCTCAATTTCCACCTAAATCTGCTGCCATTTCTATTTAGGGGTTTCGATAGAGATGTTCGCTACTTTCAACATATGTTCAGTACAAGTGCACCTTTCGTTAAAAAATACCCACCCACAATTTTACGTATTTTGAACGTTTTGACAAGAACACCGGAAAATTTAGGATGTTTTCAGACGAAGTTATAGAGAACTTATTAAAATGAAAAAATTTAACCAACCACCTCGCTATTCGTTGCCAGAGTAACTGACAATTCAACTTTCGGCAATGTGGTGTTAAGTGCATAAGGAAAATAATTCTCATTCACTTTGTAATGTCGGTTACATACTGTATTCGGTTTGGTTTGCAATGAAACAAGTTTGTTACTTGCTGCCAAAGGGTAGTTAGTGATTTCCCAAATCATTTTCTTTTCTCCGACAGTTACAGAATCGTTAGGTGGTAATATTTTTTAAACTGACTTTTATTCAAAGGAGTAGCCGGTAACTCATCATGGGGTTCGACACGTTGTTCCACAGGAGCCCACAGAGCTTCTGCTCGTTGTTTCACATGAGTCTTTGATTCGTTGTCCCACAAAAACTTAGGCTCGTTGTACTGTATCTTAGCTCAAACATTGGTAGTGAATTAGAAATGGTCATAAACCCTAGTGCTTGCTAAAACAATTCCCTAGCCATTGTAGACAAAGTGCTAAACTTGAACATACCCACAGTAGGCTGCCGATCCCAAGCGAGTTCCGATCCATCTTAGAAAGACATAATATACCTATCGAACCTATCGTTGGCTGCCAAATCCAAACAAACCAAGACGACCTGGACATATACTCCCGAATATTTCTTCAGCGAAAAGACGCTCCCGAACTCTTATACCATCATCGTAATTCCTGTCGACATCCGACGACCAAAAATCAAAGTTCCCGGTGTCGATGTAGATGGTCAACACCCAAAACACCACCACAATCATTGTTATTATAGAACTCCCTCAGTAGTAAACTTCGAGCTACATTCCACAAGTTCCCGATTACCTACGGTCACAAATATCGGAAACTTCATTAACAACCAATCGTGAAAAGATTGGTATCACTTTATCATAGTTTCTGATCATCCACAAATCATTGATCATCCTTATATCAACTTTAAAATCTCCGATTGACATCATAAAAATTGAATTCCTTATCATCAACTGAACAACTCTTTTTTTTGCGTTTCCGAGAATCTCCGAAGTCAATTTTGCAAGTTTGCTAAAAAAATATTAATACCGAATATAAAAAGTTACCATTATATTGGGGCAATTACGATATTCAAATACGGAAGTTGAAAGAATTCCAGTTAATAATGCCGCTAAAAGCTTAAAAATATAGGGAGTTACCATTTTGTGGGGGCTATGCGAAGATTTGAACCTGCAATTTTCTGTCATAGACATATTCATGCCATAGGAAATTCTAATACGAAATTGAAACAATTCCGGTGAATAATTCGGCTAAAATGATCAATATACCGAATATGAGAGATACCGTTGTATGGGGGCTATACGAAGACGAGAACCTGTATGAACAAGTTTATGTCATAAGATTAGTATACATTGGGAACTTCAAGTTCCAAATTTAAAACATTTCCCTTGAAAAGTGGAACAAAAATCATCCGATTATCTGGAGGGGGATGGGGACTATTTCAAAGCCTAGACCTATACTGACAGTTCTATGCACGGATGTTTCTTACACAATGGGAACATATGCTGCCAATTTACAGCAAATTCGGTTTAAAATGTGAATTAAACACCCAAAAAACGTTAAATATGGCTATACCAAAACCTATACCTTTAGAGCCCATTTTCAATACCAAAAGTCCTGGAGACCTAACACACATTTGAGTAAAATCTTATCAACCTACATCCTTTCGTTCGAAAGCTAGAGTGAGTTCCAGAGATGGACGGACATCGCTTAATCAATATGGAATTTTATGCTGATGTATATTTTGAGGTGTTACAAATGGAATGACAAACTTAATGTACCCTCCATACAATGGTGGAGGGTATAAACAGATAGTATGCTGACGATGCTATACTTGGTATTTTTCATATCTTCACCCCCAATCATCTTCAAAATATGGCCATTCAAAATGAAAAATTTAAGCTCTTCCGATTTTCTCTGACAACAACCAACTGCATACAAATATCTTCGAATTGCTTTCAGTTTAATTGATTATTAAGGGTCAACAGTCTACAAATATGAATGAAAATGGTCCTCATCTCCTTAACCTGCTACTCAATCTCTAATCTGTAACGAAACCCAAACTCTTTGCCCACAGATGACCAACTGATGACATTTTATGTGGAAAATTTAACAAAGAAAAGACTGAATGAAAACAATTTTCGTAGATGTGAAAACTTTTCTCATGAATATTTAAAATATTTACAAAAAAAGAAGTGTGTAGGTCGAAACACACAATATATAATGTGACCTTTTGAATTTTCTGACTTTTCTTAGCCTCCCGCCTCCCAACAATGCAAAAAAGACGAATTTTTGTTCAGAAGTATAAAAATCCAAATAAATTCAAATAAGTATTGTGAATTTTTCACCAGAATTAAAAAGTTTAATTAAATTGTAGATATTTTCGTTGTTGGTGTTTTTTTTTTATTTTTATTTTAAATTACCATACAAATAAAAATGAATAGCTGGCATTTTTCTTATTGTCTTAGTCTGTGCGATTGTGAGCATCATAGTTAAAGCCAAAAAAAGAAGTTATGCCAGGACACACATACACAGAGAGACACAGATTTCAACAGCCCAGAACAAACATTATGCTCTGTCCCAGATTTGTAAATTATTATTAACCCAGATAAACAACAAATTGCTGCGAGAACATCCAACTAAATTATAAACGAAAATACGCAGCCGACTGGGGCTCTGTTTTGGTGGCGACTAGTGCCAAAAAATATAAATTTCGGCGAATAAATGAACCAGGACAATGGGGCAAAAATTTGTTGGCGCCGGCATATTTAGTTGTCGCCATATTACACATTTCAAATGGCGCCATTTATAAAAATGTAATGTTTATTCCTATTTTTTTTTTCATATCCTGGCAAACAAGTTTACCAATACCCACACACTCCCACACAATAGAGAACTCTTGTTATCCCAAAAATAAAAATTGACTATCATCTCAAGCTAAATTTAGGTAAAGGACACAGCAATGGAATAGTAACAATTTTTGCAAAGTCCTTTCATATCCTCAGAGTAATTTTCTTGTTGCTAAGCTGTTTAACAAAAGTTCTCTTTTCAGTATTTTCAGTATTTTCTGCTAATGAGCTCATCTCAATGAAGGGAAATTTTGGCAATTGTCGTTGTTGTATTTTTTGTTTTTAAAGATTATAAATTTCTAGAAAATATCGAAGTTATCTTCCATGGGACCAGATGATGGCCTTGACGGCCAAATGTGTTCGTTAGCCATTTTTTGGGGAAGGGAGAACAAAAAGGCTATGATTCATATTTAAGAATTATTTTATCTTTAGCAAACAAAGTAAAGGGAAGATTTCTAGGAACAGGCAAAAAAGGAAGTGGCAGGGGAAATATATCATTGATTTATGTTTTTATAATGTAAACACATTTGACGACACAAAATTGCCTTTTTATATCGCTATAAAATCTCTGAATATGTGTGTAGCGTCCAAGTAAAGTTAAAATACTTCATAGCCAGAGAAATGTGGGTCAAATATGGTGGTTTTATAGTTTGATAACAATTCCAATTTCATTTACAGGAAACCGGAATCATGTGTATACCTACTTTAATATATACAAAATCTAACTAAATATCGCATTACATCGAGTTTCGGTAAATGTTTTCATTTTTTTCACACCTTATGGACAGAAATATTAGATGTACTAAGTTGTACAAGTTAAAAAGCCGGTAAGTTCGGCAGGGCCGAACTTTTATACCCTCCACTATTTGGAAGCAACTTCCAAAACTTCAAAAAAATTCCGTCGAAAAATACAGCTCAAATGAAAACCGTTATATGGGGGCTATACGACGTGGTACCCAAAATATATATATATTTTTTTTGAGTTTTGCCTTGTTAAGGCGAAGATCATATGTTTTATGATTTATGTGTCATCCACACCAAATATGCCTGATGAGCCGCTAACCAACGGCGAAACGCGTCGCATAGTGGTGAGTGTGTGATAGTGTCTATCTGGCTTTCCTTTTCACTGCAAATTTCAGATCATTAAGCTCGTCTCGAAAGGGAAAACAAACACATTTTTTTTTTTTTTTTTTTTTTTTTTGTCATAGAAAATTTGAAACAATTCCGGAATATCTCGGGTTACAATTATATGTCCACTTTATTCTAGGGAATAAAGTACTCACAAGAAAATCCTTGTGTGGATTTTCAGACAATTCGTTGAAAAATGTGGCTAAGGTCATCAAAATACCGAACATCGGGAGGAACCGTTATATGGGGGATATGTGAATCTACATAGGGGCAATGTTATCAAAAGGAACTCCTTTTGTGGAATTTAAGATAATTCCGTTGAAATTTTTGGCTAAAGTCATCAAAATACTAAATATCGGGAGGTACCGTTACATGGAGGCTATACGATAACGTGGACTTATACAGGGTGAGATAAAAAATATGCAACAAAGCCAAATGCCATAATTTTTACATCTTTTTTAAATTTTATTGAATGAAACAAAAAAATGGCGGAAATAGCATCAAATTTTAGAATAAGTTTAGATTTGTTCGAATTTGTCACCTTTGGCACGAATTATGGTCTTCAAACGGCCAATGAAACCGTCATACGCTGCCCGAATGTTGCTCTGCAGAATTTTGGCCTATTTCTGGCGAAGAGAATGCTTGAAATAATCGACACTTTGGTATTTTTTAGAGCCAACCTTGCTTTCCAAAATACTCCGGTCACAGTAGTCCAACGGATTGGTATCCGGAGATTTTGGTGGCCATCGTACGCTGGAAATGAAGCGAGGAAACTCATTTTGTAACCATTCTTGGATGGCGCGAGCTGAGTGCGATGGTGCTGAGTTCTGTTGGAATGTCCAAGGTCTGCGGCCAAAATATTTGCGTGCCCAAGGCTTTAATATACCCTCCAGAATATTTTCGCGATAATATTCGGCATTTATTCTGATGCCACCGATTAATACGAGTGGAGAGCGACCAGTTTTTATGACGACCCACACCATCACCATGGCTGGCGGTTAAGTTTTCGTGGCCAACCGAAGGTGCACATTTTTAGCTGACCTCTTTGGCGATCATTTTGTTTGTTTACAAACTGCTGGACAACAAATGTTTTCTCATCGGAGAAAACCAAATTCAGCAGATCACCACTTTCGGCCAAGCGAAGCAACTCTTTAGTTCTTTTGAGTCTATTTTCGTTCTGTTGCAGTGTAAGTTCTTGCACTTTTTGGAATTTCAATGGCTTTACCCCGAGCTCTATTTTCAATATTTGCTGAATGGAATATTGCGATATATTCAGCTCCCAAGCCATTTTTTGGACACTGCGACGCGCGAGTTTCGATCAAGTCGCTTCTTTTATTTTTCGAACATTTCTTCTGCTGATGTTGCTGTTTTCTTCCGCCCATTTCCTTGACGTCGGGCTACGCCACCAGTATCACGGTAACGAGCAATGGTACGAGACACAAAAGATTTATTCACATTTAAATGCTGGAGTGCTCCAGCGATAACCACTTGTGGTTTTCCAGCCAAATATAAAGAAATCACACTATCACGCTTGAATTTTCTGGAAAATTCTCAACAAAATGTTTTTGTACGCTTGTAAACGATATAATGAGCTGTCATTGGAATAATTTTAACAGCTGTCGGACGAGTGGCTTAGAAACGACAGCAGTCTGAAGTTGGTTGCAGTTTTTTCATCTCACCCTGTATATGGGAGGTATGTCCAACAGTGAATCGATTTGCAGAAAATTTGACGCATGCATTTGTTCATCTCTTACCAGACATTGGTTCTATAGAAATATGGAAACTGAGTTGCGCTAAAAGTTGCTTCCAGGATAAATTCGGTTAACTGTGCAAAAATCCATCCAATTTGGGCTGATATATAATAGTTTGTGTATAAAAACCATAAAATATGATAAAGATATATACAGAAGCTATATCCTTGTCTGATCCATTCTCAATAATATTTGGCCGGCGTATTCCTGAGCTGTATCTGGTATATGGTACAAAACAGCATTGTATTGTAGTGAATATAACGAAGGTGGGAGGCTTAAACACCAAATCGGATGAAACATATATACGGGAACTATAGCTATATCTAAATCGATTTTCGCTAAATTTCATAACTTGCTTCTAGGCTTAATACGATCACTGTGCCAATTAGGTCTGATATTACACATTTAGTGCGCAATAAACGTGAAATCGCTTAAAGATATATATGTAATATATATACAAATCTAAAACGATGTAACTCATTTAGTAGAGGTATTTCGAAGTACAATCTTCTAGGCTGAATTCGCTCGAATGTGCAGGAATCCATCCTATTTGTGCTAATATTTCTCATATGGCGAACAATATACATGAAATCAGATGAAGATATATATGGGAATTATATCTAATTTAAATCGATCACCAATTTAGTAGGGTTCGTCCTTGAGCCAAACCAAGGATTCGTAGAACATTTCCTCTCATTCGGAAAAATATTTCAATTTTAGAATTTATATTTAATCGTTCAGAAACCTATTCTAGTTCGGACTTCCTTCCTTAGGGTTTTACAACTTTTGTCCCAATTTTGTCTAACATATAAAGAGTGATTTGTTAAGAGCTTGATAATTTTTAAAAAAAAAAAAACGCATAAAATTTGCAAAATCTCATCGGTTCTTTATTTGAAACGTTAGATTGGTCCATGACATTTACTTTTTGAAGATAATTTCATTTAAATGTTGACCGCGGCTGCGTCTTAGGTGGTCCATTCGGAAAGTCCAATTTTGGGCAACTTTTTCGAGCATTTCGGCCGGAATAGCCCGAATTTCTTCGGAAATGTTGTCTTCCAAAGCTGGAATAGTTGCTGGCTTATTTCTGTAGACTTTAGACTTGATGTAGCCCCACAAAAAATAGTCTAAAGGCGTCAAATCGCATGATCTTGGTGGCCAACTTACCGGTCCATTTCTTGAGATGAATTGTTCTCCGAAGTTTTCCCTCAAAATGGCCATAGAATCGCGAGCTGTGTGGCATGTAGCGCCATCTTGTTGAAACCACATGTTAACCAAGTTTAGTTCTTCCATTTTTGGCAACAAAAAGTTTGTTAGCATCGAACGATAGCGATCGCCATTCACCGTAACGTTGCGTCCAACAGCATCTTTGAAAAAATACGGTCCAATGATTCCACCAGCGTACAAACCACACCAAACAGTGCATTTTTCGGGATGCATGGGCAGTTCTTGAACGGCTTCTGGTTGCTCTTCTCTCCAAATGCGGCAATTTTGCTTATTTACGTAGCCATTCAACCAGAAATGAGCCTCATTGCTGAACAAAATTTGTCGATAAAAAAGCGGATTTTCTGCCAACTTTTCTATTGCCCATTCACTGAAAATTCGACGTTGTGGCATATCGTTCGGCTTCAGTTCTTGCACGAGCTGTATTTTATACGGTTTTACACCAAGATCTATGCGTAAAATCTTGTGGTTGAATAACACAAACCCAATTGCAGCGAACAGCGGCGATTTCACGGTCTTCAGCAACACTCTCAGAAACAGACGCAATATTCTCTTCTGTACGCCTGCACGCATTCGTGTGGTTGGTTTAATGTCCAATAAAGTAAACTGAGTGCGAAACTTGGTCACAATCGCATTAATTGTTTGCTCACTTGGTCGATTATGTAGACCATAAATCGGATGTAAAGCGCGAAACACATTTCGAACCGAACACTGATTTTGGTAATAAAATTCAATGATTTGCAAGCGTTGCTCGTTAGTAAGTCTATTCATGAAGAAATGTCAAAGCATACTGAGCATCTTGCTCTTTGACAGCATGTCTGAAATCCCACGTGATCTGTCAAATACTAATGCATGAAAATCCTAACCTCAAAAAAAACACCCTTTACTTTCTTTAATACTATTTACAATACCAATCAATCTATAACTTTTTCCCACAGTTTTCCGATAGGATGTCTTTGATCTCAATATACTTACCTATCGAAAACTTTTTTTTTGGCAATTACTTTAGCTTTTGGCATTTACAAAACTATACTCTCGTAAAACTGTGGCATTCAATAAGCTGCATTTGACATTTATTGCCATAGGATTTAGAGTTTAGTTTTGCGATTTAATAATATCCATAATAATACAAAGTACCAACTTTAACTACCATAAAATATGCCTGCAATTCATTGTTTTACTCTTCCTGCCAGGCTTGAGAGGGAGGTATGTAACTTTTTTAAGGGCTTCATACCTGGAGCAACAAAAACGATGAAATAAAAGAGAGATGAGTTGATTTTGGCCATAACAGCCCAAAACCTAACATATGGCCAAGAAATAAAAAAAGAAGAGAAAAAGGGGCGAAAGAATTGTTTGCGAGGGCAGAGGGATGACATTCCAAGTGAAGCAACGCTTGAACGCACTTTTACGACGATTTAATACCAAACAGATTCAATATAACCATTCATCCAAGCGTTACGGTAATGCCTTCATTAGGTCATCATCTATATTGCATGGCTGATGGAGGTGGCCGTAGTCGTCATCGTCTTTGCCTTGTGTCGGTGACATCGACCGGTCCAATGCGTCAGGACACAAATTGAAAAAAAAAGAACAAAAAAATGTCAGAAAACTTTTGGCAACTTATTCACTTCCCATAAAGTTTCACTGGAATTGCTTGCCAACCTTTGTAATTTTTTCAGCAGAATGACAAACTTTTTGTCCTACGTCCTCCCCCTTTGCTGTGGACCACCATTTGGCTGAGTGTCTGTCTCACTGAAGACTGGAACCGGGGAACAAATACAAATCAATAATTATTGGCAATCGATAAACGTTTGTCATTAAACCATTCAATGGAGTGTGTCACAGGACTCGTCTGGGACAACCGTGGCGCACTCGTCCATGATGAGTAGGTATCATAAATTTCAACGGATGTATGTAACATGACACAGGAAATCCAGTCTGTCACACGCCGCCATTGTCCAGCCAAGGGTCTCCAGCCCTCTAACGAGGGAAAGCATCTTTGTAATTATGTCAGTATTATTTTTGTGTTTTCGTTTTGTTTTGGTTATTTTCCAAAGGTTATTTATCTCCACGTGTCGCCGTCGCCGCTCGTAAAACAAAAATCCCCAATAAATTATTTAGAGCATTCAATTTATTTTGTTTTCTTGGTGAAAGAAGTTTTGTTTTTTCATTAAAACATAATTTTGGCCAGGCAACATCATGGCTACATGATGGCCAGTGGTCTCTAATCTTATTGTAGGGTAACTGAGAATCGTTGGGGATGGCTGAGTTGGTGATGCCACAACCAAAGAAGATGAGAGGCCAAAAGTTGTCTTGGTCAGGTTAGTAACTATTTTTGCTTAGTTCTCGTTTTAAAAGTTTTTAAAGTGCTACAGAATAGTGGGATATACTGGATTCATCATTTTGTTGGAGACTTTTTGGAAAAAAATAATGTTTCAAAGAAGGGGTAAGAAGGAGTAATGCAGCACTAAAAATAGGATTCATTATGTTGGACAAACGGATAGAGCTAGACGTTTGGAATGAGGGTCGCTGATGGATGTACCGACACATTTTTATACCCTCCACCTTACATAGTATGGAGGGTATATTAAGTTCGTCATTCCATTTGTAACTCATCGAAATAATAATTTTAGACCCACAAAATATATATTCTTGATCAGCTTAAATTCTAAGACGATTTGTACAGATCAGTCTTTTGTGTGCAGGCAGGTCAAGTTCGAAGATGGGCTATATCGGTCCACGATATCGTATACCCCCCATATAACGGCACCCCCCTCCCCCATATTCGGTATTTCGATAATTTTAGGCTTATTTTTTAATGGAATTGTCCGAAATTCTACACAAGGAGTTCTCTATAGGTACTTTACCCTCTGAAAGAGAATTTTCTATATAGGTCCACGATATCGCATAGCCCCCAGTACCTCCGATATTGGATATTTTGATGATTTTAACCACATTTTTCAATGAAATTGTCTGAAATTTTACACAAAGAGTTCTTTGTGACTACTTTACCCCCTGGAAGAGAATTTTTTATATAGATTCACGATATCGCATATCTCCCTAACGGCACTTTCCGATATTCTGTATTTTTATGATTTTAGCCACATTTTTCAATGTAATTGTCTCAAAATCCACACAAGAAGTTCTCTGTCAGTACTTTATCCCCTGAAAGAGAATATTCTATATAAGGTTCACGATTTCGCTTGGGCTCATATAACCTCCAAACATTCGGTATTTTGATGATGTTAGTCACATTTTTCAATGGCATTGTCTGAAATTCTAGAAGTTCTCTGTGAATACTTTACCCCCTGAAAGAGAATTTTCTATATAGAACCACGATTACCCCATTATTCGGTATTTTGATGATTCTCTCTGAGTTCGTAATGGGTACTACAACCTATGACGGAAAATTGTCTATGCAGGTCCACGTCTTAGCATAGCCCCCATACAAGGGTACCTCCCTTTATTCGGTATTTTGTTGATATTAGAGACATTATTCACCGGAATTGTTTCGAATTTCGTATTAGAAGTTCGGAATCGGTACTACAGCTTATGACAGAAAATTACTTATCCCTTTGTATAGCCCAATTATAAAGGTTTTTATTTGAGCGGTATTTTCGACGGATTTTTCTTTTTTATGAAATTTTTCAAGCTCCTTCCGAATGATGGAGGGTATAAAAAGTTCGGACCGGCTGAACTCAGCTGCTATTTTACTTGCTATAAATTCAATTAAAAATTATCTAAAAGCCACTAAATTTTGGTACCACTTGGTATTATGTGAACGGACTTAGCTAAAATCTTGATGGGTGTTTTCCAACCGTCTTTGCCGTTTCCAGGTTTTTACAAATGTTCCCCTTGCATGACGTCGAGGGAAAGAGAGGAAACGTGCTTGCGTAGAATCTCATTCGTTTTGGTTGTCTTGGCAGGCGACTCAAACGGATGACTGGCTGGCTGATTGCCCGCCTTTTCATTGTTCCCTGCTCAAGGACTAATAGATGGGGTAGGGAAGACGACTACAACTATAACTCTTGCAAAAATACAAGTTGACAATAAATCCGTTTATACTTAGGTTTTGTTAAAGTGAATTGGACAAAGTTTTTTTCTTTATTTGCGCAACGAACTTTACTTACAAAGGCAACACGACAAGAACGAACTCTCGAAATTGTTAAAAAAAAAGAAAAAGTTTCCCATTTTTTTCAAAAAAAAAAGTGTAACGTTTATTATTTGGCCAGAATATAAACCAGAAGAGTGCGAGTAACTGGTCAAATGATGTTTCAAAGTAGTAACAGAAGAAGAAAGAAGACGAAAACAAGCCATCTAACCAAGAATTGGGAAGAAAAGGAATAAAGTCGTCTAGAACTTAACGTCCAACATTGTGTCATTGTGACAAGTGATCTAAAGTACCACATGCACACACACACACACAGAGAAACTCACTCACTCACAAACACTTCAAATGAAATTTCATCTAACAAACAAGCAAAAGAAAATACTTGACACTTTACACACACACTCACTCACACACAAAGAAAGAAAAGTTAAAGCACAAAAGATGACGAAAGTTTTTCTATAACGGGTTTTTTTTTTTTTCTTTTTTTTGGTGTTTTTTCTTTTGGTCATAAAGATAACTAAAGCTAGCAGCCAGGTTAGCATACGTTAACTATGAAACCAATTTGTAAACACACCGTTCTGGTGTTGCCGCAACCAACAAACTGTCAGGGCCATCATTCATCCTATCTAACCATCAAGTCCAGTTAGAGTGCCATCCATCCATCCATCCTTCCTTTCATCATCCATCGATGTAGGAAGGCTCGAAAAACCGCAAGGAGGAAGGGACACACACATACGATGTAAGAGTGTCCTTACCTTTTGCTGGGGTTTTCGTAAGTCGCATAAATTAAAAAAAAAGAAGAAAGTCACACAGCCATCAAAAGGATATGAGAGTTGATGGGACACTGTTTCAGTTGTGAGATTTACAAATTTGAAGGCAAATATGTGATATTAGTAAAGAATATTCGATCTGATCATTTTTTCCAAAAATTCGAATCGGAAAATATTATGAAATTTTAAATTTAAATAGACTTTAAAAAATCTGAAAATATTACTGTGAGCAACACAGGAAAAAGAAACATACATAAAAGCAGCTAAGTTCCGCCGAGTGGTGGTTATAATCCTCTTCAAAATTTCGATGATAATTGCTAATTTTCTAAAAATGTCAATTTTATACTTTCTTGGTAAAATATATCAAAAAAAGCCGAATATCTGAAGGTATCATTATATGATGGATATATTGAAATATGGGCTGCATAGGAAATTTACTGTCATAGAAAGTGGCGCCCAATACGAACATCATATCTGAAGGTATCATTATTTGATGGATATATGGAAAAATGGGCTATATATGTAGGTAATTTTCTGTCGGAGAAAGTGGCGCCCAAATAAAACACCATATCTGAAGGTATCATTATATGATGGATATATGAAAATATGGGTAGCATAGGTAATTTTCTGTCATAGAAAGTGGCGCCCAATACTAGCAACATATCTGGAGGAATCATTATATGATGAATATATGGAAATATGAGCTGTATACGAAATTTAATGTCATAGAAAGTGGCGCCCAATAAGTACACCATATCTGAAAGTATTATTATATAATGGATATATGGAAATATGAGCTGTGTAGGTAATTTTTTGTCATTGAAAGTGGCGCCCAAATAGAACACCATATCTGAAGGATTATATGATGGATATATGAAAATATGGGTAGCATAGATAATTTTCTGTCATAGAAAGTGGCACCCAATACGAGCACCATATCTGGAGATATCATTATATGATGGATTTATAGAAATGTGGGCTGCATCGAAAATTTCCCGTCATAGAAATCTGAAAGTATCATTATATCATGGATATATGGAAATATGGGCTGTATAATTAATTTACTGTGGCGCCCAATATGAACACTAAATACCAAATTTGCAACAATTTTGTCCAAAAATTGCGACATAAATTATTAGATTTCGATGATGAAGTAATGGCCGGGCCTGTATAGCCAATTTCCGGCTAGGGGAAGACAATTCCATATAAAATTTACCAAAATCCCGAATATGTGGGGATAATTTTTTGTCAGAGTAATGTGTACCTAGAGTCAGAGTCATACGTAACTAAAATCATGAAAATACCGAATATCGGAAGGTACTGTTGTATGGGGAATATACTATATCGTGGACATATATAGGAAATTCTCTTTCTGGAGATAAAGTACCCGAAATTAACTTCATGTACAGAATTTCAGACAATTCCATTGAAAAATATGGTTACAGTCATTAAAATACCGAATTTCTGGGGGTACCGTTATATGGGGGCTTTAGACAATAGTAGACCTATTAATATGATTTTTCAAATTTATATATTCCTATCGAGAACTTTATACATCGGATTTAAAACAAATCCATTGAAAATGTGCCTTAATTAAAATATCGAATATCGGAAGGTGCTGTTGTATGGGGACTATACGATATTATAGACCGATATACCCCATCTTCGGACTTGACCTACCTGCAGGACAAAGACTGATCTGCGTAATATTTTAGCTTTCTATCTTGATTCGTTTCGACTCTAGCATGATTACAGGGCTAGATCGTCTTAGAATTTTACGCTGATCAAGAATACAACCAACCAAGCAACCAACTTCAGACTGCTGTAATTTCTAAATCACTCGTCCGACAGTTGTTAAAATTATTCCAGTGATAGCTCATTATTATGTTTACAAGCATACAAAGCATTTTGGTGAACATTTTCCAGAAAAAAAAGTTATTTGTTATGGAATTCAAGCGTGATAGTGTGATTTTTTTATATTTGGCTGGAAAACCACACCTGGCTATCGTTAGAGCACCGTGATACTGGTAGCGTTGCTCGATGTCAAGGAAGTTGATGGAAGAAAACAGCAACATCAGAAGAAATAGTTCGAAAAGTAAAGAAGCGACTTGATAGAAATCCGCGTCGCAGTGGCCGAAAAATGGCTCGTAAGCTGAACATATCGCAATATTCCATTCGGCAAATATTGAAAAATGATCTCGGGTTAGAACCATTGAAATTCAAAAAAGTGCAAGAACTTACACCGCAACAGAAAGAAAATAGCCTCAAAAGAGCAAAAGAGTTGATTCGCTTGGCCGAAAGTGGTGAACTGCAGAATTTGGTTTTCTCCGATGAGAGAACATTCGTTGTCCAGCAGTTTGTATACAAACAAAATGATCGTGTATAATTGCCAAAGGGGTCGGTTGGCCACCAGAACTCAATCGCCGGCCATGGTGATGGTGTGCGCCGCCATATCAGCCGATGGTCGCGCTTCGCTCCTATTAACCGACCGTTGCATCAGAATAAATGCCGAATATTATCGCGAAAATATTCTGGAGGGTGTATTAAAGCCTTGGGCACGGAAACATTTTTGCCGCAAACCTAGGACCTTCCAACAGGACTCAGCACCATCGAAATTAGCATGCTCTTGGGTGGCGCGTAGATACAAAATGAGGTTCCTCGCTTCATTTCCAGCGCACAGTGGCCACCAAAATCTCCGGATACCAATCCGTTGGACTATTGTGTCTGGGGTATTTTGGAAAGCAAGGTTGGCACTAAAAAATACTAAAGTGTCTCGGCCAAAATACCGCAGAGCAACACTCGGACAGCGTGTGACGGTTTCATTGGCCATTGGAAGCCCATAATTCGTGCTAAAGGTGAACAATTCGAACAAATCTAAACTTATTCTAAAATTTGACGCTATTTCCGACATTTTTTGCTTTCATTCAAAAAAAAAAAATAAATAAATAAATAAAAAAATGTGAAAATTATGGCCCATCCGAATTTAAATCTTTCTTTACAGGATGTAAATAAAAAATGTCGACTATTTATTTAAGAATTTAGCATGTTCTCAAAAATTTCTGGAAATTTGTCAAATAGCCAGTCTGGTTTGTGAAAAATTCTAACTGGATTTGATAGTACTCGGTTTGTATCTAAAAGCCCCAAAATAGTTTCGGGTTCATAGGCCAAATGACTCAACATCCTTATTCACACCCCTACTGGAGTTTTTATGAAGATTGATTTGCTATGGAATATATTTAGCTTTTCGTCCGCATGTCGCTAAACACTACCATCCATTTTTTTGCTCAAGGAAAATCCAAATTGTTTTAATTTTCATTTGAAACGGTGTTTACCAAATTACGCAAACGGAAGTAAAAAAAAAAAACAAAAATGAGGAAAGGTACTATGACGTGTCTGAAAAGGATATGAATGACAACATACGAAGTCAAACACAACACAAACTCAACTTGACAAAATTCAATTCCAGAGAACGAAGAAAACTTATTGGCAACGGTAACGGCGAGCCGGAGTAAAGATTCTCACAACATCACAGCACAAACCCATTGTAAGTATGGAGGCAAACAGACGGACAAACTGGCGGGCAGACAGACAAACAGCCATTCGACACAGGGAGTGTGAATTGTTTATGGCCATGGTCTAAAGGACGACGAATGGCTATGTGTTGACAATTATGACGACCAACGCTAACAATAGCACCAGACAACGGCAGAGGCAGTTTGATGATGATAACAGACTTGGCTGATGGAGTATGAGTTACAACGCGACAACACGAAAGAACAGAAAAAATAAACGTGGAGCTCTCCTCTTCAACCATACCTCATTACAAAAGAATTATATTTACCTTATATTTGTAACACCTTCGGGCTATCAGTGAACAAGGAAAGGAAGGAAACACCTTTCAAACGCCTTGTTCGCATTTTTTGTTTCTTTCTAGCCAAAAAACAAACAAACACACGAACGAGCGAACGAACGAGCAAAAAAATTATTTTCAACGATGTCAACAGAAAGCAATCCAACTTTCAATCTATTTATTAACGTTAAGAGTAGCTACTTTAAGCGTCATTGCTGTTGTCGTTGTTGTTGTTGTTGTCTTTCGCTTTACTTTTTTTCTGTGGATTTAAGGACAATTTTCAAAGAAAATTATTCTAAATATGTGAAAACAAACAATTTCACCGTGGCAGGTATTTATTTTAACTTTTGTTGGAAAATGAGTTCTGCTTCGGCCATACCCTAGGCCACTACACCACGTCGGCACACGCAGACACACACCCATGTAGCAACAATTGACGTACCCAGTTATTTTTTTGGTGACGACTGTTGAGAAAAATGAGAATATAAAAATTATAATGGAAACGTGTCAATAGCGAAGGTGGGTCAATATTATTTTATTTCACGCATTATTTATTTAGAAGAATTCGTAAGGAGGGGGGAAAATTGTGGTTTTATTTTGAACAACAACGGTTTTACGAGAGCTTGTGTGCTTGTTGAGTTTTCAAGGGAATCAAATTGGTCCTACAGCAACAAGGGTTGTAAAGAATTTAAAGCTGCCTTAAAGAAGTAATTTTTCATTTTAGCCAAAAATTTAAGAGATTTCAACAAACATCTGTCAAAGTGAGTCCAGGGTGATAAGGGAGTATTCACTGCAAAAATTTGCAATATCGACCAACGACTTATAGAACCTCTCTGATTTTATAAAATATTTGCATTTTTAGATACAAATATAGCAATGAGGGAAGTTTTGACCATTAAGGATATAACCTCCACTCATGGACATTAAAAATTGTAATCATTTGTGACGGAAGTTATTGAAAACTGTTCATCCATCTGTTAGATGGTATATTAAGCCGTGGATTATTGTAAAAAAAAGTTACAGGTTGCTTAGCTTTTACAATTCGGTTAAACACTTGCTCATCTTTTTCGTTTGGCCTATGGACGAAACCTGTGGATAATCGCATCAGTTTCGAATATAGATTAAAAAAACTGCAACAAAGTCAAAGGCCATTATTTTTACAATATTTGTTTTTTAATTTATAAAATGTCGGAAATAGCATCAATTTTGGAATGGGTTTAGATTTGTTGGAATTGGTCACCTTTGACTCGAATTACGGCCTTCAAATGGCCAATGAAACCGTCACACGCTGCCCGAATGTTTCTTTGCGATATTTTGGCCCATTCCCGGCGAAGCGCTTGCGTGAGGTGATCGACACTTTAGTATTTTTTAGTGCCAACCTTGCTTTCCAAAATACTCCAGACACAATAGTCCAACAGATTGCTATATGGAGATTTTGGTGGCCATTGTGTGCTGGAAGCGAGGAACCTCATTTTGTAACCATTTTTGGGTGGCGCGTGCTGAGTGGTCCTAAGTCCTGTTGGAATGTACAAGGTCTGCGACCAAAATGTTTGCGTCCCTAAGGCTTTAATACGTCCTTCAAAATATTTTCGCGATAACATTCGGCATTTATTTTGATGCCACGGCCGATTTATACGAGCAGAGAGGAACCATCGATTGTTATGGCGGCCCACACCATCACCATGGCCGGCGCTTGAGTTCTGGTGACCAACCGAAGGTGCACATTTTCAGCTGACCTCTTTGGCAAGTAAACGCGATCATTTTGTTTGTGTACAAACTGCTAGGCAACGAATGTTTTTTCATCGGAAAAAACCAATTCCGGCAGTTCCCCACTTTTGGCCAAGCGAAGCAACTCTTTAGCTCTTTTGAGTCTATTTTCTTTCTGTTGCGTTATAAGTTCTTGCACTTTTTGGAATTTCAATGGCTTTACCCCGAGCTCAGTTTTCAATATTTGCCAAATAGAATATTGTGATGTGTTCAGCTCACGAGTCATTTTTCGGCCACTGCGACGCGGGTTTCCATCGAGTCGCTTCTTTACTTTTCGAACCATTTCTGCTGATGTTGCTGTTTTCTTCCGTCCACTTCCTTGGCGACGGGCTACATTACCAGTATCACGTTAACGAGCGATGGTACGAGACACAAAAGATTAATTCACATTTAAATGCTGGAGTGCTCTAACGATAGCCACTTGTGGTTTTCCATCCAAATATAAAGAAATCACACTATCACGCTTGAATTCCATCACAAACAACTTTTTTTCTGCAAAATTCTCACAAAAATGCTTTTATACGCTTGTAAAAAATATAATGAGCTGTCACTGGAATAATTGTATCAGCTGTCGAACGAGTGGCTTAGAAATGACAGCAGTCTGAAATTGGTTGCAATTTTTTCATCTCACCTCGTAATATTTAGTGTTGGTGGAAGTGTATGGTGTATGAGATGTTCCCGAAAGAGTAGGCAAATGTTTATATTCCACTTTAACAATTTGGTTAAAATACCTTAATGCCTAAAGTTTGAAGAATAACGTGGAATGCTAATTAATATTATTTGACCCTTGTGGGACAGGCTACACAAGAAAGGCAGCTCGTTTTAAGCCTGGCCAAATCTGATACAAACATAAGAGATGACGATGTCCCAACCGTAGGATGTATTTAATTGTTTAAACTTTGATTTTTGTTGGAGAGGAGTGGGTCCGATTTCAAAAGAGATTTAGGTTTTATAGAAATATTAATATGTAACACGCTTGGACCAGCTATAATATTCCCATCGAGGGGTTCACAAGCAGTTAGACGCTCTAAGAGATAAACGTTATTGCGATGAGTCACATGTTGTGTCGAACCAAATGATATATACATTTTTTAGCCATTTGCTCCCAAATAATAATCCTTAACTTTATAGACACATAAAGCAGAAAAACTAATGTAACAAAATGTATTTATTTAAAAGATAACAATTTATTATCCTAAACTACACACCACTACCAGTTTTAAATCCCTACCACAACCCATAACTTTAATACCCATCACATAGGATCAAATCCCAAACGCTTGACAATGGATTTCACGCACATTCATGGTCACATTCTGCCAATCTTTCATCACACAAACATTCAACTTCAAAATTTTAATAAACTCAATTCATCAATGGTCGGTCTTCCGATGCCACCCACCCACACGATGCCACCCGGCGCACGTAGTCTAACTCTCCTAGACAATGGCCTTTTCCAATCAAAATTCCTTTGACACGTAACAAAATTATAGGTCCCTTATTGATTTCCTTCAGCAGTCGTCCGTAATGTGTGTGATTTGCTAAAATGGTTATTTTGCTCAATTGCAAAACTCTCTCTCTCTCGCTCTCGCTCTCGCCACAGCCCACAGGTAGGCAGGAGCCATTGAAGCTAAAGATTTGCCAACAGCTGAATTATAAATTCAAGTAACGTAAAACTAACATCCTTTTCTTAAAAATGGAATGGAAATTGTTATCACAAATTGTAAATTATTCAAAACATATGAACGACGGTGCACAAATGTGACGACTTCGATGTCAGTTGGTGATAAATGTATGTCTGTCTGCCGCTTTGGGTGTGAATACGTGGCACATGTGTGTGTGTGGTTAAATTTGTTTTATATTTTTATTGACTTTTTCAAAAAGTTAAGCCAACTGGTACAGGTTATCCCATCACGTGCCTTTCACACATTTCAGTGAATGGGGGGGCGGAGGGGAAACGATAACCACCCACACACACCTGTTTTTTTTTCTGTAATATTGTACTCTATAATTTCCATTTATAGAATCTCTGCCAAAGTAATTTTGTTTTCACTTTACATCCATTAACACTTGTAAATCTTTAATAATATATTTACAATTTCAAACCAAAGAAAAAAAGTATCAACATATTTTCCAGCTACATTTGTTTTTTATTGTTTTACTCTTCTGTTCACTTCAGTTCAGTTCATAACTGCTTCAGTTAGTTGGCTCTCCATTTCTGTTCTATTTTCGGGGTTCTTAATAGGAAAACCGAGACAACAAAAAAATTATATATGAAAACAAATTATTTATGTTTGGGTTTCTTTTTATGTTCATATTAAAAATATGCTGTTGTTGTTATATCATAAAAAATTCATTGTGACTAATAGTCCGGTCATATGGGGGTTTTTAGTTATTTTACAGTACATTGCAGAGGCAGCATGATAATTGCAAGAAAGCAGTATTTTTTGATAAAGGAAGTTCAAAAATCCATGAGGGGTTTATTTTTACCCGGTAGAACTTTGTTTTCGTGGAATAAACTTATGAAAAGGTATATCTATATATATTTTTTTTATAATAGAGGCTTAAGGCTTTTAAACTTATTCCCATAAATTAATTTCGATAGATTTTTATACCCTCCAACTTGGAAAGGAGGGTATATTAACTTTATCATTCCGTTTGTAAATTCCTAAATATTCATAATCAGCAAAAAAATCTAAGTCTATTTAACGATGTCCGTCTGACTGTTTGTTGAAATCACGATACAGCTCACATTAATGGACCTTGGCAGAACAATTTGTATTGTGTCTAAGATGGTTGGTATTGAAAATGAGATATATCGGTCCACGTTTTGGTATAGTCCCCATATAACGGTACATCCCGATATTCAGTATTTTGTTGATTTTTTCTACATTTTTCACGGATTTGTCTGAATACTGGTATTTGTAGGTCATAATGGGTCCAAGCTTCGGTGGCGAAACATTGTATGTATAGGTCCATGTTTTGTCTAAAAATTGGAATTTGTAGGTCAAAATGGCTTCGGTGGCTAAACATTGTATGTATAGGTCCCCGTTTTGGTATAGCGCCCATTTAACGGAACTTCCAGATATTCGGTATTTGGACGATTTTTGCCTCATTTTTTAACGGATATATCTAAAAATTGGTATTTGTCATAATGGGTTCTAGCTTTGGTGACGTAACATTGTATTTATAGGGCCACGTTTTGGTACAGCTCCCATATATTTTGATGATTTTTGCCACATTTTTTCGGATCTTTCACGGATTTGTCTAAAAATTGTATTTGTAGGGTATAAAGGGTTCTAGCTCGTGTGACGAAACATTTTATGTATAGGTATAGCCTCCATACAACGGTACTTCCCGATATTCGGTGTTTTGGTAAAAAAAATGGTATTTTCAGTTCATAATGGGTTCTAGCCCTGTGGCAGAACTTTGAATATTTAGTTCCACGTTTTCCTAAAGCGCACATATAACTATACCCACCGATATTCGGTATTTTGATAATCCTAGTCACATTTACCCACATAATTATTTCAAATTTTGTATTTTAGAAGATTTGATAGATGACAATCCTTGAAGTATAAAATTACTTTTATATTAACATGTTTCCTTTACCCTAAGGTGGGGGGTATCGAAAGTTCGGTCCGGTGAACTTAATGTTTATACCCTACACCACAAGGTGGTCAGGGTATTATGTCTTTGTGCATTTGTTTGTAACAGGCAAAAGGAAACGAGATAGACATATAGTTCCTTTTGATGATCTGCATAGAATCACTTTCTGAGTTGATTTATGCATGTCAGTCCGTCTGTCCGTCCGTCCGTCCGTCCGTCTTTCCATGTATTCTTGTGAACAAAATGCAGGTCGCATTTATTATCCGATTGAGATGAAATTTTGCAAACAAGATTTGTTTGGCCCAAGGACGAACCCTATTGAAATTGGAGATAATCGGTAAAAATTTAGATATAGCTCCCATATATATCTTCGTCCAATTTGCCTTTTATTGTGCAAAAAACGTGTAATATCAGCCCGAATAGTATGGAATTTTGCACATACAACCAAATTAGGCCTGAAAATACGAATGCCAAATTTTATCGAAATCGGTTCAGATATAGCTATAGCTCCCATATATATTGTTCATCCGATTTGTTATTTTTGTCCTCCGCAGCCGTAATATGCACTCTGTAACAACCATATTTGGGGAAATATATCAAATGCAGCTCAGAAATACCTTTGCTAAATTTTATCGAGATCGGTTCAGATTTGGATATAGCTCCCATATGTAACTTCGTCCGATTTACCATTTATTGTGCACCAAACGTCTAATATTTGTCCGAATAGTATGGAATTTTGCACATACAACCAAATTTGGCCTGAAAATAAGTATGCCAAATTTTATCGAAATCGGTTCAGATATAGTTATAGCTCCCATATATATTGTTCATCCGATTTATTGTATTTGTTACCCACAGCCGTAATACGCCCTCCGTAACAACAATATTCAGGGAAATATATCAAATACAGCTCAGAAGTATCTTTGCCAAATTTTATCGAGATCGGTTCAGATTTGGATATAGTTCCCATATATATTTTTATCCGATTTCAAATTAATTCCGCCCCAAATGGGCAATACAAGTCCGAATTTAAAAGATACAAATGCTTCGGCATATTTAGTCCTTTGAATTTTAAATTATAATTATAATCATAGCGTGTATGATTGAATTCTCCCATAAAAAATTATTAATTATTAAGTGGAGCTCAACTAAATTAGCAAAGTGGTGTAGGGTATCATAAAATCGGCCCCGCCCGACTTTCTTTACTGGTTTTTTACTTGTTATACCCTACACAACAATGTGGTCATATTACTATAGGTGCCATATATATTCTTCATGCGATTTGTTGAATTTCTCCTCCACAGTCGTAATATGCACTCCAACAACGATATTCGGAGAGATATATCGACTACAGCTCAGAAATACCTTTGCCAAATTTTATCGGAATCGGTTCAGATTTGGTATAGCTCCCATATATCTTCTACCAATTTCAAGTTCATTGTGGACCAATTGAATAGGTTTTGGTGGTGGTGGTCAGAATGGACTGTAAGAATGTGTATACAATTTAGTGAAAATCGGTTAAGATATATAGGTCCCATATATATGTGATTCATCCGATTTTGTATTTTACTCCCTACTTTTACTCACAACAACGATTTTTGGCGCCAACTATCAGATACAGCATAGAAATGCCTCTGCTAATTTTTTTAGAGATCGGTTCAGATTTTTTTCCGCTCCCGTATACACCTTCATCCGATTTCATGTATATATGTTTTAATTCTCATAAATTCCCCATAAAAACGTTCATTTGTTAAATGTAGCTCTACTATATATGCTCAGCGGTATAGGGTATCATAAACTAAATATCCAGCCCGACCTTGGCCTGTTTTACTGTTTTTTAAGTGTTTTTAAGGATCCATTTTTGTTTTTGAGTAATTTTGTTAAGAAAATTGACCACTTTTCAAGCAGTTGTCGCTAGGATGTTCACAACACAAAAAATCGGTCGTACTTTACGTATGTAATACAAATGATCATATAATACTGTTTTAACTGTAGCACATTTCGAATTCCACCATTCTTCATTTATATAAATATTTTATTTAAATATTTTCCACACTACAACTTTTTCATTGACCATTAAATCCTCTACTCCTTTCCTTGATACCATTTCCCCAAGTCCAACCTCGTATAAATAACCCGATAACTGATAAGAACCAGATATAAATATATGAGTTTACATCGAATGGTTTATTGTAATTGGTTCGTTTTTGTTCTTCGTTTTCATATTCACATTTGTTTGGATTTTTTTTTTTTTATTTCCTTTCATTTTTATCGAAGAAATTTCTTATTGCGTGACACTCTGGCATAGAGAAAAAAAGAAGATAAAACAACCAACAGTTAATAGGGTTTTATGCGTTTGTCGATATTTCATGTCTTGTTGGTTAAAAACTCATAACACACACTTCGATACGAAACGAAGAGGATAAACACTTTTTTAAAAATAGATGAATATACATATGTGTGTGCAGTTGGACGTAGCTAAGACGAATGACAAGTATTAGACCAGGAAGTCCTAGAAAAAAAATATTTGAATGATTTTAAATGAATGACTTAAAAAATTAGTTTTTTCAGTAAATCCATGAAAAAATAGTATTGAAAGTCCACGAATTTATAACAAACAAAAAATTCTAAAAAACTCCACGATTTTTGGTAGGGGTATCTTGGCGTTTTAAATTTTGCTTTTTTCATTAGAAAGTGGCTAAAAAAATTATTATCTTCGGTTTTTTACAGAATTTTTCAAAAAATCAACTACTTTAGGAAAAATATTAGAAGATTCATTTTTAAATTGAAGCAGCCAAATTCAAAACACAACATTTCTAAAATCAAAGAATCAAAGTTGTCCAATTTGAACTGTTTCCGCTCGAACTTGCTGCTGAAACCTCCCAAATTGCCAAAAATTGGGATATGCCAGTATCGAAACTTTGTCCGATAAAGCTTATTTTAAATACACAAAATGTAAACAAAATGGCGGCAAAAGTCTGGGGATGATATTTTAAGGACGCCGAAGGACTGACCTGCCATCAGCAAAACTTGCGAGTTATATTGGACGCGCATTGGGATTTACAGAAAACGGGAACTTTATTTTAAATTTTTCTAGAATTAGTATCATTCATTTGTTTTGAGGAGGTGTAATAAGTAGTGTGGTATTATTGTCAATTATCGCTACTGACCTATGTGATGAAAAAACTGCAACTGAGATGAAAAAACTGCAACCAAATTCAGACTGCTGTCATTTCTTAGCCACTCGTCCGACAGCTGTTCAAATTATTCCAGTGACAGCTCATTATATTGTTTACAAGCGAACAAAATCTTTTTGGTGAGAATTTTTCAGAAAATAGTTATTCGTGATGAAATTAAAGCGTTATTTCTTTATATTTTTGGCTGGAAAACCACAATTGACTATAGTTAGAGCACTGCTGCATTTAAATGTGAATAAATCTTTTGTGTCTCGTACCATCGCTCGTTACCGTGATAATGGTAGCGTAGCCCGACGTCAAGGAAGTGGACGGAAGTAAACAGCAACATCAGCAGAAGTAAAGAAGCGACTTGATCGATACCCACGTCGCAGTGGCCGAAAAATGGCTCGTGAGCTGAACATATCGGAATATTCCATTCGGAAAGTATTTAAAAATGAGCTCGAGGTAATGCCATTGAAATTCCAAAAAGTGCAAGAACTTACACCGAAACAGAAAGAAAATAGACTCAAAAGGGCTTAAGGGTTGCTTCGTTTGGCCGAAAGTGGTGAACTGCCGAATTTGGTTTTTCCTCCGATGAGAAAACATTCGTTGTTCAGCAGTTTGTAAACAAACAAAATGATCGTGTTTACTTGCCAAAGAGGTCAGCTGAAAATGTGCACCTTCGGTTGGCCACCAGAACTCAAGCGCCGGCCATGGTGATAGTGTGGGCCGCCATAACAGCCGATGGTCGCTCTTCGCTCGTATTAATCAGAATAAATGCCGAATATTATCGCGAAAATATTCTGGAGGTTGTAAAGAGGTCATCTGAAAATGGGCCCCTTGATTGGCCACCAGGACTCAAGCGCCGGTCATGGTTATAGTGTGGACCGATAACCGCTCTCCGCTCGTATTAATCGACCGTGGCATCATGATAAATGCCGAATATTATCGCGAAAGGGCACACAACATTTTGGCCGTAGGCCTTGGACATTCCAACAGGACTCAGGACTCAAATGGGCCAAAAAAAAATTTAAAAATATGTAAAAATTATGGCGTTTTTGAAAGTTTTTTGTCTTACCCTGCATAGATGCAATCCGCAAATGAAGAACAAAATATAATTACATTTCAAATATGAAAGATATTTTAGGAATACGTAACCACGCTCCAATTGCAAAGTCCCTCATTAGTATTGTACATACTCCAAAATATATTTCAGTGGTTAGGAGTTATTCGTCATATCTGCAACTGACTGTAATTCGTTACATATGTGTGGGGGAAGTAATGTGTGATAGAAACTCTGTTTTACAAATAAAAAAATATATATTTTAATGCATATTTGATATTTCCACAACGATATCCTTAATAGGGATATGAGACGCATGACATTCTTTGTCCATTATAATTTAGGTGTCACGACATTTCTGATAGTCAAGTGATAAACGTGTTGGGTTTTCACAATTTCCTGCTTCAAAGATTTATATATTATTAATTTCGGTTTCTAAATTTAAAGTTCATTGTAAAACATGACACATTGGGTATAAATACCTGAATGCGATACTTCTATTATGAAACATTTTTGCTTTTGAGTAGAAGAAAAGTTTATATTAGACTGGTTTCCATTTCATGCCATTTTGTATTAGATTTTTTGCCATGATTGTCTCTGAAATAAAAGAGAAGACGTATATTTTATTTACGACATTTGTAGAATTCATGTGTTTATATATATTGATATCAATATTACAGTTGAAGTAATCAATATATATTATTTTGTTTCTTTTTTTCAGGTTAGACGAAACTAAATTGTAACAATACCCTGCATGTCACATGCATGTCAAACGTCCCAAATTCACTCAGACACGGATGAGCAATTACTGATCGAAGATTAAACGCAACTAAATGGAAAATGTTAATTGGAAATATTTGAATGTGGGAGGGGTACATACACATACCCTCCAGTACGTGTGGGGTTGGTGGTGGATTGTGGAGACTCAAATCTGTTTGTTATCTAAAACAATAACTATATCGATTTTAATCCCCATTGCCATGAATAACAAAAGTTACAAAACGAAAAGGATTAATGCGTACGACAGAGAACATTACCAGACATTGTTGTATTTGAAATAATGTTAGATTTAAATGATAATTGGAAATTTATCATGTCAAAATAGGTGTGTTACATTTATTTTGGGGGGCCTACTCAATTAATGTCCGATTAATACGTCAAATAAACAGAAGGAAATCGAGATTAATTTTTATTCCAAAATTGATTTAAACTATTACAAGTATTAGGACAGAATTTACTTTATTTAGTTAAAGGATTATAGCCCTATTTTGGCAAAATATCCGTGCTTAGTATAATAATAATAATATACTTTTAAGGAAAGAATTGATATATTTTCATATTTCTAGTCAATAATTAAAATTACTTATTCCTTGTACAGTCCAGATTTTGTTAAATAAGATACAGTTCGATAATTGATGTTGCCATCACACTCCTTATGATACTATCCTCGCATAAGGAAACCATTTCACATATTTAAAACTGTAGTGAAATCTGTAACGATTTTTTAAATTCCTTCCATTACGAAGCTTGGACTACGTCATGTACCTGACTCGTTTTAAACTACATATGTGAACGAAAAATTGTTCCCCTATTTTAGTAGGGGATATACAGGGTTGCCCATATTCGACGGACCTTTGGGCCCATTCCAATCGAAGAGGCTTGTCCGCAGGCAACTTTCTTTGCGTCAATTGAATTTTGTACGGGAACAAATGCAAATCAATGCGAATAATCCGTTGTAAAGTGGACCGAGCCATGCCCAACTGCTGAGAACGGCGTTTTTGGGATGTTCTTGGGGACCTCTCAACACTGGCTCGTACGGCAGCGATATTCTCGGCCGATCGCCTTGGTCGACTTTTATATGGCCTCTTCGGATTAGAAAGAGCCCTACCAGTCGAAAATTTTTCGTATAAACGCTTAATGGTGTTCTTAGAAGGCGCACTTCTCACATTTTTTAATGTTTTAAAAGCACGTTAAGTTTTCACAATTGACTTCTTCTGTTGAATGTAAATTTCAACTATTTCAGATCGCTCGCGTGGCGTGTAATGGTTCATGGTAAAAATCTGCTTGGACTGACGCTTCAAACGCGGTATGTCAATAAGTGATGTGACATCTCTGTCAAAAGTTATGGCGTTGCCAGATGGGTCCGTCGAATATGGGCAACCCTGTACTTAACTGGGGCTTAATCCCGATTCGTTTTATATGAGATGAATATATAATTTTTTATTGACTAAAACAACAAGTAAATACATATTGTAATACATACCTTACCTAACGCGTATCCAAAAAGTGTGATTTTTTAAGGTAGGCATGTTAAGTTCGTGTATGGGCCATATCGGTCCACGTTTTCGTATAGCCACAATAAAATAGTGCAGTACCTCTATTTTATATTTACATGATTTTAGAGACATTATAGACGGGAAGTGTTCCAAATTTCTTACTTGTAATTAATAAGGCAATTGCCCGATCCAGATGAACTTTTGCACAAATCATTTGTTTGACCCAAGGACGAACCCTATTGAAATAATCGGTCGAAATTTAGATTAATCTCCCATATACAGGGTGAGATGATAAAACTGCAACCAACTTCAGACTACTGCCATTTCTAAGCCTCTCGTCCCTCAGCTGTTAAAATTATTCCAGTGACAGCTCATTATATTGTTTACAAGCGTACAAAAGCATTATGGTGAGAATTTTCCAGAAAAAAAGTTATTCGTCATGGAATTCCAGCGTGAAATTGTGATTTCTTTATATTTGGCTGCAAAACCACAAGTGGCTATCGTTGGAGCACTCCAGCATTTACATGTGAATAAATCTTTGTGTCTCGTACCATTGCCCGTTACCGTGATACTGCTAGCGTAGCCCGACGTCAGTGGACGAAAGAAAACAGCAACATCAGCAGAAATGTTTCGAAAAGTAAAGAAGCGACTTGATCGAACCCCGCGTCGCAGTGGCCAACAAAATATTCTATTCGGCAAATATTAAAAAATGAGCTCCGGATAAAGCCATTAAAATTCCAAAAAGTGCAAGGCCGCAGACCTTGGACATTCCAACAGGACTCAGCAACAACGCACTCAACACGCGCCACCCAAGAATGATTACCAAATGAGGTTCCTCGCTTCATTTCCAGCGCACAATGACCACCAAAGTCTCCGGATACCAATCTGTTGGACTATTGTGTCTGGAGTATTTTGGAAAGCAAGTTTGACACTAAAAAATACCAAAGTGTCGATCACCTCAAGCAAGCGCTTCGCCGGGAATAGGCCAAAATACCGCAGAGCAACATTCGGGCAGCGTTTGACGGTTTCATTGGCCGTTTGAAGTCCATAATTCGTGCCAAATGTGACCAATTCGAACAAATCAAAACTTATTCTAAAATTTGACGCCATTTCCGTGCTATATGAAGACGTGGACTTACATGGCCAATTTATATTTTTAAGCTGCCTACTGGAAAAATAAACATGTGTACAAAATTTTAGCTTTCCATCTCAATTCGTTCGAAAGATAGCGTGATTACAACAGACAGACGGACATCGCTAAATTGACTTAGAATTTTATGCTGATCAAGAATATATATACTTTGTTGGGTCTGAAATGAGTATTTCGAGGAGTTACAAACGGAATGACAAAGTTAATATACCCTCCATGCTATAGTGGAGGGTATAATAAATGGTTGGCATTCTAAAAAAAAAAAACATATGTAATCCCTGCTAAAAAATTTAATTTATGGTCCATGAAAAAATGGCGGTGTCCATAAATGAAGCCTTTTACAAATACTTGATCTATGTGACAATTCCATTACGAGAACCATTGTGTAAAAAATGCAATTCGAAGATGGTCTTACAGTGAAAATATGGCTATTTTTAGTAGTTACAAAATCCAAATTCTTACAATTCAGAAAATGCGCTAAATGAGCCACACTTGAATAAATAATAAAACAATGTTACAATTTACCTTAATTTTCTGATATTGGCATCTCTATGGGCAGTTTCTCTTTCACGGACATTCATGATCACAACGATAACGAAAGATTACGGAACGTACGATAACAAATGTTTATGCACCACGAAGATGCTGAAGAGAAAATTAACTGCAGTTCATTCTCTCACTCTCTCACTCTCTTTTCCCTCGTAAGTAGCCACCAACAAATTGCAAATAACACAGCACAATGCAACACTAGAAAAAAGCAGCAATCAACAAATCAAAAAAGTTATGTCAAATATTTTCTATTTCATTATTGGAATTTGATTGCTTTTTATTTATTTTAACACATTCCATTGTAATTTTGCACATTTTATTACTTTTTATGATAACTTTATTAATTATATGACCGAATTCGCGAAACCCCATCACGCACAAAACACACCGGCAACTGATTGGAACGAGAGCAAATAATGAACTACCCAGTAAACAATTTTTTCCGACTGCTCTGATTTTAGATTTTTTTCCGAAATTTCTGACGTTTTTTTTCAGAAATTTCTGATAGAAATTGGTCCGATTTTCTAAACGTTTTTTTTTTAGAATTTCTGCACATTTTCCTGTGTTTTTAAGCGAAAAAAACTCGAAAAATGTACAAACGGAGAGAGTAGATTGTCTATTGCTCTGGCATATTCTCTCCCACATGTAAACGGATGGTGGTGGTTTGACACATTCTCTCCCATAGTAGTTGTTGTTGTGATCATTCATTTCAAAGCAAAAATGCTATTTGTTATTGTGAACTGTTAGATTTTCCGTTGTAAAAATGTGCGTTTTGTTGTTGTTGTGAATCAGCCTCTTTCTCTTTCGTTCCCAAAAAAATATGATGGAAAAAAAATGCAAAAACAACTACATACCGGTTTTCTGTGTGCACTGCTTTTTATTTTTAGTTCTTGTTTAGCAGTTGAAACAGAAACGTGCTACTGTATGTTATGTTCCTAATAAAAATAATATTTATAATGTAAATGTATTATAGATGTAATATTTAAACTACATTTTTACGAAACCCGGAATAAATTGTTTGTTTTTTTAAATAAATATGTGTTTTTTTTTTTGTCATTTTTAAGTGGTGTGACGATTTTTTCGATATTTCTTCCGAATTCTGAACGATTTCTTTCAGAAAATTGGAACTTTCTCCCGAATTCTGAGCGTTTTTTTTTTTTTTTCAGAAAATCTGAATTTTATTCCGAATTTTCTTTCGAATTCTGACCGACTTCTTTTAGAAAATCTGAATATTCCGCCGAATTTCCAGACGAATTCTGCCCGATTTCTTTCAGAAATTCGGAGTTGTCCTCCGAATCTTTTCCGAAAATCTAATTTTTTCTCCTATTTTTTCAAGAATTTTCACCGAATTCGGACCGAATTCGTCCAGAAAATCGAATATTTTTTCAGATTTTTTTCAGAAAATCTTTCCGAATTCGGTGACCACGTCCATACAACTTTCGTACCGAAATCGGAAGGAATTCGGAATCAGAATCGGACATTTTTTCAGAGATTCTGACAGAAATCGGACCGAATTCGGCAAAAATTGTTTACTGGGTAAACATAAACAAGTGTTAGGGTTGCCGTATAGTTATGAATTACAGAAATGTAGGATGATTGTATATATACAATCGAAAATCGAAGTAAAACAATGTTAAATTTCACCGAGTGAAACTTTTTATATCATCTACTGTTAGTTGGAAAATATTGTTCAAACATTTCAAGACGCAACCACCTTTTTATAAGACATGGTGCTCGATACTCTAAATATTTTGCAAGGAGAGTTTATATTGACCGAGAACTAATTAAGTTTTTTTTTTTTTTGCAATATGACTAATAGTTTTTTATACCCTCCAGTATAGTATGGAGGGTATATTTAGTTTGTCATTCCCTTTGTAACACATCGAAATATACATTTTAGACTCAACAAAGTTTGAAGTTCGAAATGGATACTACAGCATATGACAGGAGATTGTATGCGCAAGTCGACGTCTTCGTATAGCCCCCATAAAGCGGTACCCCGCGATATTCTGTATTTTGATGATTTTAGAGACATTATTCACTGGAATTGTTTCAAATTTGGTATTTGAAGTTCGTAATGGTTTCTACAGCATATGACAGAAGATTGTCTGCGCAGGTCGACGTCTTAGTATAGCCCCCTATATTCGGTATTTTGATGATTTTAGAGGCATTATTCACCGGAATTGTTTCAAATTTAAAGTTCGAAATGGATACTACAGCCTAAGACAGAAAATTATTATTTTTTTTTTCAGATATAAATTTGGTATAACCTCCCTATATTGATGATTTTAGCTACATTATTCAGCGATTTTTTTTCAAGTTTCACATTTGAATATTGTAATGGCTTATGACAAAAGTTGTCTATGTAGGTCCACGTCGTCGTTTAGACGCTAATATGATCTTTTTATATATATATCTGGAAGAATTTTCAAAATAGAAAAAAGTCCGTCGAAAAATACCTCTCAAATGAAAACTTGATTTACGAAGACGTAGTCCTGCATAAGTATTTTTTTGTCATAGGCTATAGTACCGACTTCGAACTTCAAATCAAGCAATTCTGGTGCATAATGTCACTAAAATCATTAAAATACCAAATATTGGCTGTCAATCAATAAAATGTATAAAAAAGTGTAAAGGTTATGGCGTTTGACTTTGTTGCAGTTTTTTTTTATCTCACCCTGTATATACTTTGTGGGGTCTAAAATGTATATTTCGAGGTGTTGCATGACCTCCAAACTATGGTAGAGGGTATATCAATTGACTTTTGTCGCAGTGTTATTTTCGACCACCAGTTTCGACCTTTTCAGGGTAGATACGGGAATGTATGGGCCGATTTTACCCGTAGCTTACAGGTGGAGGTTACTTAAAGGGTGGGTATTGTTACAAATCTCTTCCATTGAAACTTCAATGTAAAAGATATTCCAAAACACATGACCAATCCCAAATTGAACTTTGCCATATCATTCCACAGTTCTTCCCCTGCTCTACTCAAAGTTTAGGAGAGATGTTGATAATATTGGTGAACAAATATTTCGGTTCACTCTCTGAGGGTTTTCAGGCAAAATTTGTTGAATCCATTTATATTACCTTAGTCGTCAATATTTTGCTCTATTCTTCGCTAAATTTAAGATAAAGCTTAACAAGTTAAAAAGCATCGGTCGGTATTGCCGACAGATATATACCCTCAGCCTGTGTTCGATTATTTAAATATAATTTGACTAGTGTTACAATTATTCAAACGTTTTACCCTCTATGGAGCAGGTTCCGAAGGAATGGGCCAATATTGTCTATTTCGTATCGGATCCGAAAATATGATATAAATATTCCGACCTTCCTGGTATGGATTATATAGACTAACACCTTCACTATATATGAGATATGTAATAATTTTTAGAAAATTGTAAAATGTGCGTGATGTACAAGATAGAGTCTACCGAAATATTCCACTTTCATACTTCATCTGATATAAATAAAAAATATTGAGTGAAATATTTGGCAGCAATAAAAGAAAGGATATTTATGTCCAATTTTATGCGAAATTATAAATTCCGATAAATTTCATATTCATATCAATCTTCTTATTTAGACAAATATTTGAGCATAGCAAGTAGTAAAGAATTGCTAAATTGTTTCGAAAGTTATGACAGATAAAATTATTGAAAATTGTGACTCCAGAAGCGGATGGCAGATATATATCAACTTCACAACCGATCTTGTGTTAGCAAAAATATTTGTATGTGTGAAATTTGAGGAGAGTTGGATGTTTATTTCGCTTTATTTGGGCGTTCGTTTTTCAAAATTTTGAACCCTGTGTATGGGGGACAAGAAATGGTTCGATCTATACCACCTTTATAACAGATCTTGTGTTGATAGAAATGTTTAGATGTGCCAAGTCTAAATGGAATCGGATGTTAATTTGACATTTTATTAGCTACATGGGTATTCAAAATTTCGACACTTTGTGGGGGAGGTACCAGAAGGAGTGGGCCGATACATTCCATTTTCGCACCAGACCTTGGACTAATAAAATTATTGGGATGTGTGAAATTTAAAGACTTACGAACTCTTACATCACATTTTATAAGAGTTTTAATTATCCAAAATTTTGTCCATTTTCGCACATGACCTAGCACTGATAAAAATATTATGATTCGCAAAGTTCCAGCAAAATCGGATTATCCTTTCTCTTTTTGTGCAAAAAATATTTTTTGAAAAGTTCGACCTTTTGTGGGGGAGGTACCAGAAGGAGTGGGCCGATACATTCCATTTACGCACCAGGCCTTGGACTAATAAAATTATTGGGATGTGTGAAATTTGAAGACTATCGGACTCTTACATCGCATTTTATAAGAGATTTAATTATCCAAAATGTTGACCCTTTGTGGGGGAGATCCCTAATGGAGTGTACCGATATTGTCCATTTTCGCACATGACTTAGCACTGATAAAAATATTAGAATTCGCAAAGTTCCAGCAAAATCGAATTATCCTTTCTCTTTCTGTGCAATAAATTATTTTCTTTGCAAATTTTGACATTTTGTGTGGGAGGTACCAGAAGGAGTGGACCGATATTGCCCATCTCCGAACTCGATCTAAGTTTGACAAAAATATTACGATGTACCAAGTTTGGATCAAATCGGATACTCCCTTCGAGAGTTATCGTGCGCACCAGCCAGACAGACAGGCAGACGGACGGACGGACGGACATCGCTAGATCGACTCCAAATGTTCTGAAACAAAATTGGTCCAAAGAGACTTAGGGTCTAAAACCGTTATTTCGACTTGGCACATTTTGACCGTATCAAATGATATATATCTTCTGTAGCCATATGGCTGAGGGTATAAAAACTTGATGGGTACCTTTGGAGTATTTTTCGTATCATTGGTGTATATATAGGTTTTTTAACCATATTTTTCAACTACTGTCAGAAATTGTAGTTCATTTAAAAAAAAAAAAAATAATTTCCCTCAGGACTAAATGATTAAAGAAGTAGTAAAATAAAAAATCTGCCATTTTTTTCTCAGTCACAAAAACATACCTCAATCTAATATTCTGCATGTATTACATCTAGAACACATCCAACCTGAACATCATAATTTTCTTTAAAGCATTACACAATTTCAATATACCTTTCTGAAAGGCTATCAACAACCTTCTTCCTTCAAACTCCTTTTAATTCCATTAAGTGCTCCTGATCTTATATATGCTCAAAGAACTCAGCACCTGTTTAAACCATTAGCAGTCGGTAATAACAACAGTGGCAGCAGCAACAACAGCAGCCGTCAACGCATCGGTGAAGGTAGTAAAAATTATTGATTTTTTCCGTACTTTGGAACTTCTTCGAAAATTACTTAATAATAATTTATCAAAGTCGGCAGAACAAATTTTATACTTTTTCAAAAATGGTGCACCGGCTGCTTGGCTTGTGTCTGGGTGGTAGATGAATGAGTGAGTGGGTGGCCAAGCAATGGCAGGGGTAATTTGTTTGCCATGTCGTTCGTTTCATTTGTCTGTAAGTCAAAACAGCCAAAAAAAATAAAAAAATGTTTTTCAAATTTTCATTGAATGAAGAATTTGTTTTTAGCAAATAAAGAAACACAAAAATCGTTAACTTATCGTTCTTTCCCCTCCCCAAACAAACAGAAAACACCAGAGCATCTGGCAGAGTCAAGAAGGTCGAATGACTGCCACACAACCCGAGTAATTTGCGGATTTCGTTGAGTGGAGGAGTATCGTCGAAGAAGACGCCAAATAGTCCTTGTGAGTTTACAGTTGGCAAAAGTTTAGATGAAATGCCGCTCATTGACTCTGCCACAGCCGCATCCCGGCAACAAACAACTTTGTGGCATGCGGCCGGCAGCACGAGCAGCAATTACACACAAGGCGGCAGTTTTACGACTTGGAATTTTACGATTTTGTAAATAACAATTTAACTGAGTTTCTCGTTGACTTTTTTGCTGGTACTGATGCTTTGATATTTGGTTGTTGCTGTTGCTGCTGTTGTTGTTGGTTTCAGGCCTGAATGATTCCCGTTCGAATAATTGCTGTTGTTTGGCCTTGTTGTTCTATTTTTTCCGTCTTTCTGTTGACGAAGAGTTATTCATTGTTCCCCTATCCTGATTCTCTAATCGGAAGTTTAAAATAATTTTATTGTTCCACAATCAGATGTTGGCGGGCATCCTACGGAGCCATGGTTATGATTCTGACTGGCTGGTTGTGAAAACTGCTACCAGAGGAAGGAATAAAAATGTACAGCTTTGTTTCCTTTTGTCATTTATCTATTTCTGTTTGACGTTGTTGTCTTTTCACTTGAATTGAGGAGATTCATAGATTTAAAACTGAACTTTTTCTCTTAGTTTGAAGTGGATGTTTGTTGTGACGATGGTGGGCTGTAAAGCAGGGGAAATTGTATATGAGGCCATGAGCGGATTTTTAGTGAGTATTCCAAAAAATCCATAATTTTTATCCAGTATAAACTAGTATGTTCCTCTACATTTAAAATACATTCTTCAAAACTTCGCGATTTTTATCACGTATGAAATCACTTAAAACTTTATGAAAAATTATTTTTTTTTTTTGTGTTCTAAGACAGGACGTTTTTCTCGAATTTGTACATTTATCCATATTGATCCAAAAGGTTACAATAGTACTCTGAATTTATTGTTTTACCCTTTTGCAGATAGTCAATTAATAAAATACCTTTAAAGTCCCAAAAAACCGTTGGAAGGCAAAAAACATTATTTGGGGCACATCCTCCAGCTTCAGTCCATTGTTTGGATTGTTCTATTGTCTCTAGAGTATAGTGGTGGATCCATGTATCATCAAAAGCTATGAAACGACGCTTAAAATCCATTTTGTTTCGCTTAAAACGATCCAAACAAGCTTGGGAAATGTTCATTCTTATGCGTCTTTGATCGACTGTTAATAAATGCGGCACCCATCCTGCAGAAAGATTTTTCAACTGTAGTTCTTCATGCAAAATTAAACAAATAAAAAGCTGTAAGTTCGGTCGGGCCCATCTTTAAATACCCTCCACCATTTGGAACGAATTTGGCAATTTTCAAAAAATTAAAAAAAAATAAAATATTTTCTTTTTAAAAATAAAATCCGTCAAAAATTCTATTAAAATCTTAAAAATACCGAATGTAAGCTTATATTAGAGTCTATACGACGACGGGACCTGCATAGGTAACTTTTGTCATAATGCGAAACTTGAAAAAAAAATCCGTGAATAATGTAGCTTAAATCATCAATATAGGGAGGTACTATTACATCGGGGCTATAGCAAAATGTGGACCTGCACAGGCAATTTTCTGCCTTAGGCTGCAGTAACCATTACGAACATCAAATACTAAATTTGAAACAATTCCGATAACTAATGTCGATAAAATTATCAAAATAAAAAATTGCGGATGTGTCGTTTTTGAACTCCTGTTTCTATAAGAAAGAGTTGCCGGGTCGAAGCTAATTTTAACATGTGTTCATAGCAGGTGGAAGTTTCCAAACACTTCGCTTTTTTCTGCTGCTTTTTGTGCTAGGCTAAGAAGTTTCCGAACTGCTCTCGTAGTTGGAAATTTTACGAAAAATATATATAATTTTTTGAAATCCTAGGTCTCTTTCAGAAGTTTTGGAGCCGATCTAGGGATGTCTGCTCGTCTGTCTGTCTGACTGGCTGGTGCGTTCGAGAGTTATCGTGCGATCGGATTTGATCCAAACTTCGTACATCCTAATAGTATTGTCAAACTAAGACCGAGTTCGGAGATGGGCAAACGTGGTAAACTCCTTCCAGAACCTTCCCACAGAAAATCAACATTTTCACAGAAAATAAGTTCCCTTATAGGACAAGATAGGATCATCCAACTTTGTAAAAATTTCGCATATTGTAATATTTTTATCAGTCCTAGGTCAGGTGCGGAAATTGGCAGTATTGGTTCTCTTTCAAATGTTTCAAAATTTTGAATAAGTATAACGCTTATAACATGTAAAACAAGAGTCCGATCATCTTCAAATTTGGCACATTCCAATGTTTCTACCAACAGAAGATTTGGTATAAAAATGGAATATATCGGACCATTCCCCACAAGGGGTCAACATTTTTATTGACCACGAAACTCATAGACTTCGAAATGAACAACTAATTCCTTTCAAACTCGGCACAACACTTCTGCCAGCACAACATCTGATTTGAAACTGGACCCTCAACGGGTCATATAGAATAACCATGAAGGTCATAAACTGTTTTTTAAATTTCACACGTAAAACTATTTCTATAAAGACAAGATCTGATGTGAAGATGGAATATTTCGGACCACTCCTTTTGTTTCCTATCCCACAAAGGGTAAACATTTCCAATAATCAAAACTATCATAGATTGCGAATTGAGAATGCAATTCTTTTCAAAATTTACACATCCCAATATTTCTAGTAAAACAAGATTTGGTGTGAAGCACCACTCCCTCTGGTACCTCCCCCACAACGGTCCAATCATTGTTATTCACGGAATTTCAGTAAAATGTTGGAATTTTCAAAGCTTCTAAAAATCGTGGACTTTAAACTTCTGTGAAGGTAAAGACTTTGGAGTGTTTGGCCATTTGAATAAAATCATAGACTTTATTTAGGATGTTACGATAATTCAACACATTAATCGTATTTAAGGAGGATACGAATAATTGACTGGTATTTTCCATTTCCGCACTTGGCGGTTTATTTTGATAAATATATTTATAAAATAATTTTGATAAAAATATTTTCTAATGTGATTTCTACCATAGTATGTCATTCCGTTTTTAACTCCTTCAAATAAGGATTTTAGACCACACATAGTATATATTGTCTTGGTCAACATAAGATTCTATGCCGATTTATGTTCGTCCGTCTGTGGAAATCACTCTAGGTTGCGAACGAAATCAAGTAGGTCGGTAACATTTTGATATGGCCCACATATAAAAATATCGCCAGATTTAAGGTGTCTTAGCTGTTTTAGTCATATTTTTGAATATAATCATCTTTGCAAATAACTGTCCATATAGGTTCAAGTTTAGGTGTAGCCCTATATGACTGTGCACAGCAATCGCTCGCAGATATTGGCAGTAGATGTCCATGTTTGCGGCATTTTTAATTTTTTTTTTGTCTACAAATTCCTTATAATTTGTGGAGGTTGGTAAAGGTTCGTTCAGGTCGAGCTTAGCTGCTTTTTATTTCAAATTCGGTATATCCTCTACATTTTTTCTGACTTCAGAACTTCCAGAAACTTTGTGACCTAAACCCTTGTAGTAATTTTTTACCTTTTTTTAAGGTTGTGCCCTTAAAAATATTGAAACATCTTCGAATTAGACCTATGTTGGATTGGGCAAAATTCGGCCCAATCTCATCAAAAATTATCGTGCTCTCCAGATGGAAGGACGGACGGTTATCGGTAGGCTAGATAAATTTTTGTGAAACCGATTTCTTCGAAAAAGACGTGGTGACCAAATAGTAAATTTGCTGAAGCTTATTTTGTCGGTATAAAATTTAACCCTCTTAGTCGAAAGGCTGAGAGTATAACAATCTTCTCACTGATGGAGTTCAACATGGCCTTCCTTATTTTTCCAAAATATATTAATCTAAAACTAGGCATTTACTAAAATCTAGATACAATCTTCCCAAACTGCCCACATTCATCCAACAATAAAAAGCTATCATCCTTGCCCCATTGTCCATTGATTGTGCTGATACTCTGTTATTACAGTTACAGAAGTTTATTAAAATTTATGTCAAGGAAATAATCTTGAAAATATTTAAATGAATTGGGACTGGGACGAGTCGAGTTGAGTGGTAGTGGTAGTGGTGTGTACACTAAAGATTAGAAAAGGAATTATTTTTCTTATAGTTTTTCCAATTTTCCATCTGCAGGCAGTTGTCAGTTATTCCATTGACACAAATTCCCCATAAATGGCACGCGGACAGATCAAATTTTGTTTCACTTTTTAAATCATTTCAGAGAGTTGTTCTTTAAAAGTCGAAAGAAAGTTATTTTGATATATTACAATCAGCTTCAGGCTTTTAAAGATAATTTGTGTGTGTTTGTGTGAAATATTTGAAACCAAATGCCGGGAAATAGGTTATGCCAGTACTTTACTACAAGAAAAAGCAAGCCAGCAAGTAAAATGAAGGAAGTAAAATAACATAAAAAAATTAAATTAATGTCTGGGGTAAAATAATACCACTTACATGTAGTAGTTTAAGAGAATGAAGGTCTGTATGTATGTGTATACTCGTATGTACACACATATCATTTTCTAAACTCATACTTATATTTAGCATCTACTCCCCATCTTGTAGTACTGCCGAAGTACTAATGGAGGGAAACGCTAAGAAATATAAGATGAATTTTTTAAACAAATATTAGCTGTGAGTCGCAATGTGATTCAACTCGGAAAAATCATGGAATTTAAGACGTGTATTTACAAAAGGTAGAAATGTCAGACAATGTAAATCTTGATGCGGTAAAAATGGCTTAGTCTATTTCTGGTAACTCCCCAAAATAGATCCAGTCAATTTTCCACAAATCTCGCTAATTTCAATATTTTTGTCGGTCGATGTTGCGTAAAGACAGGTTATATCGGTCCTTCTCAACAGTAGTTCAAATATAACAAAAGAATAACAATGGAAGTGCCGTTGTTGTCTAACCAAAAATGTTAACTCTTTCTCGTACCTCCAACAAAGGTCCAATTTTAAATGTCAAATATGTTTCCGATTTTCTTCAAACCCCGCAAATCCACATATATAAATCCAGAGAGCAGTTGGTTGGGTTCACAGCTCCTGGTACCCCTTCCAACAGAAAACCAGACATCAGAAATCAGCTGATAAAACAGATAATACTGTCTCACCACCCCTGTACCTAACATTGGGTTAACAATTTAAATAAGACTAACAATGTGGGTGATTTTTTATGAACTTCGCGTTTCGAATAAAGCGGTCCTCGTTTCTCTGCTGGCAGTCATTCGGGATATTCTTAAAATGTATCACGTAGTATGATGGTTATATTAAGTTCGTCATTCCGTTTGTAACTCTTCGAAATAATAATTTTAGACATAACAAATTATATATATTATTGATCAGCGTAAAATTGGAAGACGATTTAGCCCTGTCCGTCTGTTGTAATCACGCTAAAGTCAAAACGAATATAGGGAGGAAGCTAAAATTTTGCACAGATCAGTCTTTTGTCTGCAGCCAAGACAAGTTCGAAAATGGGCTATATCAGTCCACGATATCGTATAGGCCCCATATAATTGTCTGAAAATCCACAAAAGGAGTTCCTTCTGAGTTTTTTACCCCCTGGAAATGAAATGTCTATATAGGTCCACGGTATCGTATAGCCGGCATGCAACGGTACCCGACGATATTCGATATTTTCACGATTTTAGGGACATCATTCATCGGAATTGTTCAAGTTTGGTTTTTGAAGTTCGTAATACATTCTAAAGTGTGTGACAGAAAATTGTCTGTGTCTACGTCTTCGTATATAACGGTCCCTCCCGATATTTGGTACTTTGTTGATTTTATCGACATTATTCACCGGAATTGTTTCAATTTTGGTATTTTAAGTCCGTAATGGATACTACAGCCTAAGACAGAAAATTGTCTGTGTAGGTCCACATTTTGGTATAGCCCCCATATAATACCTATATTGATGATTTTAGCTACATTATTCACCGATTTTTTTTAAGTTTCGCATTTAAATATTGTAATGACTTATGACAAGACTTGCCTATGCAGCTCCACGCCGTCGTATAGGCCCTAAAATAACGGCTACAATCGGTAATTTTAAGATTTAAACAGAATTTTTAACGGATTTTATTATTCTGAAAATTACCAAATTCGTTCCAAATGGTGGAGGGTATTCAAAGTTCGGCCTGGCCAAACTTAAGTTTTTACTTGTTTATTTAGGTTTTTGGTTTTTTTAATATTTTTCCAGAACTCGTTAGACCTTTAAAAAACATTATACGAACATTGGTGAGTTTTAATATATTTTGATCAAAGACTTCGTGGATATTTTAATGTTGGTAAGAATTTTCTGAATTTCTTACATTTTTTAAGGACCTGTATTTTTTAAAAAAAAATATTTTCAAGGACTTGGTGCATGCTGTAAAAAATATTTAAGGGCTTCCTGAAGTGTATAAATTATGTTAAGGGGCTTCGTCGATGAGTGAGAAGAGAAAACCAACCAACTGGTTTGGCTGCTGATTCAATTCTAATTTTATTTAAGTAATATGTTTCTTACGTACTACTGAAACTAATCTTACTTAACCTAGTCGCAGCCACACAATTGTTCTTATCTATTCTAATATTGAATGGAGAACATTGCAGGGCTGCTTTACATTTCATTCAAGTGATCTTGTGCATCTACTGAGCGCATCGATATCTGTGCGTGTGGGTCATAACCTTTATTATCTGACACATTATCGTATGCGTCAGCGCACAAGATCACCGAGTTGTTCACATGTGGTATTTTATGGCGGCTGGGAAATATGTAATTTTTTGAATATTTATTGTTTATTGCTAGTTTTTCCCAGCGCCTCAACCGCACTCAAAAGTATGTACAAACAGTCGCTTTTCAACTCTTGTTGACGTTAGACTACACGCGCGGGCCGCAACTTTTTATCTTCTTCTCTCTTTTGTTCTTTTTTTGTTTTGATATTCAACACACGCACATAACACATAAACAAAGAACTTTGTGTATTTTGTTTCCTTTTTAATTTATTGGGAAATAAACACTTTGTGCCAAAAAAAAGGTTTCTCAAAACTCACAGGATGGAGGACGAGGACCCACCTCCTCGTTCTGTAACGCGGAGGAAATTTCTACCAGTGAATAACCCGGATAGGAAAAAATTTAAGAATGTTCAAATTCAAGATGCAGCAGAGGACAAAATGGTGTCTTTTCCAACAGTTATACCAACAACTACAACAGCCATACAAAACACCCAGCAAAATATTGTCGCAGAAACTTCAGCAGCACCAACAACTTTTATGGATGTACAAAACACTCAGAACAAAAATATGTCAAATGAAAAAATATGCAAAACAACTACTAACACTAATGATAATTCCACTGCCAACACAACCTTTCCCAATACCACCAACTCCATCACCATCAGCTCAAATAACAATTTTTCCAACACCAATAGCACCTCTCCTACGCACCCCAACATACCTCAACCCAATATACCTCAATCTGCTAACACCAATGAATCAAATTTCCATAATTTTAACATCTATGAAAATACAAAGATTCTTTATCAAAAACTTCATCCTGGTCCTTATTTTGTACTGGTCACTACTGATGAGCCAATTAGCTTAAAGAGAAAAAACTCAGAGCTTCATTTGTACGCAAAACTTGCCAATGCAAATATCAAATATCATTTTGTATCCAAAAACGTATCATACAGAACCTTCCGTTTGACTTTTAACAACAGCGAGTCTGCGAATAACTTTGTTTTGGATCCAAGGTTAAAAAATATTGGTCTTAATGCTTTCATACCAGATAGATTTTTGCAAAAATTTTATGTGGTGAAATCAATGCCTACCGTGTTCAGTGGTAAAATGATTATCGAACAAATAAACAACAGTGATAATGATTTTAAAGCTGTCTCAATCTTTCGCTTTAATTACAAAAACGATAAAGGACAGTTTGTCCCCTCACAAACTATTAAAATTGGTCTTGTCGCCGACTTCGTTGTGAAAGAAATCAGAATGTTCAACTCATTAGTTGAAGCTGAGCTTTATATTCCGCCAATACGCCTTTGCAAAAATTGTGGTCGATTAGGACATATTGCTGTCAGATGTAGATCCCATAAACGATGTCTTCTCTGTGGAAATAAAATAATCTGCCCAAATCAATGCGGAGAGTCAAAATGCGACTTTTGTCTCTCAACTATCAAATGTAATACATTCTGTTCCTTTCCTCGTTGTATCTTATGCAATGATATTAAACACAATGCCATGGATGCGAAAAAATGTCCTAAATATTCGGAAGAAAAAAATCTGTATGAGGCTATGGCTATTTCAAATCTCTCTAGAAAGGAGGTCGTGCAGAAAAACTCCCCAAACTATTACGTCATTTTAGATGATCCACAATACGAGAATGAGTTCCCAACCATCTCAAAGGTATCCAAACCAACGCACAGGACTCTAGATGAAGAGTTCAATCGAAAAATAACCAGAACTAAATATAGCAAAATTGCAACTGAAGTCCCAAAACGTTCCCACGATACAGCAGATGTCGAACATTTAATTCCCACCAAACCAACTTTTGATTTTAAGAATTTCTCAAAAGTTTCTAACTACGAAAAAATATTGTCGTCATTTACACATCAAATGACTATTATTTTGTCAAAAGTAAATTGCAGTGAAGGCTTAGATATGCTTAATAGTTTTGCAAATGCCATAAAAGCAACAACAGAAGAAAATTCAGTAGTTTCTCCTAACAATGAGAATTTTACAGCACAATATTCAGAGCCTAACTAAAAATAAAAGCTATCTAGAAATATACATTCACAAATGGTCTGTGGACATTTGCATACTTAGTGAAATATTTAATGTTGATGAAAATACCAACAACACATTTATACAAAATTACAAGCTTATCACCAAGAAGAGAAGTGATAACTATGGTGGCGTAGCCATTTTACATAAGGAGAATATTCATATAAAAAAAATCAGCTTCAATACGATCTTAGACATTTTAATCTGTGAAACAACAAATTTATATCCAAATTACACCATAGTATCATTGTATTTTGCACATTCAGTCAAATCGAATGACTTGAAAACAGAAATGATCAAATTGTTTACTTTATTAGAAGGAAGGTCCAATGTCATAATTGCTGGAGATTTCAATGCAAGGTGCAAAGAATATGGAGACGTTTTTGACACTGTACGAGGATTGACCGTAAAAAATTTGTTCGATAGTTCCGTCTTTCGATGCATAAATGATGGTTCTGCAACTTTTAATAAAAATTTGCAAAATATATCTAATGGCTCTGTCTTGGATCTCACTTTTACCAACTCATTTTCACAAATTACCTGGAAAGTGCAAAATATAACCATTGGCGGTAGCCACCATAAACCCATTATATTGGATATTGACAATATACAACAAAAAGAAAAAACCTTTCTTGCAAAAAAACATTTGCTAAAAATATCTCCAATCTTCGTATTGATACTGATATGGATAGCATTCAATCCGATCTAAATAATCAGGTGAAAAAATCGATCTTTGTTATCGGACCTAAAACAAAGTCAAACTCGTGGTGGAACGATGACCTTATGAAATTACTACGTCTTAAAGATGCTGCTGAGAAAAAGTTTGAAAGATACAAGAATACAGAAAATGCTCTGAATGCCATAGTAACAAGGAACAATTTCCGAAATGCTATAAAAAGGGCCAAAGCTCTAGCGAAAGCTTCAAAACTAAATGATTTAAATACAATATCCAACTCAAAATCTCTTTTTCGATACATCAAGGGCTGTAAGGCATATTTTGAGACTCAATCTTGCGCTAAGTGGTGTTCAGACAATAATGAAACATATCTCCAACATCTAAAGGACCAAGTTCCAAACAACAACCAAACCATTTCCAATGTTGTATACATCAATGAAACCCATGATTTTTCCACAGAAGAATTATTTCACGTTTTACACCAAAAAAAGAAACCATCTGCAGCTGGACTGGATGGAGTTACCTATGAAATGATTAGCAATTTTTCAACAGAAGCAAAGGAAAACCTCCTAATTGCTTATAACAAATTATGGAAAAACTGCAGTTTCCTTGATACGTGGAGAGAAATCAAAATTGTACCAATACCAAAAAAAGGAAAAGACTTAGATGTGCCAACGAACTTTAGACCCATTGCTTTAATATCAGTCTTAGCAAAAATTATAAACCTGATGGTAAAACAGCGTTTAAATCACTTTGTAGAAAAAAATAACTTACTGCCAAGCAGATCTTATGCCTATAGAAAGCACGTGTCTACCTCAACTTGCATCAACGACATTCTCCACACAATTAACATTTGCAAGGAAAGGAATGATAAAGTATTAGTGCTATCAATGGATGTGTGCAAGGCGTATGAATGTGTTGACATTTGCTGCCTGCGAACCATATTACATGAATTAAACATACCCGAGCAAATTAGGACTTGGATCATAAATTTCTTATGCAAAAGAACACTTATAATAGGAAATTCCCGCCTCAACATATACAATGGTATTCCGCAAGGAAGTTGCTTAAGTCCAACTCTTTTTAATCTGTACACACTTGGTCTGCATGGTATATCAGACAACAACACAGATCTTTTTCAATATGCCGATGATTTTATACTCCTAGTACATAACTCAAACTTTGAAATTGCAAACCGGATACTACAACACAAAACCAACAATTTAGTAACATTACTCTCCAAATTAAATCTTGGCGTAAGTACCGAAAAAACAGCTGTGATGTATGTTGCCAAAGGAGGCCGTAAGAAACCCTGTATTTTGATCAATGGAATTCAAGTCAACGTCGTAACGTCAATTAAATTCTTGGGCAGACATATTAAAAATAGTCTTTCCCTCAAAGAACATTATGATGAAGTTATTCTATCCTGCAAAAACACCTTAAATGCATTAAAAATGGTAACTGGCCCAAAGCAAGGAATTCTTCCGGATAAAGCTGTAAATGTATGTAAGTCCTTAGTATTTTCCAAAACAGAATATGCTATTTCATCAATGGCTCATAGGCCAGCATACATAAACAAAAAACTGTCTAGTTTTCAAAATCAAATGCTAAGAAGAAATTTGGGGCTTGTCCCATCAACACCCAATCATGTCGTATGCGCTCTTGCTGGTGTTCTTCCAACAGATCTTAGAGCTCAACATCTTGCGGCCAAGGAGTTAATTAGATTAAAAATTTATAATTCCTCTCTATATAACTACTTCATAACTAATCCGTCCAGGAACACCAGCATTGGCTATGTTTATACCAAATTTCAAAATATTTTTGACAAAACCAGAATTGGGCAAAACGTTAAACCTTCCAAAATTTCAATTAAACTAGACATTTTTGATTCTTCAAAAAAAGATGTTGCTTCTGAAGTTTTACAAGCACTTTTCCGCAACACTCTAAATGATTTCATGTCTGATGGAGTGTCCATTTGGGCGACGGATGCCTCGGTATCCAATAATAACACAGGATGCGCTGTTTGTAATATTTCCGCCAAGCAGAACTTTTTATTCAAAATTGAAGAAAAACTTTCCTCCTTATCGGGAGAACTATATGCTATAGAAAAAGCTATCGACATAATCATCGAGGATGGAATCAGCACAGCGGCTATATTCACCGACAGCAAGAATGCTTGTTTACTTTTGAATTGCAATTCCTCCAATAATCATACCACTGCCAACATTGTCCAAAAGATCGCCTGTTCCTCCATAAATAAGGTCACTTTCGTTTGGGTTCCATCCCATGTTGGAATTTCAATTAATGAAACGGCTGACTACTATGCCAAGCAGGCAACGGAAGCTGGATGTATCATACCTTTCGAATTTTCGGTTACTGATGCATCGCAAAAAATTTACGCACTTCTCTGTAATGAATTTGTGGATTACTTCAAGGAGACATCACTTGAAAAAGGTGCATACTTATACCGGTTTTTCCCGAATCCTCCCAAGCAACCATGGCACAAACATTTGCAGATGAAACCTGAAAGCATAAAAATAATCAATAGACTGTTTACCGGCCATACTTATACCAAAAAATACTTCCACAGAGTGGGAATTTGCGACTCCAATCACTGCGAAACCTGTGACGTCATCGAAGATGAGGAGCATATATTGTTCAATTGCAAAAAATTTAGAAGAGAAAGAAATAACTACAATGTTTTCAAACATTTCAACAACTTACCTGATGTTCTTATGTCCATGAATATAGACCACTTCAATGATCTCTTAAATTTTATCCAGAAATGTAAAATTGAATTGTAATTTCAACTTATTTTTTCGAAAATTGTTTTTCTTTTTTTTTTTAATTAATTCTGTTTTTCTACAACTCTTTTAAAAACACACTAATGTAATCATATGTAAATAGAAATTCACAACAATAAAGAGAGTACTTTATATGGTTGCAAGTAACCAATAACCAGTAATGGTGAATGAACACTGTGTGTTCCACCAACATACTTGACAACTACTGAAGTACAAAAAAAAAAAAAAGTATGTACAAAGTATTTTGTACAGTCGATTTGTTTGCCGAATTTATCCTGGAATCAAATACATTTGATGAAACTCGGTTCGCAAAAAAAAATGTTGGTGTTGATATGAACTACTTGACATAAACTCCCATCATAAATATTTGTTACAGGTAGCTCTACTGAAAATGCATAGTGGTGTAGGGTATCACGGTTTTTGTTTATTTATTTATTTTTATAATTATTTTTATTATTATTATTATTATTATTATTATTATTATTATTATTATTATTATTTATGTATATATTTATTTATCTTTTTTTTTTTTTTTTTGAAAAACTTTTCTACAGCTTTTAAAAAAATCACCCAATATACATGTTTGAAAAATTATGAATAAATTTTTGGTAATGAATTAGCGATTTCCAACTTTATCCCTCTACTTCATCTCTCAAAGTTTTCAAATAATTTTCTAGCATCTTTTAAGATTTGAAAACACTGTACCTCCTTCGAATTGAATATGAAGACAAATGTACATCAGTATATTTGACATATCTATGACTTCCCATACATGTATGTATGCATGCATACATGTGTGTGTGAGTGTTAGAACTTTATAATTTATGCCTCGCACCATTTTTTGTTATTAGCACAGTCAATTTTTTTTTCTCCAAAGCTAATTTGGAAACTATGTAAACGACGCCGAAAATGGCAGCAGTTTATCATTGGGGATTTCCGCGCATTAAATTTATTTTCATTTCCACTTACAAAAGTGCGAAGACTTCACAACTAAGCCTCTTACAGCAGATAGTGTGAATCTGTGAGGCCTAGAACGAAAAATTATGTAGATTTTGTTTATCTTTTAAAAAGATTCGCCTTGGAGCGCATATTTGTTAGCAATTATTAGGGAAAACAAGGACACAAATGAACATCGCGGAGCTGGGGGAGAGATATGTTAAATTTTTAAGTTTTTATTAGTTTTTAAGTATAGATTTGTGTTGACCCCATATGAGAGCAGGCGAGGAGGATAAGGTGTTCGATATTGATTCTAATGTACCTTTTTTTGGTTTGATTTAAAATATCTTCTATGAAAAAAAAAAAAAGTGGTGAAGTGACGAATTTGGTTCTCTCCGATGAGAAAACATTCGTTGTCCGGCATTTTGTAAACAAACAAAATGATCGAGTTTACTTGCCAAAGGGGTCAGCGGAAAATGTGCACCTTTGGTTGGCCACAAGAACTCAAGCGCCGGCCATGGTGATGGTGTGGGCCGACATAACAGCCGATGGTCGCTCTCCGCTAGTATTAATCGACCGTGACATCAAAATAAATTCCGAATATTATCGCGAGGATATTCTGGAGGGTGTATTAAAGCCTTGGGCACTCATTTTGGCCGCAAACCTTAGACTCAGCACCGTAGCACTCAGCACGCGCCATCCAAGAATGGTTACAAAATGAGGTTTCTCGCTTCATTTCATACAATGGCCACCAAAATCTCCAGATACGAATTCCTTGGACTATTGTGTCTGGAGTATTTTAGAAAGCAAGGTTGGCACTTAAAAATACCAAAGTGTCGATCAGCTCAAACAAGCGCTTCGCCGGGAATGGGCCAAAATACCGCAGAGCAACATTCGGGCAGCGTGTGACGATTTTATTGGCCGTTTGAAGGCCATAATTCGTGCCAAAAGTGATCAAATCGAACAAATCTAAACTTATTCTAAAATTTGATGCTATTTCCGACATTTTTTGCTTTCATTTAAAAAAAAAATAAAAATTATGGCGTTTGACTTTGTTGCAGTTTTTTTTATCTGACCCTATATTCGCGGTTTAGTGGAAATTTTCAATTTTATTGCATAAAAGTTATGGTCTATTTTGTCCTCTAAATATTGTCCCGTGGCCAAACAAAATGGTAGGCTTCTGGCCAGCCCTAAACTCTAGCCCCATGCTAAGTTACGCATCGATTGGTCTATAATTGCGACCTGTAGATCACCTGCCAAATTAGGTAATTTTCTGTTTTTGGTTAATTTTAACCCCTAAATATTTTGCTATCATTTCCAACTCTTCAGAACAAAAAAAAATAAGCTTCTGTTCTTACCTTAGCCCCACCTCCATGCTAAATTTCATGAGGATCGGGCCATAATTGCGGCCTGTAGAATGATTAAGAATAAGATAGACACACAGATGGACTGATCGACTCCGCTCGCAGAGATATATAGTTTTTTAAGACGGGGATCAATACTTCGATGTGCTTCATATTTTTTGGCCCAATCAGACTTATAATATCCTCAAAACCTAGTGTTATAAGGTATAATAAATAAAATAAAATAAATTAGTTAAATCTGCCACGCCGAAAAATTCCAACAATTTAAGAATTAAAAATCGTAAGCTCATCGTACCATTCCTGAGGTTATTCATTAGTCCTTGAAAAATAGGAGGCAAGCGTTCAAGTTTCGAACTTTTATTTTTTTTTTTTGCTTTAACGTAGAACTGCATTCTAAAATGAGAACAACAAAATAAATTAATTAAGAGATATTAAGGCTTATATCAGGTCATCAAATATAAGCCTTTTTGGAAAAATATGTTTTTATGGAAATCCTGAGATAGCAAAAGAAAGAAATGGCCAAAGCAGTACAGTCAAGGAAATAAAATATATAAATATACAGTTACCAACTTTTGTTTTAAAAACCACCTTTAATAACAACATTTACTTGGGAAATGTAACTTTCTCTTCCTTGGAACTCCCTTAATTCGGATAAGGCACAATGCTACCCACACCCCCACATAGCTTAATGTATCTCATTAATATTCCCTTTATTCCGTAAGGATAGAAAAAAAAACCTCTTTGTCTCAACATGAATATGATTTTCCCCGAAAAGTGTTGATACAAATACATCTTAAGAGGCCAATATCTGTAGTCTGAAGTGTGACACTCATCATTAATTTCTAGAGAAATTTAATATGTGTGTCTAGGACGAAGCACCTACATATGGTTGTGTGTGTGTGTGTGCATGTGTTAGTGTGCATCTATAAATGGAAGCGTAATTAAAAGAGAAACACATTTAATCCTCTTTCATTACCACATCCATTTCCAATTACAGCAATACGTTTTGCGCTCAAGATGGAATTACCTGAGCAGCACCGTTATTAGACGAGCGACAGAGGGGGCGGAGGAGCCACTAATGCATAAGATAGTCACTTCCTTCTGCTACTTATGTGCTTATGTTCCCACCTACATATGAGTGAATATATATATGCATGCATAAACCTGTGTACTTATACAAACATACGAAGCTAAATGTCTGGCTCAAAATCATTGAGACAACAACGAGAACAACATCACGGCAGACTTTGTGAGAGATATGTAAATTAAATTTCTTATTCTAGACACAGCTGACCAGTCGTTGTGTGCAAACATACACACACACACACATACAGTGTAGGTGGATTCCGTGGGTGTGATGAATAAAACATATGAGAGTAATCCCGCACTATATGCATGAGTGTAGCAAAGCTTACATATTTGCATGCATATTTATTTTAGCAGTGTGCAGGATTTTTGCAATGATTTTATTTGCAAATAAAAAAACATACAACTTTTTAATGGCCTATTTTTGTTTACAGTTTTGTTTCAGATATCTGTCAAAGGAATGGACATAGCTCCTGTGCCTTATTTCATATAAGTATCTTATGACCCCATGCATATTATGATGCGACCATTTTATAAATATTTATGAATGAACTTTTCTCCTTATTTTTATGAAAGACTAAAGGTTATGGATAAATCCAACTGCATTCTAAAATTACTGAACCGGATTTAAAAATAAACAAAATTCTCGTTACACACAATACAGAGTGAGATGAAAAAACTGCAACCGACTTCAGACTGCTGCCATTTCTAAGCCACTCGTCCGACAGCTGTTAAAAATATTCCAGTGACAGCTCATTATATTGCTTACAAGCGTACAAAAGCATTTTGGTAAACCACAGTGTCTATTGTTAGAGCTCTGCAGCGTTTAAATGTGAATAAATCTGTTGTGTCTCGTACCATCGCTCGTTACCGTGATACTGGTAGCGTAGCCCGACGGCAAGGAAGTGGAGGAAGAAAACAGCAACATCAGCAGAAATGGTTTGAAAAGTTTAGAAGTGACTTGATCGAAATCCGCGTCGCAGTGGCAGAAAAATGGCTCGTGAGCTGAACATATCTCAATATTCCATACGGCAAATATTGAAAAAGCTCGGGTTTAAGCCATTGAAAGTCCAAAAAGTGCAAGAACTTACAACGCAACAGAAAGAAAATAGACCCAAAAGAGCTAAAGAGTTGCTTCGCTTGGCCGAAAGTGGTGAACTGCCGAATTTGATTTCTCCGATGAAAAAAAAACATTCGTTGACCAGCAGTCCTTGCCAAAGAGGTCAGCTGAAAATGTGCACCAGAACTCAAGCGCCGTCAGGTGATGGTTTGGGCCGCCATAACAGCCGATGGTCGTTCTCCGCTCGTATTAACGACCGTGGCATCAGAATAAATGCCGAATATTGTCGAGAAAATATTTTGGAAGGTCTGTTAAAGCCTTGGGCACGCAAACATTTTGGCCGCAGACCTCGGACATTCCAACACGACTAAGCACCATCGCACTCAGCACATGCCACCCAAGAATGCTTACAAAATGAAGTTCCTCGCTTCATTTTCCAGCGAACAATGTCCACAAAATCTTCGGATACCAATCCGTTGGACTATTGTGTCTGGAGTATTTTGGAAAGCAAGGTTGGCACTCAAAAAGTGACCAATTCGAACAAATCTAAACTTATTCTAAATATTTATGCTATTTCCGTCATGTTTTGCTTTCATTCAATAAAATTTAAAAAAAGCAAGTAAAAAAGCAGTAAGTTCGGCCGGGCCGAACTTTGAATACCCTCCACCATTTGGAACGAATTAGAAAATTTTCAAAAAAATTAAAATCCATTAAAAATTCTTTTAAAATCTTTAAAATTTATAATATAGGAAGGTGCCGATATATGGGGGGATATACGATATTGTGGACCTATAAAGACAAATCTATGTCTGCGTGTAAAGTACTCACAAGGAACTCCTTGTGTGGATTTTCAGATAATTCCATTGGAAAAAGTGGCTAAAATCATCAAAATACCGAATATAGGGGAGTACCGTTAAATGGGGGATATACGATATTGTGGACCTATATAGGCAATTCCGTTTCAGGGGTAAAGTGCTCACAAAGAACTCCGTATGTGGATTTTCAGACAATATGATTGGTAAATGTGGCTAAAATCATCAAAATACCGAATATCGGGGGTACCGTTATATGGGGGCTATACGATATCGTGGACCGATATAGCCCATCTTCGAACTTGGCCTGCCTGCAGGCAAAATAGAGATATGTGCAAATTTTTTGCTTCCTATCTTAATTCGTTTAGACTGTAGCGTGATTACAACAGACGGACAGACGGACGGACGGCTAAATCGTCTCCCATATATATTCAAACGAATTCGGGTTAATTGTCTAATATAGGTCCAAATGACCTGTATTTTGGTACATCCCTCCGAATTCACTCTAGAAGAAAGTAAATAAAATTTGGAGAAAATCGGTTCAGATATGCCTATAGCTCCCATATATGTGTTTCATCCGGCTTCGGGTTTTAAGTCCCTCACAAGCGTAATACATTCGTCAAAAATTACATTTTGTACCACTTATCAGATACAGACCTGAAATACCTCTGCCAAATTTTATTATGATCGGTTCAGATCTAGATACATATATTCAACCGATTACGGATTAATTGTGCACCAAATGGCCAATATCAGTCCAAAAGCCCTGATTTTTTGGCACATTTGACCGAATTCAGTTTAGAAGCAAGTACATCGAATTCGGAGAAAATCGGTTCAAATATAGCTATAGCTCCCATATAGCAAACTACAAATGCTCTAAAGCCAAATGTTGATAGGTGGTTTGAAATAAATTATTTTCTTATGGGAGTTCTACTAAATATGCATAGTGGTGTAGGGTATCATATAGTCGGCCCCGCCGGACTTTTGACTTTTCCTAACTGGCTCAGGTTAAATTTATTTGCGGGATATTAAGAAAGCTTGATATGTGTGATAATAATCATCAACTGATTTAATTACCGCACTATTTACACTTCTTTCCAACCAAATGAAATTATGGGCATATGTATGTACTTATGTTTTATGGGCTAATAAATATTAATTTCCCAAAAACAAAAAAAAAAAACAAATATCCAATAACAGGGAAAAAGTTAAGAGGTTTTGTCTTACACATACATCGAAGATATTAGAGTGTCACCGATAATTTCTAAAGCTTATAGGCATTACAGCAAAGTTATTGATGCTAAAATCATACCTTACTTTCGGAATTTAATATTCAAATGCAGCTATTAAATAATATTTATTTGTGCGTCTGTCGGTTTTGCCGACGGATGTATCGGATGTTAAATTTGCGTTTTATGAGCTTCATGGATACTCAAAATGTTGACCTTTTGTGGGGGAGGTACCAGAAGGAATGGACCGATATATCCCATCTTCACACCAGATATTGAGTTAGTAGAAATAATGGGACGTGTGTAATATGAAGAGAACGGGATGTTTTTTTTTTCGGATTATTTGCTCGTTTTGATTATTCAAAACTTAGGTCCATTGTGTGGGAGGTTCCAGAACGAATGGTCCAATCTCTACCATCTATATAAAAGATTTTGCGTTTATGAAAATATTGAGATGTGCCAATTTTGAATGGAATCGTGTTTTAGTGTTTTAAGAGCTTGATGAATATTCAAAATTTCGACCTTTGTGGGGGAGGTACCAGAAGGAGTGGACCGATATATTACATCTTAACACCAGACCTTGGCTTAATATAAATATTGGGATTTGTGAAATTTGAAGACAATCGGACTCTTAAATCATATTTTATGAGAGTTGTAATTATTTAAAATTTTGACCCTTTGTGGTGTAGGTACCAGAAGGACAGGACCGATATTGTCCATTTTTACACTTGACCTAGTACTTGCGCAAATATAAGGATTTGCAAAGTTGGAACAAAATCGGATTATCGATTCTCTTTCTGTGCAGAAAATATATATTTTTTTGAAAATCTCGATCATTTGTGTGGGAGGTACCAGAAGGAGTGGACCGAAATATTGCATCTTAACACCAGACCTTGGCTTAATATAAATATTGGGATGTGTGAAATTTGAAGCCAATCGGACTCTTACATCATATTTTATGAGAGTTGTAATTATTAAAAATTATGACCCTTTGTGGTGTAGGTACCAGAAGGAGTGGACCGATATTGTCCATTTTTACACTTGACCTAGTACTTACGCAAATATAAGGATTTGCAAAATTTGAGCAAAATCGGATTATCGTTTCTCTTTCTGTGCAAAAAATATATATTTGTTAAAATTTCGACCATTTGTGGGGGAGGTACCAGAAGGAGTGGACCGATATATCGCATCTTAACACCAGACCTTGGGCTAACATAAATATTGGCATGTGTGAAATTTGAAGACAATCGGACTCTTACATGACATATTATGAGAGTTTTAATTATTCCAAATTTTGACCATTTGTGGGGAAGGTACTTGATGGAGTGGACCGATATTGTCCATTTTCACACTTCACCTAGCACTCACGCTAATATTAAGATTTGCAAACTTGGAGCAAAATCGGATTATCGCTTCTCTTTCTGTGGAAAAAAAAAATTTTTTGCAAATTTCGACCTTTTGTGGGGGAGGTACCAGAAGGAGTGGACCGATATTGTCCATCTCCGAACTCGATCTAAGTTTGACAAAGATATTACGATGTACCAAGTTTGGACCAAATCGGATACTCCCTTCGAGAGTTATTGTGCGCACCAGCCAGACAGACAGACGGACGGGCGGACATCACTAGATCGACTCCAAATTTTCTGAAACAGATTTGGTCCCAAGCGACCTAGGGTCTAAAACCGTTATTTCGACTAGGCACGTTTTGACCGTATCAAATGATATAAACCCTCTGTAGCCATATGGCTTAGGGTATAAAAAATATAGACACTGCTCCTGAATTTGGAGAAATAATTTCAACTACTTCTAGATATTAGCAAAGCAAATTCTAATAGTACGAGATAAATCCTGATAGTTTTCTTATTTCACGTAAAAATAACAGCTATTGCTCGTTTTGTTTCATCTCAAGCCATTGTACATATCTGAATGTAAACAATAAGGAAAAATGAGAACAAAAAGCAAAAGAAAGAAAAACATTTGTGAATTAAGTGTTTGGTTAAATTAACTTTCATTAAATGAAGAACAGCCAGTCAGCCAGCCAACCAACCAATGTTAAATAATAAAGAAATATGAGGACATTTCCAAGCTCTACTATCTGACATCTTGAGGACGCTACAATGGCACACTAACACTCATTCACTTGAAGAGAGAATGAAAAATGTCACTTCTTTCATAACAAAACCCGCTCACACATACACGCACATATTCCATGCAATATTATTGCGTATATATGCTACTGCATTCGAAAGGGGGCAGGGAGCGTGTTTTTAAAGGATAATACTAAACCATAAAATAGATATATTCCAAACGCGCACACACACAGCCTTGGTGGCTGAATGACTGACTGACTTCCGTCTTCCTGCTGGAGTGAGTAAGTAGCCTGACACAGATAATCGGACCACAACACCATACACATAAATATACCAATGAGGTGTGCGTGTGTGTGTGTGTGTGTTCATCGTTCCAACCATCCAGCCAACCACATACATATGGATTTCATATTCATTTGGGATTCCATTTAATGGGAGCCATGAGCAAAACTAACAAAATACTCAGCAGCCAACCAAACATCTCCTCATCTATTCTTCCTTTGCTTCTTCAACGAGCCTCTTTTGCCTCTTCTTCGGCTTCATCGTCCTCGTCACTCTATGACGGCTCTGTCGGTTTGTTAATTTAATATTATGGGTAAACATTTAATTTCCTTAAGACACACGGATGACTGCCACACAGATAGATGCTGATGATTCCGAGAACGAGCATAGAACCATCAGTGTCATCTCCGAAGGACGTCGGCAGCAGGATGTGCTCGATCCCATTTCAGTGGTTATGGTTCAGAAATTGAATGTGGTTGGAAAACCATTTAAAAATGGGGTCTGGCGTATTTTATGAAATTGTCTCTCTTTTTTACGTCAAGTCAAGGTAATGCGTTTATTGATTTCCGGAAACGTATGCGGAATTTTATTTTAAAATGTTATGCAATCAGAAGTTTGGGGGGGACATGGGGTACCCTCATTGGCAGTAACTATGTGATGTTGTTGGAAATGAAACGTTACGACATTAAATATTTATTTAATATATTTTTTCTAAATATTTTTATTAAGGGTTAGTAGAGAATATTTAGAGCATGTTTTGGCTTGGCGGATATTTTTATCTATGCATTGAGAAATGCGAAAATCTGTTAATATCTAAAGTAGTTCAAAGGTATAAAAAATAGATATTTTTATTTTTTTTTTTTAACTTTCTTTGTAAGCATCGATAAAATAAATAAATAGCTTCCTTATATTTTTTTAAACACAAATCAAGTTCAAAATGATTGCCTCATGAACAAAATTTGATCTTCTGTGATGGAGGCATAATACGGAGTGGACCGACACATCCCATCTTCACTCCAGACTTTGGGTAAATAAAAATGTAGTAATGTGTGAAATTTGATGACAATCGGTTTTTTATGTTGACCCTTTGTGGGGGAGGTACTTAATGGATTGTTCCGTTTTGTCAATTTTTACACCTGACATAGCACTGGCAAAAATATTGGGATTTGCATAATTTGAACAAAATCTTTTGTGGGATACCAGAAGGAATGACCCGATCTCTACAATCTTTATAACTGAACTTGTGTTGATATAAAATTGAGATATACAAAGTTTAAAGGGAATCCGATGTTAATTTCGCGTTTTACGAGATTTGTGGGTGTTCAAAAAATGTATCCTTTGTGGGGAGGTACAAAAAGAAGTAGAACGATATATTCCATGTCCACACTAAATCTTGGGTTAATAAAAAATTGGAAGTGTAAAATTTTAAGATATTCGGACTTTTATGTCACATTTTATTAAAGTTATAATTATTCAAATTTTGATGGAGTGGACCGATATTGCCCATTTTTGCACCTGACTTAGCACTAAAGCAAATTTAGGATTTTCAAAGTTGGAACAAAATCAGATTCTGTGCAGTCAAATATTCCAAAATTCCAAATTTTTTTGCTAAAATTACCTTAATATTTAATATCGGGAGGTATCAAAAGGAGATCTATCAATTCCGTTGGAAAATGTCAATGTTTTGAATATCAGACGGTACCGATAATTCGGATGCTATTGTAAAACGAGCATATGTATAAAAATGATCTGTCACCAGAGGATCTGTTACAAGCTAATAATACCAAAATCGTAACGATGCAGTTTAAAAAGTGGTGTTACAATAATCAAAATACCGAATATCGGGAGGTATTGTTATATGGGGGCTATGCGACAAGGTGAACCAATGTATCTCATTTTTAATACTAACCATACACACGAAAAATCGCTTAGTATTTTATGATGCAATGTATACTTTATGGGGTCTACGACGAATATTTAGGTGTGTTCCAAATGGAATTATGTTTATGTACCCACTTTTCCAAGGTAGAGGGTATGTTAATAGTTATCTTGAAATGTAAAATTTCTTCTGAGACTTCGAGCATTCTAATATTTGAGCATTCTAATATTTCTTCCAAAAAGTTTAAAAAATATTACATTTCTAAGTTGCTAGCATTTTTTTATTTTTTTCTCATATCTCTTCTCTAATTATGTATAACGAAGCAGTGTCTGTTTTGCATCCAACTTAAATGTTTATATGCTCTATATTAATTATGTTTAAATATTTATGAAAAATAATTCTTAATTAAAATGATATTTCATTTTATTAAAAACCAAAAACAACAGCAACAAAAGAGCTAAGATGATAGCACGAGTAAACAATTCATGGATTTGGGTTATTCTATGATAGCAACACGCAACTCTAATTATTATTAACAATTAAGTGGCATATTTCTTGATTAAAGTAATGACGGACATCATTGGCTGTTACTGCTCAGCCCAAATAAACCACTTAAGCCATTTGCTTTAATTTAGCCATCAATGATCGGGGTTGCCGGCAATGTGTGTGGCAGTCCACAGTGAGGTTTGAATGTGTGGATTGGAATGGAATTTGAGGCGGTCGGTCGGTCATTAATAAATATTTATTATTGTTGTTATGAGAATTCCCCAATTAAAGCATTCCAATTCCATTTTGCATAAAGTCAAGGACATGAAATTGATATTTATCCCCATTGTGCGTTGAATGTCATTTAGAGATCACTGTGTGTGTCAAGTATTAACCGAAACGACTTATCAGCAATTGTATATCTTTTTATACCATCAGCCATATGACTAAAGAAATACCGATTCTAGAGCCTAGGTCTCTTTGGACTAAATTCGCTGCAGCACATTTGGAGTCGATCAAAAGTTGTCCGTCCATTTGTCTGTCTGGCTGGTATACACGATAACTCTCGAAGGGAGTATCCGATTTTGTCCAAACTTGATACATCACAATGTGTCAAATTTTTGAATAAGCAAAACAATCATCCGGAATAAGAATCCGGCTCTCTACAAATTTCACACATCCCATTAACACAAGATCTGCTATAAAGATGGGATATCTTGACTCACTCCTTCTGGTACCTTCCCCACAAAGGGTTCAAAATGTTGAATTATTGTAATTTTTATAAAATATAATATAATGTCCGATTGTCTTCAAATTACACTCATTACAATATTTTTATTGGCCCAATGTCTGGTGTGAAGATAGAGCATATCATTTCGATCCACTTTTCATGGTACCTCCCCACAAAGGGTCAACATTTTGAATATTTATGAAGCATATAAAATGCGAAATTGGCATCCGATTCCATTCAAACTTCGCACATCTCAATATTTCCATCGACACAAAATCTGTTGTAAAGGAGGTAGGGATCGGATCATTTCTTCTGGTGCCTCCCCCACAAAGGGGCCAAGATTTTGAAGAACAAAACCTTCAAAGAAAGCGAAATAAGCATCTTCAAATTTCACACATGCAAACATTTTTTAACACAAGATCTGCTGTGTAGGTGAACGATATCTGCAAACCCCTTCTGGTAACAATTTTCAATACATATATGTGTCATAACTTGCCGAACAGCTCAGAGATTCTTTACAACATGCAACTTCTAAATATTTCTCTCAGCTAGAAATCTGATGTGAATATTGAATTTATCGAAATTTATGATTTCGCATAAAATTGGATATAAATAACTATTCGATTTTCTTGTAATTTTGTCCATACCAATATTTTTATCTGTATTAGATGACGTTTGAAAATGAAATACTTCGGTCCACCATTAATTTCAATACATTCTCAAAATCAGTGCATATCTCATATAAAGTGAAGAAAGTAGTCGATGTTGTCCAAACCTGACATGTAGCAATATTTATATCATATTTTTTGAGTGTGACATTAAATTGAAAATATTGGTCCATTCCTTCGGAACCTACTCCATAGAGGATTTACAATTTGAATAATCATAACAGAAGTCAAAATATTTTTAAATAATAGAACATTTTCTGCGGGTCTACATCTGTCACCGATACTATTTATTAACTTGTGACACCTGAGTTAAACGTGATACAAATATAGCTCTAAACGCAGTTCGGATTACATTTGATACCCACTTCCACTTTTATAGGGCAAATAACTATTCACAAATGTTTGCCCTTTAGTGGGGGAGGTAAAAGAAGTTGTTGAATGATAGATACCAATTTTAAGCTAAACTTAAAATAACCAAAAACCTCGACTTGGTAGTCCTTTTAGGGACAATTTTTGAAACGAAGAACTTTCCAAGGATACGAAAAAAATACATTAAATAAAATCAGGAATAACAGGATATCATATATTTCAAACCAAATTGATTGCCAATCCTTTCAACCTTCCGGAATATTTATATTTCTCGTTATTGCTTCAAACCAATTAAAAATAAAACCCAATCCTTTTATCTTTAGAAACAATTTTTCCCCCCGTTTCCGCCAATATTTAGGTTATGCATTTCCCGAAACACACACACAAAAACGAAAGGATTATTTTAGATTACAATTGTTCTTTTACTTTCTTTGATTGCCGCTTTGTTTATTTCAATCCCATCTTGTTCTACTTCTTCTTCTTGTAATCCAGTCACTTTCATTTGTTATTGCTTTCTATTTCGGGGATATTTGAAATTGCTCCACACAACAACACCAGCGCGCCGCACAAAATCGCGCCTCCATTCATCTGAATGTGTGAAATCTCACACATCGGTCCAATTTACGATTTCTTCGATTCTTTGATAAAAAAACATGTAAATAAGATTATTGTAAATACCGACACGTGTATTGAAATGAAATACTAGATTACATCTAAAACTCAGATTTCTATATTTAGAATGTCCTCCAGTGACTCGAGGAGCTGCACAGTCGTTGTTTTGTTTTTGGAAATGACAATTTAACATTCTTCATATTTTTTGGACAATTTTACTTTAGCACGAGCCACAGAACTGTTGACCAAAATAGCCTTAGGGATAAATGTAAAAATAATACTCAGAAATTGAAAAGTTGAACTAAAACTGAAACCTGTAGAAAATGACAAGATTGTATGACAAAATTAGACTGCACACTCCAGAAAAATGATAACCTTCGGAAAAACCCACGTTAAAAAAATGGACTTGTAGAGAAACACGATAGTCAAATTCATTTTAATGATTGTAGCTGCCATATCTCCTTTTGGAAGATTGCCAAAAATAGTACCAGCTACTCACTTCATAAATTCAATTTAATTTTTTTTTTTGGGATGAAATGCTTTATCAACCCGAACTGCTGCATTTTATTTTTCAAAAATAAAAAAGGACGGATATATTCCATTTTCACACAACGTTTAAAAAAATAGTTTAGTAATAATTTTTCAAAATTTTTGAAATTATTTGAGAGAAGTACAAGAACGATTGAAAATGTGGGAGTGTGTGATAGAAGTACAAGAAATAGTGAATATTACCTTAATATTAGAATATGCCAAGTTTATACTATTCGGGAAAACCCAAAATTTTTGTGGGGAAGGAGGTAACAGAGGTAGTGGATCGACAGAGCCCATTTCCGAACTCGATCTATGTTTGGTAGTCTCTATTTATAATGAGTAGTAAAATAACTGACTTATCTAGAACCAACACCCAGATAAAACGGCTGAAGCTAGAGTCCTTAAATTGTGCACGAGGTCTAGTGTTGGTGTGTAGGCTTGGGTTTTGGAAATAGGTTCAAAAATGGTACGAAAATACTAAAATGTACTAAAAATCGAAAACGAATTGACCTAGAATTCGGAATGAGAGTCACTAATAGAGTGCGGGATACCAAAGGATTTTTGGAAATTCTAAAATGGTACCATTTGACATCATCTAAAAACCTCTACATAATTATACAGTTTCTATCTGAAATTGAGATATAAGTGCAGTTTTGTAAATGTGTGCTATTTTTATACGAAAAGTACCCGATAGTACTAAAATTGATATTAGGTGAAGGAAAAGAGCCTAAAACCTTAAATTATAAGTAGATGTCACTGTTGGTGGTCACTGTGGTCAATATTCCATATCTTATCCATTTGGAAATGTACAAACAATTGTACAAAAAGTGTTGAATGGTACTATATTTGGTATTGGATGAAGATAGAGAGAGATATAATATTGAAATTTGACCTATTTTTAAGATTTGGAGATGGATTTGGAAATATTTTCTATATGTGTACTAAAAGTACTAACTATTACTTAATTTGGTATTGAGAGAATGTATAGAACTTGAATCCTAAAATTTGATATTGTGGTCTCTGTTGGTATCTGCTATTGAGATCTGCTTGTGGGTTTTCAAATGAGTACTAAATTTGAGAATGGGGAAAATTAAAGAGCTGAAATGTAATATTAAGGTCACTGTTGGTATCTAAATGCTACTAAATTTGGTACTGGCTGAAGGGATAGATGATGATAGAAGGAGCTGTTTTTGGATATGCGAAGAATAACTCTAAAAAATTTACTACATTTTTTATGGGGGAAATTAAAGAGCTGAAATCCTGAAATTTGAAATTGAGGTCACTGTTGGTTTTTAGGACTTACATATGGAGGCGTTGAAATAGTTTTGAACAGAAAAAATTTCAAAGGATATTCAAGACTTTTTGGTTTAAAAGGTAAACATTCCATTCCTATTATATTTTTTCCGAAAAAAGGAAAAAAAAAACTTAAATAATATGTAAAACCTGAAAATTTAGTACGACGTATAAAGTTTTGATTACAAAATGTTATCATAGTGGACAAATTGCGCATTTTGAGTACTAACCAGTAAAGAAAGTCCTAAAGTCGGGCGGGCCGACTTTATGATACCCTACACCACTTTGCTAATTTAGTAGTGCTCCACATAACAATTAAAAGTTTTTATGGGAGAATTTAATCATACACGCTATGATTATAATTATAATTTAAAGATTAAAGACTAAATATGCGAAGCATTTGTATCTTTTAAATTCGGACTTGTATTGCCCATTTGGTGAAAAATTAATTTGAAATCAGATAAAGATATATATGGGAGCTATATCCAAATCGGAACCGATCTCAATGAAATTTGGCAAAGATATTTCTGAGCTGTATTTCATATATTTCCCTGAATATCGTTGTTACGGAGTGCATATTACATCTGTGGGTAACAAATACAACAAATCGGATGAACAATATATATGGGAGCTAAAGCTATATCTGAACCGATCTTCACTAAATTTGGCATACTAGCTTCTAGACTCAATTCGATCGCATATGCCAAATTCCATCCCATTTGGGCTAATATTAGACGTTTGGTGTACAATAAAAGGTAAATCGGACGAAGTTATATATGGGAGCTATATCCAAATCTGAAGCGAACATTTAGCAAAGGTATTTCTGAGCTGTATTTGATATATTTCCCCAAATATTGTTGTTACAGTGTGCATACTACGGTTGCGGAGGACAAAAATAACAAAACGGATGAACAATATATATGGAAGCTATAGTTATATCTGAACCGATTTCGATCAAATTTGGCATTCTTATTTTCAGGCCTAATTTGGTTGTATGTGCTAAATTCCATACTATTCGGGCTGATATTACACGTTTGGTGCACAATAAAAAGCAAATCGGACGAAGATATATATGAGCGCTATATCTAAATTTTTACTGATTATCTCCAATTTCAATAGGGTGCGTCCTTGGGCCAAACAAATGTTGTTTGGAAAATTTCATCTCAATCGGATAATAAATGCGACCTGCATTTTGTTCACAAAAATACATGGACAGACGGACGGACAGATGGACTGACATGCATAAATCAACTCAGAAAGTGATTCTATAGAGATCTTCAAAAGTAAGTATGAGTCTATCTCGCTTCCTTCTCCATGTTACAAACAAATGCACAAAAACATAATACCCTTACCACTATGTGGTGTAGGGTATAAAAAGGGTCAACACGATCAGTTGAAGGTAATGTAAAATGTTAAGGGAGACTTTTCACTGACACTACTTCCAAAAGTTAACGTGGGCACATACTACGGGACAGAAAGACATGTCTAGATCGACTCCAAACATGCCTAGAAGAGGCCTAGTTTTAATAATCATTATTTCGATGAGACACATTTTGGTCATATGAAATAATCTACTTACCTCACCCTTCACACCTGGAGTGACACCCATAACAAACTAAGTATTCTACATTGACTTCTTTATACTTTTGGTAAAGTTTATAGTCCGAAGACTTCATTAAGCGAGCCTGTATGCCAAATATCAATAGATCAATTGTATCATATCATACCTCTAAAAACTTTTCGTACGATTCAAGATCAATCATAGGAATGAACATGGCTAGACTGACTATAAAATCGTACTGGAACAGATTAATTTAAAGCGATTTATCAACCTATTCCTATAGGGTTGATACAGCCTTCTATATATCATATAAACGTGTGTTCCGAGTAGGTAGGAATGATCCGTGATCTTCCACGTATTCGGTATTTTGATGATTTGTGTCACACTTTTCTGCGGAATAGTTTCAAATTTGTTTATTGGAGTTAGCAATGAATACTACTATCTGTGGCAGAAAATTGCCTATGCAAGCCCACGTCTACGCTCTCTCATAACTCTCATATATGTGTGGAGTTCATAATGTGCTATACCTGCCCACATCTTCATATATCCCCCATATCCATATATCTTCCGATATTTAATATTTTTCCGATTTTAGCCACATTTTTCCACGAAATTAGGCCAGAATTGGTATTTGGAGTTTTCAAAATGTACCGCCATCTCAGGCAGGTCTCATTCTCATGTCAGGTATATTCTACAAGCCCTGAGAGATTGTGCAAACGGATTTAAACAGTCCTTACAGACTATTATATTAATAAACTAAATTATATATAAAACCATTTCCCCAAATACCACGATAATCTTTTATTTTCAAAATCCGACCAGCATACAGTTATTAAAAAATATCAAACATTTCCTGAGGATACTTTTCGGCTTTATGATTATATATCTCCAGGGAAATGATCAATTAAACAGAGCAATAAATAACCACTTATTTGCATAATGCCCTTGGTTGGTGTCACCTACTGTGAAAATAAAACACATTTCAATACAATTTCAAATTGGAATTTGTGGGGTGACAATATCAATTGAGGAGGATGAAGAAGAAAAACACACACTCGCACGCACCAAATGCCAATAATTATAATTAAGCGTTAATAATTGTGTGGTCTATGCGTGGCTGGCCAATAAAACTATTAGCATTGTTAGGGGCCAACAAATGGTTTCAAAACAAAAATTCAATTTTAAAGTGCGGGTGAAATTCATTTAAAAAATATTTTTCAATTGGTGGCACACTTTTCCATTGTGAAATTGACAGACAAACAAACAAAAAGACAATAACAGCAGCCGAAACAGCAACAACAACAGCAGGGAGAACAACAAATGAGGGTTGTCAAGTGCCGACTGATGGACGACTGGCTGGTTAGCAACGCACAGCAAGTCGGGGAAAAAGAATATTTTGTTGTTCATAAATTTATGTTAATTTGTTACTAAATTGTTTTGAGAACTTCAATTAAATCAGCATAACAACAAAAGAAAGAAGAAAAAAAAAAACAACAACAGTAGCAACAGCAGCAGCAGGATGAACATAAATAACAACAATGCAATGTTAATTGAACGGAATCGAAATTTATGAAATAAAATATGAGGACTGAAAAAATATGTTCATTTTGATATTCATCTCAAAATATTGAATGGAAAAAGAACTTCACGTCGACACATGATTATGTGGAATGCATAGTGATTGCATGACTTCAAATGAGCAATGTTGTTAAATCGTATTTATTGATTCCAATAATGGTATTAATATTCAATAATGGCTTAGGTTTTCATAACTGTTTACAACCTTGAAATAAATGATATTGACTACCGACAATTGTTGCAAATGAAAGTGCGATAAATTCGAGTTGAAAACAGAATGCAAATTTTCGGCACACAATAACCCAAAATGAGGGAGCATGATCCCCCCTCGTACACATTTTTAGAACTTTTCAGATTAAAATTCATTTTGGATGCACTTTTTTCCCAAAAGATCGAAGTGATTGTTTTGTTCTATTTTCCAAGAAATGGTTGAATAAATCTTTTGTGTCTCGTAGCATAGCTCGTTACCGCGATACTGGTGGCGTAGCCCAACGCCAAGGAAGTGGACAGAAGAAAATAGCAACATCAGCAGAAATGGTTCGAAAAGTAAAGAAGCGACTTGATCAAAAACCGCCTCGCAGTGGCCGAAAAATGGCTCGTGAGCTGAACATATCGCAATATTTTATTCGGCAAATCTTGAAAAGTGAGGTCGGGGTGAAGCCATTGAAATTCCAAAAAGGGCAAGGACTAACACCGCAACAGAAACAAAATAGACTCAAAAGAGCTAAAGAGTTGCTTCGCTTGGCCGAAAGTGGTGAACTGCTGAATTTAGTTTTCTCCGATAAGAAAATATTCGTTGTCTAGCAGTTTGTAAAAAAGACAACATGATCGTGTTGACTTGCCAAGGAGATCAGATAAAAATGTACTCCTTCGGTTGACCACCAGAACTCAATCGCCGGCTCTGGTGATGGTGTGAGCCGCCATAACAGCCGATGGTCGCTCTCCGCTCGTATTAATCGACCGTGGCATCAGAATAAATGCCGAATATTATCGCGAAAATATTCTGGAGGGTGTACTAAAGCCTAGGGCACGCAAACATTTTGGCCGCAGACCTTGGACATTCCAACAGGACTCAGCCCCATCGCACTCAGCATGCGCCACCCAAGAATGATGAGGTTCCTTCATCCATCATTTCCAGCACACAATGGCCACCAAAATTTCCGGATACCAATCCGTTGAACTATTGTGTAGGGAGAATTTTGTAAAACAAGGTTGGCACTAAAAAATACCAAATTGTCGATCACATCAAGCAAGCGCTTCGCCGGGACTTGACTAAAATACCGCAGAGCAACAGTCGGGCAGGGTGTGAGGGTTTCATTGGCCGTTTGAAGGCCATAATTCGTGTCAAAGGTGACCAATTCGAACAAATCTAAACGTATTCTAAAATTTGATGCTATTTTCGACATGTATTGATTTCATTCGATAAAATTAAAAAAAAAAAAAAAATAAAAATTATGGCGTTTTACTTTGTTTTTTTTTTCTCACCCTGTATATACTATGTACTTTTACACACGGAATGACAAAGTTGATATACCTTCCTTTAAAAGGCGGAGGGTGTAAAAATAGCGTATGCAGGTTCATGTATAGCCCACATAACGGTACATTCCAATATTCGGTATTTTTATTTTTTTAGCGATATAATGAACCGGAATTGCTTCATTTGAAGTTCGAATTTGAAGTTCAAAGTCGGTACTACAGCCTATGACAAAAAAATACTTATGCAAGCTTACGTCTTCGTATAGCAAGTTATCATTTGAGTGGTATTTTTCGATGCACTTTTTTTTGAAATTTTGTAAGTTTCTTCCAGATGGTAGAGGGTATTAAAAGTTTGGGCCGGTCAAACCGAGCTGCTTTTTTAATTGTTTTTTTTACAAAATTTAATATTAATAAAAAACGCAATTGTTCAGTTAAAGTCGTACTTCATATGAGTTTATGCAAAATTTTGATATAAACCGTATTTAAAAGAACCTAGAAACAAAAAAAAAACTTTGGCAGACTTCACTATCAGTCACCAAAAATAAGCATAAAGAAATTATTTAAGTCAATATTGCAAAAACATTTACCCCAATTTATTAATCTTTTTTGCTGTCTTTTTTTGAGTTGTTGAATAAGATATCATTTTAGGCAGGAAGTGTCAAAGATAAAATATTCTATACCAAATTTCATAGGGTCTTAATTTGTTCTCGGCCAATATAAACCCTCCTTGCAAAATATTTACAGTATCTAGCTCAATGCCTTTTAAAAAGGTGGTTGCGTCTTGACATGTCGAACAATATTTTTCAAGTAACAGTAGATGATATATAAAGTTCTACTCGGTCGAATTTAACGCTGTTTCACCTGATTTTCGATTGAATATATACAATCATCCTACATTTCTTTAATTCATAACTATACGGCAACCCTAACATTTGTTTATGTTTAGTTCTCTATTTGCTCCCGTTCCAATCAGTTGCCGGTGTGTTTCGTGCGTGGTCGGGTTTCTCGAATTCGGTCATCTAATTAATAAAGTTATCATAAAAAGTAATAAAATGTGCAAAATTACAATGGAATGTGTTAAAATAAATAAAAAGCAATCAAATTCCAATAAAGAAATAAAAAATATTTGTCATAACTTTTTTGATTTGTTGATTGCTTCTTTGTTCTTGTGTTGCATTGTGTTGTGTTACTTACAATTTGTTGCTGGCTACTTACGAGGGAAAAAAGAGAGAGAGAGAGAGAGAGAGAGAGAATGAATTGCATTTAATTTTCTCAGCATCTTCGTGGTGCATAAACATTTGTTTTCGTACGTTCTACAGAATATTACAATATTTCGTTATGGTTGTCATCATGAATGTCCGTGAAAGGGAACTGCCCATAGAGATGCCAATATCAGAAAATTAAGGTAAGTTGTAACGTTGTTTTATTATTTCAAGTGTGGCTCATTTAGCATATTTTCTGAAATGTAAGAATTTTTGATTCATTTTATAAAAAAGGAATCTAGGACTGATTGATTATTTGTTAAAACGAAAAGTAGCCATATTTTCACTGTAAGACCATCTTCGAATTGAATTTTTTACACAATTTTTCTCGTAATGGAGTTGTCATATAGATCTAGTATTTGCAAAATCCCTCATTTATTTATTTATTTTTTTAGCAGGGATTACATATGTTTTTTTTAGAATGCCAACCATTTATTTTTTATAAAAATGTAAAGTAAATATTTTCAGTATTTTTAGAAATATTTTTCCAATAAACTCATTCGTATTTTAAGGATATTATTTCAAGGGCTTTAAACATAACTTTTTTTAAGAATTTTTCGAGGACGTTAAAACTAATTTTCAAGGAATTTCGACGGGTATTATAATAGTTTTGCAAGGGCTCTAAAATAGATTTTTTAAGAATATTTTTTGTATTTTTTCGAAAATAGGTTATTTAAAAATTTTAGAATATTTTTTTTAAGTAATTGATTGAATTTAAGAACCTCAAACGTGGAATGATATTGGATAATATCTATCGATCTAGCTATGTGTGTATTGTATTGTATAGGGCTGGGCAGAAGCCTATTAATTTGGATGGGCATCGGATAATATTTATAGGATAAAAAGGACCATAACCTTTGTTTATAATCATAATAAACTATATATTTTAAACTTCTTATTTTCAAGAAAATTGCATTCGAAATGTGTATGTTATTTGTAATGTTCATTTTACAACGCTTCTAATTTAAGTCAACACTTAATTTTTGACTCATTGATGGAATTCAAGCGTGATAGTGTGATTTCTCAGAAATGGTTCGAAAAGTAAAGAAGCGACTTGATCGAAACCCGTGTCTCAGTGGCCGAAAAATGGCTCTTGAGCTGAACATGTTGCACATATATTGGGGTAAAGTCATTTAAATTCCAAAAAGTGCAAGAACTAACACCGCAACAGAAAGAAAATAGACTCAAAAGAGTTAAAGAGTTGCTTCGCTTGGCCGAAAGTGGTGAACTACCGAATTTGGTTTTCTCCGATGAGAAAAAATTCGTCGTCCAACAGTTTGTAAACAAACAAAATGATCGTTTTTACTTGCCAAAGAGGTCAGCTGAAAATGTGCACTTTCGGTTGGCCACCAGAACTCAAGCGCCGGCCATGGTGATGGCAAAAATATTCTGAAGGGTGTATTAAAGCCTTGGGCACGCAAACATTTTGGCCGCAGACCTTGGACATTACAACAGGACTCAGCACCATCGCACTCAGCACGAGCCTTTTGTAACACCTTGAAATATATATTTTAGACCCACAAAGTGTATATATTATTGATTCTATGTCGATTCATCGATGTCCGTCCATCTGTGGAAATCACTCTATCTTCCCAACAAAATGAAGTTTGTTGATAAAATTTGAGGCAAATGTATATCATGTCGGGAGGACTTTTGGTATTGAAAATGACCCATGTAGGTCCACGGTTTGGTATATCCCTCATATAATTGTACCTCTCTCTTTTCGGTATTTTGGTGATGTAAGTCAGAAATGTGTTAAATTCGGTATTTGAAGTTCGTAATGAATACTACAGTCTATGACAGAAAATTGTTTGTGCAGGTACACTCCTTCGTATAGCCCCCATACAACAGCAAATTCGAAAATTTTGTAAATTGCCAAATTCGTTCCAAATTTTGGAGGTTATTCAAAATTCGGCCCGGCCGAACTTACTTATCCGACACTATACACCAAATTGAATACCATTTAGCACTTTAAGTACACAATATGCTACGCATCTCTACTTAATACCAGAATCCTTATTCCAGATCCATTCTAACACTCTATGTACGATTTAAGTACAATTTTGCACCAAATTAATGGAATTTGATACGATTGGTACACTTAATTAAGCATTTCCAAAACTACTTCCTTATAGCATACTGATCAACTTTGTTTACTATATACAAATTAAAGATTTTAGCTAAAAAAAACTTCATGGTAGCAAATGAAAAACTTTTAGTACATTTACATGTCGAACTTAATAACAACACTAACAGCTTCTCACTCCTTATTTCAGAATTCTGGCTCTATCCGACAGCCTAACACAATATTCAGAACTTTAAATACTTCTCAAACCCTTCAAGTACGACTTTCCAAAAACCCAGCTTTATCTTGTATCTTCGCCCCAAGATTAACCACCACCCAAATTTTCAAGACTCCAGACTCAGCCGTTTCATCTGGGCGTCGAGTGACAGTCATTCAGTCAGTAAATCAGTCAATCACTCAACTCAAATCCTTTGAACCATTTCCAAAATTCATATCCCCCATTTGAAAGCACTGTGCGGCATTTTCGGTCACCATCAAATGCGAATCTATATTTAACGGTAAGTATTATTGATAAAAATCCATGCCGTCATAATAGCTCTGAGCGTGTGAGTGTGTGTTTTCGTAGGCTCAACTGCATAATGGTTCATTGGCATAAAAAGGGGGTTAAAACAAGTACTCTTTCAAATGTTTGGTATGGATGGCGGTGAATGCTCTCAATTGGATAGGAAACAGCTGTAGTGGATGATATGTTTGTTTATTTTTAGCATTCTCTAAGAGAAAAACAATTATTTCTCAGAGTTTTCAAAACCAAACAGAGCACACAATTGTTTCTCATCCAGGGGTGCTCAAAACCGTGTTCTAGAACATGAAGAGAAAAAAGAGATAATTTAAGAGAAAATTAAAATTCTTTTTTTCTTTATATTTTACTGTTCTATTTAATTGTTTTTAAACACGAATGTTTGCCAAAATAGTTTATAAAGCAAATGGATAAAAAATATTTGTATAAATAATGATTTAAAACTGTTTTGTTCTTGATTTAAATAAGCAAAGAGAAATTTGACTGAAAACAGATATTTCTTCTTGAGCACCCCTGTTCTCATCCAAAACATTCAAACAAAGAGAAACAAAAAAATCGTGCTTTGCAGAAGTAATCTAAATTTCTCTTAGTTTTATGTCTGCACCGATTCATTGTTTCTCTTAACTCTGATGCTTTGAAACTTGTCTGCAAAGAAGAGAGTGTGACGTAAAAATTTAAGAGTGCACATTCTCTTATAATTGTAATCATCTGTAAACAAATTGAATATTGGCCAGCAAGTCATAAAATATGTTAGCTTGGCTTATGCTCATGAAAAATAAACAGCCAAAAGGTGCCACAAACATTTGGGGCCCGTCCACCAGACCAGACCACACCACCGCCAATACCGCATCCACAAATATCCATCCATTGAACCAAAGCAATGACAACAACAGCTACAACGTAAAGTTCGATGTTCATCATTGAGTTTTCTTGTCTTGATTTTTGTGGCAGGGCAAAGCAGGCGGCAGTAGACCAAGTGGATCGATATTTGTCGTCTTATACAACGGCATGGAGCAGCAGTGGCAGCTGTTATGTTGTTGCTGTTGCAGCATTGTATTTATTAGTACGATTATTTATTTGTTTAATCTAGTCTAGTGGAAGATTTTGTTGATGTCGAGAAGAGATGGAAGGAAAACGTAGAGATCCCCACAGCCAGTGCCTTTCACTTGGATTTCAGTTTTATTTTTTGGGAGTTTATCTGTTGTATCTGTTTCCAGCCACAAGTCTCGAGTGAGTAGGTAGCATTGGTCCGGTCATTGCTTGTTTGTGTGTGTGTGTTTGAATTAAATGTAAAGTCTACTGCATTTGGTGTGATGTTTGTAATGGTAATTAACATGTAGCCGACATGACCGAATCCTAATCAAAATGTCAAATACAAAACCAAACAAAAACCCCAAAAAAATGGGAGGGACATGGGGCCTTGGCCAACACACGTGTATCAATTTCGTAAAAAAAGAAGAAAACCGAAAAAAGTTTGAACCATCAAACATAGTTATTATCTCCGCTAAGATATGATGCTGGTACAGCATTAAATCGTTTGTGGCGATTCATGTTTCATTGTAGCCCAAAAACCCACATCTAGCTTTTCTCCTAAATATACATCTGTACGTACATTGCCCTGTCATAACAAGAACAGGAAGAAATGATTTTAACATAGTCATGTGTTTACACTTAAATAGAGTTGTAATTTAGTGACTCCCACTCACATTCCACAAAAGCTAGACGTAGTTGCTGTTATATCTTAAAATATTTGAATATGAATGTTCATTTTACTACTCACATTCATGCATATTATGCTCCTCGCCTTCGGGCAGTTTTAGGGATTTCACCATGTAAAATCCTCAACAGTTTTGGAAATGATCACAAAAATAAAATTGAAATGCTAGACATTCGGATAGCGCGGCTCTATTAAATGTGAACTTAAGGGGGATATTTCCAGATCCAACGTAACTTTTTATATATCCAAGCAATGAAGACTTTTATAAGAGATCTAAAAAAGATGCAATAAAAATCATAACAGTTTCTCGAGGTCAAAAGAAGTTAGCTTGGGATGGACAGAGAAGTCTTGTTCTAGTCATAGCTGGAGATGAACAGTTGGTCAACACCCAACGGGTAAATATCCGGTATATTTGGTAAAATCGGAAATATATCGATTGCACGAAATTTCATAGTTGAACAATTTCAACATTGCATAACTCATTGTTATTTTTTTTGTTTGGGTGTTGAAAAGAGACACAAATAATAAAAATAAATTTGAATATTTGTGATTAGAAACTATAAAATAAATGAATTTAAAGTTATACATTATTTGCTAGATTTCAAGACATGAACCTGTCGGATTTGGGCAATTTGGACGTACAAAACATTTTACAATATATATATAGGATTCCGTTAATAACTAATCGGAATAATTAGTTAATATATATATATATATATATATATATATATATATATATATATATATATATATATATATATATATATATATATATATATATATATATATATATATATATATATATATATATATATATATATATTCTCGATCTATTTATATTATATTTTCAGCATATACAAATAATGGATTTCGGAACATATAGACAAATTTATCAAATTGTTACTTTCAAAATTATGGATTATTATTAAACTTGGCCCGGTCGAATTTAATTAGTTTTTTTTTAAGTTTCTCCTATGACCCTATTTTATAGTTTTTATACCCTCAGCAACATGGCTAGAGAGGCTATATTTGATACGCCAAAACGTGTCTCATTGAAATAACGATTTTAGACAATAGGTCTCTTTGGACCAAATCCGTTTCAGGACATTTGGAGCCGATCTATCTATGTCCGTCCGTCCATCTGATTGGCTGCTGTCTTCTGTGCACGATAACTCTCGAAGAGAGTATCCGATTCGGTCCAAACTTGGAACATCGTAATATTATTATCAAACTTAGATTGAGTTCGAAGATGGGTAATATCGGTTCACTCCTTCTGGTAACTCCCGAAATAAAAAATTAAAAAAAAAAAATTATATATTTTACTGCAGAGAAAGGATAATCCGATTTTGCTCCATGTACGCAACTTGTAATATTTGCATCAGTGCTATGTAAGGTGCCATAATGAACGATATCGATTCACTCCATGAAGTACCACCACCACAAATGGTCAAAATCTAAAATAATTATAACTCTTATAAAATGTGATGTAAAAGTCCGAACGTCTTCAAATTACACACATCGCAATACTTTTATGAACCCAAAATCTGTTGTACAGATGGAATATATCGATCTACTCCTTCTGGTACCTCCCCCACAAGGAGGCTAAATTTTAAATAACTATGAAGATAATAAAACGCGGAATTAACATCCGATTGCATTCAAATTTCACACTTTGGTTCTACTAACACAAGATCTGCTGTGAAGACGAGATATCGATTCACTCCTTCTGGTACCTCCCCCACAAAGGGTCAAAATTTGAAGCTCATATAACGTAAAATTAACATCAGATTCCATGCAGACTTGGCACGTCTCAATATTTCTATCAACACAAGATATGTTATAAGGATGGTAGATACCGGACCGTTTCTTCTGGTACCTCTCCCAAATAGGGTTCGAGATGTTGAAAAACGAAACACTCTAGGAAAGCGAAATAAGTATCCAAATTCCTTAAAAGTTCACCCATACAAACATTTAGCGAACCCCTCCTGGTACCTCACCCACTAAGGTCACAAGTTCCCTATAAATTTTTCTTTCATAACTTGCAAGTCAAGTCTGCTATCGTTTACAATTTGATATATCTAAATATTTCTCTGAATTAGAAACCTGATATGAATATAGAATTTATTATTTCGCATAATATTGGATATACATTTTTATTTTTCAATATAATCTCCTGAAACTACAATACACTTAGTCCATCGCATTTCTAGCAATTCTACCCGTTTAAATTCAGCAACCCAATTTTTACTGTTACATACGAAGGAGCACTTTCACCCAACACATTTACCATATCATTATGAATTTCTCGTCCCGATAAACCTTTATGTAAATATTTAATGACAGCACGAATTTCTAATTTTTCCATTGTAAAAAAATGAGGATGCGTCTTTTTTTAACACCATTTTCTATATGAAGGAGTTGCCAGATAAAAACAAAATTTAACATGTGTTCATAATAAAAGATGGGAGTTTCCAAAACATTTAACATTTTCTTTTTATACCGCGCTATTTGTGCTAGACTAAGAAGTTTCCGAACTGACCTCGTATATTTTTATCTGTATTAAATGAAGTTTGAAAACGGAATACTTCGGTGGACTATATCTGGTACTTCGCGTACATTTTAACTTTTTCTAAAAATTATCACATATCTCACATAAAGAGAAGGAAGCAGTCGATATAGTCTAAACCTGGCACTTCGCAATATTTATATCATATTTACTTAGGTCCTATACGAAATGGGCAATATTGGTCCATTCCTTCGGAACCTACTCCACGATTTATGCATGTCGGTTTGTTTGTCCATGCATTCTTGTGAACAAAATGAAGGTCGCATTCATTACCATATTGAGAGGAAATTTTCCAAATAATATTTATTTGGTCCAAGGACGAACCCTTTTGAAATTGGTGATAATCGGAGTAGATTTAAATATAGCTCCCATATATCTTCAACCGATTTCGGGTTAATTATGCACTAAATGGCCAATATAACATTCGTAATATGCATTCGACAACAATGATATTTGGTACCAGATATCTTATAAAGCTCGGAAATACCTTTGTCAAATTTTAGCGAGATCGGCTAAGATTTGGATATAGCTCCCATATATATCCTTAAACCGATTTCAGGGAGTGAATTTCAGAACTAAGGGATATCACGCACTCTATAGCAATGTTATTTGGTATAAAAGATTAAAACATCTTCGTGAAATTTAGTGAAAATCGATTCCAAATTGGATATGCCTCCCATATTTTAATTCCCTCTGAAACCAACCTATAACTGATCTAAAGCCAAATGTTAATATGTGGTATGATCCACTTCGAATAAATTCTTTTATTACGGGAGCTCTTTTAAATATGCATAGTGGTGTAGGGTATCATATAGTCTGCCCCGCTCGACTGTTGACTTTTCCTTACTGGTTTTTCGTTATATTCGCCACTATGTGAGGAGTTTTAATCCTGTCGCTTTCATCCGTCCCTCTGGTGTCTATTTAAACTAGTTATTACCCCGGAGGTCCTTAATTCAGTTAGATGTTCCAAAATTTATCGTTGGTCCTTGTCTGTCTTTGATCTGTTCATCAAAAGATCAAATTTACGTTGTTCCGGGGAATTATTTTACTTCTACTAATTTACTAATTCACTTTCAATTTCAATTTCGAAAAATATTTGAAAAAAATATGTCAAATTTGGTGAAAATCAGTTCCGAAATAGCTCTTAATATACCATTTATCCAACCCATACTCGCACTCGATATTGCTAAATTTTGTTGAAATCTCTCTCGCTTGCTTCAGATTTACTTCACATAATTTGTTTCAATTTGATCTGAATTATATATACTACTTTTGTCTTATTATCCTACCTTTGCCCAATGAATTTTTGTCAAGTTTGGACCAAATCTATTTATAGTTTAGAGTATTTTAAACTATTTCAAATTTCTTATCTATATACTTCAGCAATAATATTTGCTACAAAATATTACATACATCTTTGAAATGCCTGCCATATATTCCATCTAATTTTTAATCCGAATCGAAACGTTTTAGAGATTGCTTAACCTAATATTTTAATAAAAACCACATAGGTTCCACAAATACGCCCCTGTATTCAAAATGACAAAAAAAACTCCACTTATCACTTATACAAATTATCCGAATATCGTATTAATTATAAGCGGCCATTATCTATTGTCCGGAATTCACTGTACAACATGGCTACTGTTTTGTTTTACATAATGTCATGTTTGGCTACCTTACCTACAGTAAGCCGGTGTCCCCTTACAAAGTTAATATTTTTCCAAAGCCGAATTAGTCCCTGGTGTTAATGCTTTGCCATTTTACGAAAACAAAACAAGAAAAGAAACTGGTATATATGCTGCTGGTCATGTTTGGCTATTCTCGTTGCTGTTGTCGTTTTAGGTTCGGTCTTTGTGGCTTGTTGTTGTTGTCTGTCCACTTTTGGATTGAACTCTTGCAAATCTACCCGCCCACGCATAAGCATAACATTAAATTCTCCACCTCTGATCTATATTTAGTAGTCAAAGTCCGAAAGGTCCGTCCACAAATCTGCTGGTTTGTTTGATATTTCTTATGCAGATTTCCAGTTAACTTCAAAGGAAAGTGAATGGAATTGAATATTCCTTCTGGGCTGAAAGCGATGTCAAAATCTAAATGTCGTCAATACGAATTTAGATGCCAACCATAAACAATTTCATTGAAATAAATTTTTAATTAAATTTAAAATTTCTTCGTATCAATTTTTGTTTTAAATATTCATTTGGATTTAATAAAGTGCACTCACTGGCCGGCCACTCTGGAAGCAGTTGTGTGTGTGTGTTTGAGTGAATTATATATTTCTTCGAATCAAAAATCTCTTTGGCTTAATCAAATTCCTTGCCATAGTTTCTTAAGCCATAACAATTTTAGCTTTCAAAAGCTTTCCTTCTGTTTTCTCTAAGAATAATTGTTGGACATAATAAGAATAAACACAAATTAAATATTTAAATATGAGATTTTGGTCTGTTGTTGTTGCTGTTCCAACAACAAGGCTTAATGGAAGCTTAACATAATTTTTGCAAAACTCTTTAAGAAAATTGTTGACATCTTTGCAAAATGTTCAGTGGCTGGTTGTTCTCGTCTGTCTGTCTGTCTGTTGGTTCTTTGACTGAAAATATGAACTTGGAAATTTTAATATTTTTAGCATTGATATCCTCAATAAATATCCCAGCATCTAGATGAAGATGCTGTTGGCTAGATGGCTGACTGGCTATTCTGGGAATCAACTGAACAATTCATGGACTTGTGTAAAACAGTTTATGAACAAAACTTTGTAATCAGATAAATAAGTTTGGCTGTTTGTTCTCTTTGCGTTTCTAAATGATGTCACATTAATGTCAAATGTTTTAAGGGAAATTTACATATTGCGCACGAAAATTAAAATTAATTTAATATCGAAAATTGCAATATCAAGATGAATGTGAAATATATTAAAGGCAGATGAAGGCATTAATTTCTCAAAGATTTTTCTATGTCCACAAAAAACTTCTGAGGTAAGGATCTTGACATTTTAAAATAGGATTATGGCTGTTTTTTTATATTGGGCTCCTGGGTACGAATAGTCCTACAGAGCCCTAGAATATTGATATATTCTACGGAAGGCGCTATTAAAATATATATAGATTTCATAGACTTATAAAATTTGTACCATGAGGGTACGAGTTGTACTAAATACCTGAAAAAAATTACCGCATGATACCGCATGATACCTTAGGCTAGAACCAAAAGGCTTACGGTGTCAAAAGGTTAGGATGTTGGAGATTCATTCTAAAAGGGTGAAAAAATTAATCTGTAGCTGGAATCGATAGAACGGGAATTTTTAAAATATTGTTATTTTATAATAAAATAAGAATCTGTGCAAATATACCCCCTCCTCCCAAATTTTTGACCATTAATTTGTAACATATACATATATAAATCATATCAGACACATTACTCGTTATACCCTCAGCTCTTTGGCGTATTTCATTTTATACGGCCAAGAATGCCTCATTGGAATCATGGTTTTAGACGACAGGTATCTGTGGACGAAATAAATTTCAGGACATTTGGAGTCGGTAAATCTGTCCCATCATCACACCATATTTTTTATTAGCAGAAATTGTGTCTCACTTCGCATTTTAAGAGCGCTTTGCTACTCAAAATTTTGACACCTTTGTGGGGAAGGTATCAGAAGGAGTGGACCGATATATCACATCTTCAAACTATACAGGGTGAGATAAAAAAAACTGCAACGAAGTCAAACGCCATAATTTTTACATTTTTATACCCTCCACCATAGTATGGAGGATATATTAACTTTGTCATTCCGTTTGTTACTCCTCGAAACACTAATGTCAGACCCAACAAAGTTTATACATTCTTGATCAGCGTAAAATTCTAAATTTAGCGATGTCCGTCTGTCTGTCCGTCTGCCTGTCTGTCTGTTGTAATCACGCTATATTTCGAACAAATTGAGATAGAAGGCTCAAACTTTGCACACATGTTTATTTTGCCAGTAGGCAGCTTAATTTCGGAAATGGCCCATGTAGGTCCACGTTTTCATATAGCCCCCATATAACGGTACCTCCCGATATTCAGTATTTTGATGATTTTAGCGGCATTGTTCACCGGAATTGTTTCAAATTTGGTATTTGAAGTTCGAAATGGATACTACAGCCTAAGACAAAAAATTGTCTATGCAGGTCCAGGTCTTCGTATAGGCCCCATATATCAGTACCTCCCTATATTCGGTATTTTGACGATTTTAGGTACAACACTCACCGAAAGTGTTTGAGATGTCGCATTTGAAGTTCGTAATGGATTGCACAGCCTGTGACCAAAAATTGTCTACGCAGGTCCAGGTCTTCGTATAGCTTCGATATAACGGTACCTCCCTATATATTTGATGAGCTTACCTACATTATTTACCGTTTATTTCAAGTTTCGAATTTGAATATGGTAACGGATTATGACAAACAATGCTTATGTAGGTCCACGTCGTATAGACCCCAATATAACGGCTATAATCGCTATTTTTAAAATTCTAAAAAAAATTTTAACGGATTTTATAATTTTAAAATTTTCAAATTCGTTCCAAATTGTGGATGGTATTGAAAGTTCGGCCCGACTGAACTTACTGCTTTTTAACTTGTTTTTTTTTTTAAATTTTATTGAATGAAAGCAAAAAAATTCGGAAATAGCATCAAATTTTAGAATAAGTTTAGATTTGTTCGAATTGGTCACCTTTGGCACGAATTATGTCCTTCATTTTTTCGCCCATTCCCGGCAAAGCGCTTGCTTGAGGTGATCGACACTTTTGTATTTTTTAGTGCCAATCTTGCTTTCCAAAATACTCCAGGCGCAATAGACCAACGGATTGGTATCCGGAGATTTTGGCGGCCATTGTGCGCTGGAAATGAAGCGAGGAACATCATTTTGTAACCATTCTTGGGTGGCGCGTGCTGAGTGCGATGGTGCTGTGTCCTGTTTGAATGTCCAAGGTCTGGGGCCAAAATGTTTGCTTGCCCAAGGCTTTAATACACCGTCCAGAATGTTTTCGCGATAATATTCGGCATTTATTTTGATGCCACGGTCGTTATGGCGGCACACACCCTCTCCATGGCCGGCGCTTGAGTTCTGGTGGCCAACCTGACCTCTTTTTTCATTTTCAGCTGACCTCTTTGGCAAGTAAACACGATAATTTTGTTTGTTTACAAACTCATCGTCATCATCAACTATCACCAAGCGAAGCAAATCTTTAGCTCTTTTGAGTCTATTTTTGTTTTGTTGCGGTATAAGTTCTTGCATTTTTAGGAATTTCAATAGCTTTACCCCGAGCTTATTTTTCAATATTTGCGGAATGGAAATTGCGATATTTTCAGCTTACGAGGAATTTTTCGGCCACTGCGACGCGGGTTTCGATCAAGTCGCGCCTTTACTATTGGAACCATTTCTGCTGATGTAGCTGTTGTCATCCGTCCACTTCCTTGACGTTAGGCTACACTACCAAAGATTTATTCACATTTAAATGCTGGAGTGCTCTAACGATAGCCACTTGTTGTTTTCCAGCCAAAAATGAAGAATACCATCACGAATAACTTTTTTTCTGGAAAATTTTCGCCAAAAAAACACTTGCAGCAGTCGAGTGGCTTAGAAATGACAGCAGTCTGAAGTTGGTTGCAATTTTTTCATTTCACCCTGTATTTATGCCGAAATCAGTTGTTGAAAAAGCTCCCTCCATACACATGCAATAATTAAATAATTCTCTAGTGAAATGAAGTTAAACGTTAAATGAAAGGAAAACTTCATTGCTCCAAATGAGGTCCTGACATATAATTTTCATTAAGCAGCAATTTGGCATTCTTTTTGTAAAATTTGTAGTGATAAAACATTCTAATTATCCTTGCTGAGACCCTTTTATTATGCTCTACAACTGTACATTACTGCCAAAAACACAAAAAAGGGACACATACTTTAGCTAGAACAATGTTTAGGACCAATCATAAAATTTAGAAAAGAGCAAAAATCGCACACACGCACGCTCGCATATAACTACTTCATACTGACATCATTACTTTTTTTACCGTCAGGTGGAAAAACATATCTCTTTTTGTACGTGTTAGTTTTGTATTATGTCTGTATGTGTTTTTCGGTTGAATTGCATGAAAAAGTTACGATGTCAGCATTAAATTTGTTGTATTTTTATGCTTGGATGGATGCTTAATGTTTAATGCTGTTCTTTAAAAGTTTTTGTTTTCGTTTTTTTGTATTCATTCTCGTTTTCGTTGGTTTTTTTATTTCTAAATGTTTTTGCCTAATGCAAAATGTTTGTTTTACGACGAAAACGTCTGTGAAAAAATTAAGGATCCTTTAAAACATACATTAAGTTAAAATGCTGGTCTAATAAACAGCAAGCCTAAAAGGTAACAAAAAATAGTTTCTTCTTTATTGAATTGTCTACACGTGGAAATTTCGGACCACATCAGAGGCTTTCTTCGTTGTATATGAAATTTATGTTCCCATAAATTGTAAATGAGCAACTAATAGTCCTATGGATGTGGACAGATGTGGAAGAACTTACTACGAAGATATGGTATATCTGATGGAGTTTTGTAACCAATGATCCTTGAGGTAATCCAAAAATCGCCTCCGAATTTCGAAGTTATATATGGCAACCAACTTTGAAACTGCAACCAACTTCAACCTGCTGTCATTTCTAAGCCATTCGTCCGACAGCTGTTAAGCGTGATAGTGCGATGTCTTTATATTTGGCTGGAAACCCACAAGTGGCTATCGTTAGAGAACTCCAGCATTTAAATGTGAATAAATCTTTTTTGTCTCGTACCATAGCTCGTTACCGCGATACTGGTAGCGTAACCCGACGTCAAGGAAGTGGACGAAAAAAAAAACAGCAACAGCATCAGAAAGGGTTCGAACATTAAAGAAGCGACTTAATCGAAATCTGTGTCGCAGTGGCCGAAAAATGGCTCATGAACTGAACATATCGCAATATTTCATTCGGCAAATATTGAAAAATGAAGTCGGGGTAGAGCCATTGAAATTCCAATAAGTGCAAGAGCTTAAGAAAGAAAATAGACTCAAAAGCTAAAGAATTTCTTCGCTTGTCCGAAAGTGATGAACTGCCGAATTTTCTTTTCTCCGATGAGAATACATTCGTTGTCCAGCAGTTTGTAAACAAACAAAATGATCGTGTTTACTTGCCAAAGAGGTCAGCTGAAAATGTGCAACTTCGGTTGGCCACCAGAACTCAAGCGCCGGCCATGGTGATGGTGTGGGCCGCCATAACAGCCGATGGTCGCTCTCCGCTCATTGTAATCGATCATGGCATCAGAATAAATGCCGAATATTATCGCGAAAATATTCTGGAGGGTGTATTAAAGCCTTGGGCACGCAAACATTGTGGCCGCAGATCTTGGACATTCCAACAGGACTCAGCACCATCGCACTTAGCAGGCGCCACCCAAGAAGGGTTACAAAATGAGGTTCCTCGCTTCATTTCCAGCGCACAATGGCCACCAAAATCTCCGGATACCAATCCGTTAGACTATGGTGTCTGGCGTGTTTTGGAAAGCAAGGTTTTCACTAAAAAAATACAAAAGTGTCGATCACCTCAAGCGAGCGCTTCGCCGGGAATGGGCCAAGGTACCGCAGAGAAACATTAGGACAGCGTGTGACGGTTTCGTTGGCCGTTAGAAGGCCATAATTCGTGCCAAAGGTGACCAATTCGAACAAATCTAAACTTATTCTAAAATTTGATGTTATTTCCGACATTTTTTTGCTTTTATTCAATAAAATTTAAAAATAAAAAAATGTGAAAATTAGGGCGTTTGCCGTTGTTGCAGTTTTTTTGTCTCACCCTGTAAAAATGTATCATATTTTTAGAAGAGCTCCCGTAATAAGATAATTTATTTGAAGTAGATCATACTACCTATCAACCTCTGGCTTTAGAGCAGTTATCGTTTGGTTTCACAGGGTACTAGTATATGGGAGGCATATCCAATTCTGAATCAATTTTCAATAAATTTGACAGAGACATTTTTATCTTTTAGAGCATATTACGAATGTGAGGAACTGGAAGACCAAATCGGATAAAACATATATATGGGAGCAATAGCTATATCTGAACCGATTTTCACCAAATGTAATTCACTTGCTTTTAGACTAAATTCGGTCGGATGTGCCAAAATGCTATTGGCCATTTGGTGCACAATTAACCCGAAATCTATTGAAGATATATAGGGTTGGCCATATTCGACGGACCTTTGGGCCCATTCCAATCGACAAGGCTTGTCCGCAGGCAACATTCTTTGCGTCAATTGAATTTCGTACGGGAACAAATGCAAATCTATGCGAATAATCCGTTGTAAAGAGGACCGAGCCATGCCCAACTGCTGAGAACGGAGTTTTTGGGATGTTCTTGGGGACCACTCAACACTGGCTCGTACGGCAGCGATATTCTCGGCCGATCGCCTTGGTCGACTTTTATATGGCCTCTTCGGATAAGAAAGAGCTTTACCAGTCGAAAATTTTTCGTATAAACGCTTAATGGTGTTCTTAGAAGGCGCACTTCTCACATTTTTTTCATGTTTTAAAAGCACGTTGAGTTTTCACAATTGACTTCTTCTGTTGAATGTAAATTTCAAGTATTTCAGAGCGCTACCGTGGCGTGTATTGGTTCATGGTAAAAATCTGCTTGGACTGACGCTTCAAACGCGGTATGTCATTAAGCGATGTGACATCTCTGTCAAAAGTTATGGCGTTGCCAGATGGGTCCGTCGAATATGGGCAACCCTGTATATGGGAGCTATATCTAAATGTGAACCTATTCTCAGCAGTTTCAATAGGGTTTGTCCTTGGGTCAAGCAAATATTTTTTGAAAAATTTCATCTCAACCGGTTAATAAAAGCGACCTACATTGACGGACAGTCGTACTGATATGCATGTTACATACATATGCATAAAGACATGGTGTAGTGTATAAAAAACGTTATTTTGCCGACCCTTTATATGCTCAGTTTTTAGTTACAACGAGCAGTATTTTCAATATGGATCGTATACTGAACTTCTGTAACTTTCATATCCCGACTGTAACCATTTTTTTATACCTCCTCTATCCTCTTTTTTTCCTGAGTACACCTCTCATTGTAATTACGGAAAGCTTCACTAGTCTAATAGTATAAAAGACATAATGAATTTAAAATTTAAATATTAATAATAGAATGCAATTTTCAAAGCAACAAAAAATGCCAGCAAATTCATCATTCGCCTTTAAATGTTTTATGCCATTGCTCCGTTTTTTTTTCTGATGGCCATGCATCTGTGCAAAGTTGTAAGTTTTTCTCTACTTCAGCTTTTTTGACCACTTTGTAATGATAATTGTTGAGTATAATGCATTGGTTTTAATGTTGTTGTTTTCGCTGTTGTTGTTATTGTTGTTGGCAGTGAGCGATGCCACTGATAATTGAGTATGGTGAAATAATTTGATCATTTGTCGCCTTAAGGCTTTATTTATGGTTACCAACATCCGTGCACTGATACTTGCACGTGTGCGTGTGGCTGTGTGTAAGTGTGTCTCTGTGTGTGTAGCTGTGAATTATATTTGCCTGCAATCGACTACCGGCCAACCGGGTGTAGTTGCTTTTGTTTTGTTGTTTGCCTGTTTTTGCTACACTTTGTGAAGGTACTTAGTTTTGCGGTTATTTCAACTTGTTTCTGGTTTTTGTTGTAGCGTCCAGTTCAGCCAAGCCAACCAACCGTCTAACCGAACAACCGACCAGTCAAGCTCAAAGCTATTGATGTTTTGCAATGTGCGAAGACACGATCTCACATTGGCGGTTGGTGTTGGCCAAATGGCCACATGTTAGTGGTGGCATTAACATCTGCATCAGCATCGACATCGGTCCAGCAGCAGCCGCAGCAGCATCATTACGAGAATGTGAAATGCAATCGAAGAGAATGAATTGAATTTCCAATAACAGGCCATCCTCGTCATCCTCCTCATCATCAGCATCAACATCGATTGTTGTCGTTGTCGGCTGCATCTGGATGAGTTCGATTTCAATCGCACATCGGCAGCGGTTGTCTGTCTCATTGCTTCGTATTTTACCTCCTCGTCCCTGCGTGTGTGTGTGTGATATCTTTTGCCGGAGACCATTGGCAAAAAAGGGAGCAGATGTGCACGCAGTTGAAAGGAAAAAAATGTTTATAACAACGACGACGCATCACATTAAATCACCGAAACAAGAATATAACGAAATATAACATCAATAATAGCAGCAATTCACTGGTCAGGGGGACCAGGCCAGGCCATCTAGCCTATGGACAGGCAAGACAATGAGGATGATAACACTTTTTTTATAAAGTTTACTCTTCTCTGTCCCATGCAGACTCTGGCACACACACACACACAATTGAAGAAAACCTGTAAACGATGCAAATCACATTGAAATCAACCGCATTCATTCACTTATACATGCAGTTTACAGTGAGTGAGACAGACGTACATACGAACGGGAATAATATATAGGTTGTGGATGGGTATTTGGAGACGCGGCAGCACAATAAATAAATGACACTCCAGTGATGCGATATCCAGCGTAATGTTCAATAACGATTTTGAGAACTTGGGGTTTTATAACCAACAAAAATTTGGGAGCCGCATGTGCCGAATAACCCATTAAAAGCTAATGTAGACAAATTACCATCTGCATTATCAGTAGTTTGAACATAATGGGTTACACAGCAAAGGAGCTTTATTTTCAGGTAATGAGTAAAATTTCAGCAAAATATGCCCGTTCGATTATAAAATCATAGAGAATCGAATCAAGAATTGAAATATTATAAAATACGAATAAAAGAAGTAAAAAAGTAACGGTCGGTTTTGCCGACAGATGTATACCCTCAGTACGATTATTTAAAAATATTTTGACTTCTGTTATGATTATTCAAACTCTTGAACCCTATGTGGGGCAAGTAGCAAAATAAATGGTCCGATCTCAGCAATCTTTATAACAAATTTTGTGTTGATGGAAATATTGAGATGTACCAAGTCTGAAAAGGAATCGGATGTTGATTTCGCTTTTTATGAGTTTCATGGAAATTCAAAATTTTGTGGGGGAGGTACCAGAAGGAGAGCACCGAAATATCCCATCTTCACAACAGATCTTGTGTTAGCAAAAATGTTTGTACGTGTGACATATAAAGAGAACATGATGCTTATTTCGGATTTTATAAAAGTTTTGGTTATTGAAAACTTTGACCCTTTGTGGGGGAGGTACCTGAAGAAATGTTCCGATCTCTACCTTCTTTATAACAGATCTTGTGTTGATAGAAATATTCAGATGTGCCAAGTCTAAATGGAATCTGAGGTAAATTTCGCGTTTAATGCACTTAATGAATATTCAAAATGTCGACCTTTTGTGGGGAAGGTACCAGAAGGAGTGGACCGATATACACCATCTTTAAACCAGATTTTGGGTTAATATAAATATGGAGATGTGTGAAATTTGAAGACAATCCGATTCTTACATCACATTTTATAAGAGTTGTAATTATTCAAACCCTTGTGGGGGAAGTACTGGATGGAGTGGACCGATATTGCCCATTTTCGAACCTGACCTAGCAGTAACCCTAATATTATGATTTGAAAGTTGGGGCAAAATCGGATTATTGTTTCTATTTCTGTGCAGAAAATATTTTTTTTTTTGAAAATTTCGACGATTCGATTTGTAGGGACCTTACCAGAAGGATTGGACCGATATACTCCATCTTAATACCAGACCTTGGGTTAATATAAATATTGGAATGTGTGAAATTTGAAGACAATCGGACTCTAACATCACATTTTATGAGAGTTATAATTATTCAAAATTTTGACCCTTGTGGGGAGGTACCTGATGGAGTGGGAAGATATTGTCCATTTTCGCACCTGACCTAGCTCCGATGAAAATATTAGGATTTGCAAAGTTGGGGTAAAATCGGATTATCGTTTCTCTCTCTGTGCAGAAAATATTTTTTTGATAATTTCGACATTTCGTGAGGGAGGTACCAGAAGGAGTGGACCAATATTGCCCATCTCCGACTTCGATCTAAGTTTGACAAAAATATTACGATGAACCAAGTTCGGACCGAATCAGATAATCCCTTCGAGAGTTATCGTGCGCACCAGCCAGACGGACGGACATCGCTAGATCGACTCCAAATGTTTTGAAACGGATTTGGTCCAAAGAGACCTAGGGTCTAAAACCGTTAATTCGACTAGGCACGTTTTGACCGTATCAAATGATATATATCCTCCTCTCTTATAAAAAGTTTTTTCCTTTTCCCCAAAAGTCCTCAGTTTTTTTCTTCAGATTTTTACGGCAGTAAAGTGAGTACCCTTTGTGTCACTTCCTCGATATATCAATTTTATTAAATGCTCAAAATTAAGTTTTTCCTCTGGTAACTTCGTACCAACTACATGTACATTTTGTACTCCCAATATATCCCCAACCATCACCAACCTACAACAACGGCGATACAACAGATGTACAACTGGAATTGATTTAAGTTTTGTCCATTATTCCTTCAACATTTGACGAAGCTCCTTATTGATGTTGTTGGTGTTTTTTTTTTGTGTTGTTGTTATTGTCAATACTGCCACAAGTATATTCCTTCCCATCTGGTTCACATTTTGCGGACTGCAAACGAAATGAGTCTTTGGCAATCGACCGCGATGTAAGCATAATACATCTACTATGCTGTTTGCTGGTGCTGCCGCTGTTGTTGCAGTTGTAGTTGTTAATGTCTGTGTTTGTGGTGGATAGTTGTTGCCGTTGTTATGTCTACAATGAGATTGAGAGATCGGTTTTGTTTTGTATAGGGATGCCAGTGGAAAAATGAGGGTAAAACAAGTGTGATATTTTGACTAAATGACTAAGGGTTCTTGTAGAGTTCAAAATGAATTTAGATGGGATCTAAAGCCTAAACCAAAAGGTCCCGTTTAAATAGGCTTTATTTCATTGACTAGCTTTTTTTTAATGCATCAATAATTACATTTCCACTAAATTTAGGACATTCTCGAAGATCGAACTTCGGGAAGAAGCGGAATTTAATTTTAGGTCTATTTTAATTTTTGCCAGTGAAATGTAAAAAAAATGTACGTGAGGTACCAGATATGGTCGTCCGAAATATTCCATTTTCATACTTCATCTAATATAGGTACAAATATTGGTATAGCCAAAATTATAAAAAATCGAACATTTATATCCTATTTAGGGGAAATCACAAATTTCATATTCATCTCAGGATTCTGGTTGAGAGACATATATGTAGATAAAGCAAGTTGTAAATCGATGAGTTGTTTGGCAATTTATGACAGATAAAAGTATTGAAAATTTTGATCCTTTGTGGGTGAGGTACCAGAAGGGGTTCGTAGATATATAGCATCTTCACAACAGATCTTGTGCTAGCAAAAATGTTTGTGTGTGTGAATTTTGAAGAGAGATGGATGCTTATTACGCCTTCTTTGAGCGTTTTATTTTTCAAAATCTTGAAAACTATGTGTAGCAAGTAGCAGAAGATATGGTCCGATCTCTACCATTTTATAAGACACTCCACTCCATCTGGAGTGGAATCAGATGTTGATTTCGCTCCTATGGATTTTCAAAATTTTGTGGGGATGGTACCGGAAGGAGAGGACCGATATATCCAATCTTCACAAGAGATCTTATGTTATCAAAAATGTTTGTATGTGTGAAATATAAAAAGAACCTTATGCTTATTTCGGATTTTATAAAGTTTTGGTTATTCAAAAGTTTGACACTTTGTGGGGGAGATACCAGAAGGAATGGTCCTATCTCTACCATCTTTATAACAGATCCAAGTCTAAATGGAATCGGATTTTAATTTCGCGTTTTATGAACTTAATGGATATTCAAAATATCAAACTTTTGCAGGGGAGGTACCCGAAGGAGTGAACCGAAACTCTCTGAAGGAGTGAACCGAACTCTGAACCGATCGGACTCTTACATCATATTATAAGAGTTATTATTCAAAATTTTGATCCTTTGTGGGGGAGGTACTTGATAGAGTGGACCGATATTGTCCATTTTCGCACCTGACGTAGCACTAAAGCAAATATTAGAATTTGCAAAGTTGGGCCAAAATCGGATTATCATTTCTCTTTCTGTGCAGAAAATATATATTTTTGAAAATTTCGACCGTTTGTGAGGGAGGTACCAGAAGGAGTGGGTCGATATGGTCCATATCTGAACTGGATCTAAGTTTGAAAATAATATTTTGATGTACCAAGTTTGGACGAAATAGGATGTTCCCTTCGAGAGTTATCGTGTTAACAGCAGACGGACGGACGGTCAAACATATATACAAGGGTCCAACCGAATTAATTGTGTTTTGAACGAATGAGTACTTTTTGTACTTATTGATACGACAAGTAGTGCAGTAACTAATCGAGTACGTCCATAAACATTTATGCAAATTCGATATTAAAACAAAAATAAAATTAATTTGGGCGGTGGGCCATATCGCGCCGAAAAAAATCGGTTCATCCTTTTTTAGTCAAATCAAAACATTTCCCACAAAAATGTCCATTGCGACAACCCATCGCCAAACTAAACAGCCCGAAATGTGAACACACCACAATGACAATAACAAAAGCGCCACACCATACTTTCTCCCCTTGTGCCGCCACAACCAAAAGATGCTGATGAATAGAATAAGAACAGCAACAACAACAACAAGACATTAAAGGTTCCAAACAGGAGGCCAAGTGATTAACCGAACGGGAGCGGACTTGTGCGCGCCCATTTCATAGTTATATTCAATTGATGGCCGGGGCAGGCTTAGCCCCTGAGTGTATCAGGGTATACGAATTGGTCTGGCCAAACGAATGGAGGACCCAGGCAATTTCTTGCCCTCCCGCTGGTTGCCCCACTGCCTGCACCGTTGGCTGGTTTAGATAGGTTGCCCAAGAAACCTGTTCATATCTTGTCGGTTTTCAAAATTCACATTTGTGGTTATGAGATGAAATGTGTTTCCAATTCAGTGCAGTGCAGGGCAGCGTTATGAGCAGACAAACGAAACGAAAAAGAAACTGCGGCGCAAATCTGGTTTGTTTGCCACACAACTTCATGTTGGAGTCATCGCTGCAGCGATTCCGCTACAGATGGCACACAAAGTGAATTAATTCACCAGCCAGCCAGCCAACCATCCATCCATCCAGTGAATATCCAAAAGGAAAGACCAAGAAATCACTGGCTGCAGTGAGTGGTGGCCACAACGCGGCTTGTAGCTGCAGCAACCAACAGCAAGTCTTGGGTGCAGGTCAAATTATTGTTTAGTGTCGTTGTTGGTGCTGTCGTTCTCCCAATTTCGCACGATTTTAAATAAATGGACTTTTGAGGAGCAGCTGCGCCTCTCGATGGTGGCCATGGTGGTGATGGCGGCGGACGCAGGCGGCAGCACCAGTTTCCAGTTTCATTGATGGCGACTGCTGCTGCACCATGCCGAGAGTTGGCTGGCGGTGCCTGAGCCTGGGTGCACTATTTGTTTGTTGTTATTGCAAATGTTTGCAGTTATTGTTGCTGGTCATGTTGTTGGTGCTGTTTTATGAGTTTAAAGGAGCGACGTCGACAACATGATCACACCTGTGCTAAGCTTTTGACATTTCGAAAACAACGAAAACGATCTCATTCACAAACGACTCCGTGATCGCCTTCGCCCCGAAACGATTCCCCTGGGACGTTTCATTGTTGGTCAGTTGATTTTCAGGTTGTGACTATTATCATTTGTTGTTTTTTTGCTCTGGTCGGCCATTATATTATGCCAGATTATATTGGTGTTGTGCTGTTGGTTGTTGGCTATGTTGCAATATTGCCATGTGTATACATAGCTGTGTATGTAGTGTGCGCGTGTGTGTGTATTGATCACCATACATCAATTTTACGAATCACTCATATAATTTAATTACACGTCCGTTCTCATTCTCATTACTCCACTTAATATTCCTCAAAATTGCCGTGTTTTTTTTTTGTAATGACCAGAAAACCAGAAAATCCAACAAAATGATTGGCACTACCGTTGTTGCTGTTGTCGTTGTTGTCGTTGCCTTGGCTACCGTCGTTTGTTGTCTAAGACAAAACGGTAATTTATTGCTTCTTATCTGCTGCAATATTTGCCTCATTGCTGGAAATCACTCTAATCTTAATCGTTCGCCAAAATACGAGAAGTCGGAAAATTATGAAATTAGACAGGTGGAATGATAAAAAAATCTGTTTTTTTTAAATTTTATTGTCAAGCATGATAATGATTCTGGACCTAGCAATAATCATTACGATTGGCTGGGATTTCGCCTAAGGACCAAGAATTGTTTGCATATAATTGGGCAGCATTGAAATCTTATTGGGGGCATTTTTGAATTTGTCGTATGGACTCGTTACACATTTTTAAAAAATATTTTATGATAGCCATTAATCTCAAAATCGGTCGGTACCTATAACTCTATAACGAGAGGCTCGCCGGTTTCAAAGTATGAAGTATGACTCATGAAGGGTATACTAACTTTGCCATTCCGTTTTTAACTCCTCGAAATATCCACGATAGACCCTACAAAGTATATATATTCGGGATCAGCGCATAGTGCAAAGTCGATGTAGCGATATCTTTCTGTCTGTTGTAATCACGCTTTCGAACGAATTAAAATTGTGCACACATATGTATTTTGCCAGTAGGCAGGTTAAGTTAGTAAAATTATCATGTTGGTCCACGTCTTACGATACCTTACCCCATAAACCAATACCTCCCTTTTTTCGGTATTTTCATGATTTTATCAACATTATGACAAAAAATTACTTATGCAGGTTCAAGTCTTCGTATAGCCCCCATATTTTTATTTAAGCGGTATTTTTTGACGGATTTTTTATATCCTCTACCATATCTTGGAGGGTATATTAGACCAACAACTACCCACTACCAACTACTACAGACCCAACAAAGTATATATATTCTTGATCAGCGTAAAATTCTAAGACGATTTAGCCATGTCCGTCTGTCTGTCTGTGTGTCTGTCTGTCCGTCTGTCCGTCTGTCTGTCTATCTGTCTGTTGTAATCACGCTATCTTTCGAACAAATTGAGATAGAAGGCTAAAATTTTGCACACATGTATATTTTGCCAGTAGGCAGGTTAAGTTCGTAAATGGGCCACGTAGGTCCAAGTTATCATATATATCATATATCTTTGCGCATTTGTTTGTAACATGGAGAAGGAAGCGAGATAGACCCATAGGACATTAGACTTTTAAGGATCTTCAATCTATAATCACTTTCTGAGTCGATTTACGCATGTCAGTCCGTCTGTACATGAACAAAATACAGGTCGCATTTATTATTAGATTGAGATTTATTTCCCTGGCCTTCACAAATCATTTCCCTGGCCTAAAGAAGAACCCTATTGAAATTGGTGAGAATCGATTCTAATTTAGATAAAACTCGCATATATATCTTGATCCGATTTCGGTGTAAATGTATACCCAAATGAACTGAATTTAGACACTTCCGACTGAAAACAAGTACATCAAATTTGGTGAAATTGTGTTTCATCCGATTTAGGGTTTTAGGTCCCTCACATGCATAATATGCACTCCACAACAATGATCTTTGGTATCAGATATCAGATGCAGCCAAGAAATAAGTGCATAACTTGTTTTCAAGATCGGTTCAGGTTGGGATGTAGCTCCCATATATATCTTAATCCGATTCTAGATTTATTGTCCACGGTTCAGATATAGTTATATCTCCCACATATATGTTTAATTAGTCAATTTTCTTCCACAGGGGGTGGAATCCTTTACAAACTCTAAGTAGCGAATTTTAAACAATTCTGTTGGAAAATGTTAATCGTCAAAGTACCGAATATCTGGAATTAACGTTATATGGGACCTGCAGAACCTATATAGACAACGTTTTGCCACAAGTGGTAGAACCCATTATGAAATCTAAGAATTTTAATTTTATTTTAAAAGAATTTTAATCTCTTAACAAATTTAGCTTAAATTCCTAAAATATGGAAATGTAGGGAGGTGCCGTTGTATAAGAAAACATGGACCTATATAGACAAAGCACCGTCACAGGAGGTTGAACCCGTTACCAACTCTAAGATCCGAATTTTAAATAATTCGGATGGAAAATGTGATCTAAATCTTCCAAATACCGAATATAGGGAGGAATAGCTAAATGAAAACATGTACCGATATGGACCATTTACGAACTGACAAAATACAAAATTGCAGGCTTCTATCTCAATTCGCGATAGGGTGATTACAAAAGAATGACACCCATATGGACATCGCTAAATCGACTTAAAATTTTACGCTGATCAAATATATATATATATATATATATATATATATATACTTTGTTGGGTTTAACATGAGTATATGGTAAGTTAATGTAACCTTGCTAAACAATGACACCGTCTGATTTGATGTATATGTATTTGCTGAAATTTTGTACACATGCGTGTTGGTCTGAACTTAGATCAACTTTGAAAATGGGCTTCATCGGCAATTTTTGTATAACCCGCATATGACGGTACCCTTCATTTTAAGCATTTTGAGGACTTTCGGCATATTTTTCAACGGAATTGTCTGGAATTTGGTATTTGAGGGTTGTTACGGGTTCCCAACCAACTTGCAAACACAGTAATATATGTCCACATATATTCGGAATTCTGATGGCTCCCGTTTTTTTTTAAACGGAATTGTCTGAAACGTTGTCTTTGAAGTTTCTACAGTCTAACTGCCTTATAAGAAACCACCCAGCCGATCATACTACTTTTTTACTACATTTAATTGCACGCTTAGTGGTATGGGAGCTACACCATTTGGCACCATTTCCCTTTACTTTCTGACCAACAAATACACAATATTCACAAAACATTCAATCAAAAATTTAATGATCTTTATTAATTCTTGTAATAAAATTCCAAATTTCTATTTTTCTGAGTTAGTGTTAAAATTGAAAAATCATCACCACACACATTTGGTGCTGACAATTTAAAATTTTGTCATTTAAAATGACCGCAGGCGATGAGAACGAGATGTTCGTAAAGTTCATCGAATACAAAACAATTTGTTTCGCATTTCTTACTTCACACACCGTCCGAAGTAGCCGCCTTCGAAGCATATATCCAGATGTGTGCAAAAGGTTAAGAGGCCGCTGTCCACCACGGTGTAATTAATCTCTTTTAAAGATTTATTATACGATTATTCGTCCATTTTCAAAATGTTGTGGACGCCTTTTTTGTGTTTGTTGGCGAATGACAAGAGGGGCAGCAGCAACAACAACAAAGGACTTCATCAGATGTTCAGACAACGCACACGTCTTTGTGTCACCTGTAGCATTGATGAACATTTAAATATTTCGTGATCTCGTGGATGGTAGAGTTGCCAAATGTTGTAAAAAAATTTATTAAAAATCGACACATGCTAGTCTAGGTTATGGTTGAAGCAATACGTTAGCGTAAAATCTGATTTTAGGCATTTTATGGCTAGAGAAGGCGTGTATTACTTTATATGACTAAATTTACCTCATCCTAATAGCTATTGCTAACTCCATGTCTCCTTGAGCGAAATCTGATTCAGGACATTAGTAGTCGATGAATGTACGTGGTTTAGTTATACGTCAATCTGTCTGGCCGAAAAAGTGTCCAATTTGATGTAATATTTTTATCGAATTAGATCAATTTTGGATATGTGCTATATCGGTACGGTCCTTTGGGGTAGGTACATAAAGCTTAAAATTCTTAATTATAAAAATTTTATTAAAATACGAAATCAGTATTCCATTATCGTCAAACTTAGAATGTCCTTATTTTTTTGCCAAATTTTAAATCTCGTGTGAAGGACGTATCGGTTCACTCTTTCTAATATTTTTTAAATTTTTTCAAGGATTTGAAGACAAAAAAATGTTGTGGTTTTTAAAGGACTTCTAGGCCAAGATTCGTATTTGTTAATTATACTCTCAGTCATATATATATATATATATATATATATATATATATATATATATATATATATATATATATATATATATATATATATAAATAAATACCCTATATATTATATGATACGGCCAAAACGTGCCTCATCGAAATAAGGATTTTAGACCCTAAGTCTCTTTGAACCAAATCCGTTTCAGAATAATTCGATTCGATATAGCAACTCCCGTGAGTCCGTACGTCTGTCTGGCTGCTGGGTAACTCTCAAAGGGAGGATCCGATTTGGTACATCGTAATATTATTATCAAACTTAGATCAACTTCGGAGAAGGGCAATATCATCGCTCCATTCCTTCAAGTACACCCACCACAAAAGGTCGAGATTTCAAAAAAAAAAAAACTAAGTTTGGCCTCCTTTTTTATACCCTCCATCATTTGGAAGAAAAAATTCCATTAAAAAATTAAAATCATCAAAATAACGAATATCTGGAGGTGCTGTTATATGGAGGATATACGATATCGTGGACATATAGACAATTCTCTTCCAGGGGATAAAGTACTCACATGGAACTCCTTCTGTGGATTTTCAGAAAATTCCATTGAAAAATGTGGCTAAAATCATCAAAATACCGAATATTGCGAGGTGCTGTTATATGAAGTCTATACGATATCGTGGATCGATCTTCGAACTTGACTTGCCTGCAGACAAAAGACAGATCTGTGTAAAATTTTACCTTTCTATAATAATTAATACTATTTTAAAAAGATGGAACCATTCCATCTCGTACCTCCCCCAAAAATGGTGAAAGTTTTGAATAACCTAAATGATCTCCAAATCCGAAATAAGCAACCGGTTCTCTTTATATTTCACACATCCCATTAAGGGCATGGGTCGAAATTGTGAATAACCACGCGAAATTAACATCCGATTAAATTCAGACTTGGCACATCTCAATATTTCTGTCAACACAAGATCCGTTACAAAGATAGTAGAGATCGGACCATTTTTTCTGGTACCTCCACCACAAGGGGGACACTTAAAGTTTCTTTTTGGAACTCTATGTCGAGAAGTTGGACTTTTTGGAGAACATTTTTTCAAAGAAACTCCTTATTATATTATTGTGAATTTTTCCCAAAATATTGTCAAAGGCATGGATTTTTTAAGCACTTCATGCTGAGAGGTCTTAGAATTGGTAAGAAAGAATTTTGTCAAGTTATGTATGTCCGATGTTATTCGGAAGAATTTTTAGCCACATTATTTATTTTTTTTATTTTTTATGACTTCGAGCAAATTGACTGATATTTTTTTACTTTTTATTAAGATTAATCATAACCGCAAAATAAAAAGTCCACACTCACAAAAATCGATCAATTTAAAAACTAAATCTAAACTTATTTGTCCCCCAAAAAAGCGTTAACCCCACTCGTGGTTAATATCAATAGTTGGCGATTTTTTGTCATCATTACTGACATGCCTCGAAGCGTAAACAAGTCACACATCTATTTATCATTGTTCGACTACAATTAAAAAGAAGTTTGAAAAAAATATTTGTTCAAAACTCAGATGAAACCAAACAAAGCCGAGCAGCCTAACGCCATTATCGGCGGCACCGGCATTGCTGTCATTGTCACCATTAACGCCACGAATACCAACGTCAACAACAGCATCAGTCAGTCATCCAACCAACCAGTCACACGAACTCCCATTAGCATTAAATTGGTTTATGTGGCTCTGGCCATTGTATCGACATTAACTGCCACCGGTCATCGTCATTGCGATGATCCGTCCCATCCAGACCGGTGAGCTGAGGTGAACCTTCAATTTTGTACAGTTTTTGGATTTCCAAAACGGCATTGACGCTCCACTCCATTCAAAATTAAAACAGAAAACCTTTTGTCATTCGGGTGCGTTTAGATCTGTCGAAATCGATAATTGTACTCGAACATCTAAATGAAATTGATTTCAATGTCTGCTTTTGCGAAGGCACAAAAATAAACAGCCATCTTTAACCCGAACCACAGAGGCATGTACGCAGTTAGAAGTGAATCTGTGAATTGTGGTCACACCAGGTTGTAAAGATAGTTGAATCTCCACATCAAATTCGTTGGATGGTACGATAGCACGTGCCACATACACACACACATCAAGGCATTGGGATTTTAACCATTTTACATTTTGTGAATTAATAATAAAAAAAAAATTTGTTCCATTATCAGTTTTTGTTTCATTGAATAATTAATTCGTTAGCAGTCTAATATCTTGGCGCTTTTTGTCGTTGTTGCTGTTGTTTTTGTTATCTCCTAACACACAAGTTTACATCATAGAATTTGTTAACTAAACTAAAAGCGATCTAATTTCATAGAATATCTTAATAGATTGCTTGTCTTTGATCTCCTTACGCAGCGAAATACCAGTTCCATTACAAAATGTCGTACTGATAAGCCCAGCAAACTTTTTCGCAGGAAAATGTTTGGTTGCCTCACCTACGCATCTATATACATTTATGTATACATAAATAATATATTATTAAACGATTTGTTGGTAATAAACGGTTTCTGTATCTTCGTGAGCACTGCACTCATTTTGACACATGTGCTTCGAAAATATTTCAGAGGATGTCTGACTGATTCATCAATTCCCTGCTGAAGCTTGAGTCTTTAAATTTTGCATGTGGGTCAATTTTGGTATGAAAGGGTGAGATAGGGAAGGGGTTTTAGAAATTCGAACTGTAAATATAGTAAAATGTAGAAAAATTTGAAACGATTATGTTGGAAAACTCTATAAAGCATGATTTCTGAAAGTTGGAATAATAGTGCGTAGGATAATGTATAAAAGTTTATTTTTTCTAAACTAAAAACTAAAAATCAGTATCATTTGGTATAAAGAGAACTTATACAGCGGACATCCGTATGTTTGATATAATAAATAATATTGGAAAATAGGGTTCATATAACTAGTTAGTATTGAAAATATATATTTGGCATAAGAAAGGAGGCGGTTTTGGGAATGCATACTACATATACAGGGTGAGATAAAAAAGTGCAACAAAGTCAAACGCCATAATTTTTACATTTTTTTTTGTTAAATTGTATCAAATGAAACAAAAACTGTCGGAAATAGCATCAAATTTCAGAAAAAGTTTAGATTTGTTCGAATTGGTCACCTTTGGCACGAATTATGGCCTTCAAACGGCCAACGAAACCGTCACACGCGGTATTTTGGCTCTGCGATATTTTGGCCCATTCCCGGCGAAGCGCTTGCTTGAGGTGATCGACACTCTGGTATTTTTAAGTGGCAAACTTGTTTTCCAAAATACTCCAGACACAATAGTCCAACGGATTGGTATCCGGATATTTTGGTAGCTATTGTGCGCTAGAAATGAGGGGAGGAACCTCATTTTGTAACCATTTTTGAGTGGCACGTGCTGAGTGAGATGGTGCTGAGTCCTTTTGGAATGTCCAACGTCTGCGCCAAAATGTTTGCGTGCTCAAGGCTTTAATACACCCTCGCGATAATATTCGGCCTTTATTCTGATGCCACGGGAGAGCGAAAATAGGCTGTTATGGCGGCCCACACCATCACCATGGCCAGCGCTTGAGTTCTGGTGACCAACTGAAGGTGCACATTTTCAGCTGACCTCTATGGCAAGTAAACACGATCATTTAGTTTGTTTACAAACTGCTGGACAACAAATATTTTTTCATCGGAGAAAACCAAATTCGGCAGTTCACCACTTTCGGCCAAGCGAAACAACTCTTTAGCTCTTTTGGGTCTATTTACGTTCTGTTGCGGTGTAAGTTCTTGCACTTTTTGGAATTTTAATGGCTTTACCCCGAGGCCATTTTTCAATATTTGCACCATGGAATATTGCGATATTTTCAGCTCACGAGTAATTTCTCGGACACGAGACGCGTGTTCAATTAAGTCGCTCCTTTACTTTTCGAACCATTTCTGCTGATGTTGATGTTTTTTTCCGTCCACTTCCTTGACGTCGGGCTACGTTGGGTTACGCGTGATACTGGTACACGGTAACGAGCGATGGTAATAGACACAAAAGATTTATTCTTATAATAAAGAATTTTTTGTTGTTGCAAAATGGTCAGGCTTAATCCCTTTATTGTTGTTTAAAAATAACTTTTAGGACAAAAAACATTTTTTACCCAAGTGACGAGATCGTTAGCTCAATAGAAGAGGAACCAAAGAATTAAATAAAACTAAAATTCTTTTGGAAAATCTTCTAAATCTTTTGTATGTGCGGTTGTAGGATTTAGGAGATTTTCCAAAAGAATTTTAGTTTTATTTAATTCTTTGGTTCCTCTCCTATTGAGCTAACGATCTCGTCACTTTGGTAAAAAATGTTTTTTGTCATAGAAGTTTGGTTTAAAATAACTTCTGGGGAGAATATCCCAGACAAAAAACAAGGGAACTGATGAGGATTGGTGGCTCTTTCCGAAACCTAGGCATTCCCTGCCTTACCCCCTGGTAAACATTACCATCGTTCTTCACTAATAAACAAACGTTGTTTTTATAAAAACAACAATAAACGGATTAAGACCATTTTGCAAGAACAAAATACAATAGTATCCCGAACAAACAAGCTAACACTGTTCTATAATAAATAATTTTAGACCCAACAAAGTATATATATTCTTGATCAGTGTAAAATTTTAAGCCCTGTCCTACCGTCCGTCTGTTGTAATCACGCTACAGTCAAAACGAATTAAGATAGGAAGCTTAAATTTTGCACAGATCTGACTTTTGTCTGCAGGCAGGTCAAGTCGAAGATGGGCTATATCGGTCCACGATATCGTACAGCCCCTATATAGCGGCACCCCCCGTTATTCATTGTTTTTATGAGTTTAGCCATATTTTTTAACGGAATTGTCTGAAAATTCACAAAAGGAGTTCCTTGTGAGTACTTTTTCCTCAGAAATAGAATTGTTTATATAGGTCCAAAATATCGTATATCCCCCATATATCGGCACCTCCCGATATTCGGTATTTTGATTATTTTACCTACATTTTTCAATCGAATTGTCCGAAATTGCACACATGGAATTCCGTGTGAGTACTTTATCCCCTGAAATATAATTTTCTATATAGGTCCAAAATATCGTATATCCACCATATATCGGCACTTTCCGATATTCGTTATTTTTAAGATTTTAAAAGAATTTTTAATGGATTTTATTGTTTTGAAAATTTCCTAATTCATCCAACATGGTGGAGGGTATTAAAAGTTCGGCTGCTTTACTGTTTTTTTCTTGTTATCATTTATATCTTCTGAACTACAAGAGATATCAGCACATTTGGAAAGGCAAGTGTGTAGGCTATAATGGTTCTAGTACCCCAAAATGGTTCCATTTTTGACATTTTAGGCGTTATTCAAAACGTTCCATTACAAGATTCTAAATTTTCGTTTATTACTCCGGAACCGATTGAAGAAACACTACATGACCACTTTTAATATAGGTATTACCATATGCTTTCAAATGAGACCAGATAAAACCCGAATTTTGAATCCGAACTTTCGAATAACCAGGTAAACATGATATTTCCCTCAAGAAAAAATACTTTGATGTAATTAGGTTTAAAATACCTAACCCATAATGGGATTCATGTCCACAATCGTTAATGGAGATTACGTCCGCAATTTTCTAGGGATTATGACCGTTTTTTTTGGGACACATTCCCCATAATTGTAATGGGGATCATGTCCGTCGTGATTACGACACGGCATCTTCAGTGACGGCAATTCTTTGTACAGATACTCGGGAGAGGATATTCCGGTTGTCTTAGATAGCTTGCTGTAAATATGTTCGGGTGCAGATATCCAGGCCTTCTAAGATGTATCAGGTCTTGTCCGTTTTCGGCAGCTCACTGAAGGTGTGTAAAGCAGCCTTCGCTGATGGATCGGAACTCTTTCGGCTTAGACAGCTCAGTGTGTGTATATTCGGGTTGAGATGTTTGGGTCGTCTACAATGGGTAATAAACTACTAGCAATGTTTGAGCTGCGATACGGTACAACAAAGGCGGAGCTCATGCGAAACAGCGAGCCGAAGCTCCTGCGGAACAATGAATCGAAAATCCCGAGTAAATGCATTAGCCGCCATTCAACTTAATGAGACCCTGTTCAAAAGGTATTCCCAGCTACCGATTCTGTTAGTCGGTGGACAAAAAATGATTCAGAAAATCACTAAATTTTTTTGGCAACCTTATATCGTAGTTACACAAACCGAACACTAATATTGACGACATTACCAAGTAAATGAGAATTATTTCCTTTTGAGAAATCATTAAGTTATAAACCAACCATACAAAATGTAGTATTTTTCTCATATACATAATACAAAATGTGCCAACACAAACCGTACCGTACGGTACATAGGTAGCAAATTTAATTTTTATTTTATTTTATTTTTAATTTAATTATTGTTATTATTTTTTTTTTCTTTTGAAATTCCCCGTTTATTGCAACCAACACAACACACAGAAAATCAGAGTTCGATTTATTTGTGAGGCATCATTTGTATAAATTTCATAAAATACAGATTTTGAAAAATTAAAAAATTAAATATTTCAACATTTAGGAACACTCGTATCTTTTTGTACAAAATTCTATTAAAAATATACGTTCGCAAAAAAAGTACGCAGTCCGTATCTTTTTTATTTCCTGAATCTAAATTACAACAATTCGTTTTTGTACACTTTAAAAATTCAAAGAGCTACGCTAGAAATTGGTCTGCTGAATGTCATATCCGTCGGTTCGCCAATAATGAAAGCCTAACCCCAAGCTAAAATTGTATTCCTAGGAAATTAAGTTTTTGGTGTAAAGACGAAATTGAGCATTTAATTTTAGGTTAACCAGTTTACACTTAAATCTGTTGAGCAGACACTGAATTACCTATTAAATTCATAATAATTTCATACTTAGCTCCTAACAAGGGTTTAATAAAACCCATACCCATTTTGCGTTAATTAATAGCTTTATTTAAATAATTGAAAACAGTGAAAATTCCTCAAAAATACTTTTGAAATTCTTCTCGCGCACTCTTGACCTTTCAGCGAAATTCAATTCAAATTGCATACTGGGAAATACTTAACCAACTTTTCTGCTGGCATCGTTTAAAATTTATTTCGACTGAAAACAAAAATTAAAAAAAAAATTGAGACAGCCACTGGTTTTTACTACGACGTTACGGGTTATTTTTGTTTTAGTAGTTCATGTTCCTCGAAAAACTGGAACTACTTAAACGCCCACGCTATGGCCATTGTAGTCGGCCGCCAGTTTCCACTAAATGACAGTCTTTTTTTTGTTTTTTGCTCCGTTCATAACCGAGCAATAATAAACGATTGATAAAGTTGAACAAAAAAATCAAAAAGAAAAAAACGCAGAGCTACCAAAAATACCGGCAACAAGAAATTTTCAAAAGTTCATTTTATTTACTTAATTTCATTGTAAAACCAGCTCGTGCCCGACCACAGCCAAGCCGACATTCAGTGTGTCTGTCAGTCTGTTGTAGTGCGTTAAATTACAAGTTTTTTCTTATTTTTTTGTGTTTCAACGAAAAGAGCTCATGTTAAACTGGATGTAATTAACGCAAAGGTCATTTGGCTGTGTTTTTGAAGAGGGCGAACAAAGGCGACTAAGAATAAGTTAACTGAAAATAGGTGAAATAGCCCAGGGACTACTAAGTAAACATTTATTTTTGTTAATGTATATTTAAAGTTTTTTTGTGCAAAAAAATTAAATTATTTAAGGTTTTCTGGGGGAAATCAACACAATTTAAGGGTTAATTTATTTTGGAAGAGGTAAAACTGCATGTCTGCATTTCTAGCTCATATATCGCTCATCTACTCAAGTAGAGGGGAGTAAAAGGTAACACTAAACCGATGTATCACTTCTTCAGATTAAATCTAACGTTGGTAAATGTATTGGAATTTGGAATATCGGGGACTATATCGAATTCTAGGTGTGTAACAATTATCATTGGTGTGTGGAGATACTAAAAAAAGTAGACCGATATTGGACATCTTCAAGAGAAGTTTTCTAAGGTACACAGTTTGGACCAAATCAGAATGTCTCTTCGTGTGTTATGGACGACAGATGGGCATGGGTAGTTCGATTCCGAATGATCTGAAATAGATTTTGTAGTTTCAAATTTCCCACATGTTAAACCTTCTTCCTAAATCTCTGTTTTCCCTTAACTTGACGCATATATTATTATTGTCCAACATAGAGGGGGCGTCTACGACTTCGGACAATATCAATTCACTTTTATATGAAGAGGTTGAATTAACTTTTTTGTACGGATTTTACAATGCCTGACCATTTGTCTCTGCCATCGAAGTACGTAAACAAAAGTCTGTTGAACTGTGATCTATAACCGGTGTAGTATTCCATATAATCGTACCACCCTTTTCAAGGTTTATATCAGGTAAATGTATATAAATATGCCTTTAGCCTTATGGCTAGAGAATGTATATCATTTGATATAGGATTTTAGACTAATTCTTTTCAGAAAAATTTGGAGTCGATCAGGGTGTGTCTGCCCGTCCGTTTTTGTTTTCTTCGCACAAATGCATACGATGACTCTCCGATGCAATATCCAATTTGGTTCCAATAGGTACATAGTTATATTTTTACCAAACCTAGATCGAGCGTGGGCTTTAGCCATATCGGAACGGTAAACAGGAAAAGATGAAAGGATCGCCCAATTTTGTTTCAACGATGCAAATACAACTATTTCTATCAATGCAATATTTCCACCAAAATTATGTCTTTGGAATGCCGATGCAACAAAATTTTGTTTACAAAATTTGAAGAGGTGGACCTTGGGCTACATGCCACATAAAATTATTCTAGATCAATAAACAATTATTTGAGGGACGGCAATGGAAATATGGACAAATTATGGACAGTTCCAACCAAAATGGTTGGTTGACTTAGGCTTTTAATGGTATTTTAATTCGCCATAAGAAAATCTTGTAACATATGTCTACGTTTATGTTTAAGCCTCATATATCAAACCCGGTTAGTTTTTGATATTTTGAAGGCCTTGGCCACAGAAAGGGTCTTTAATTTTATATTTTGACTTTTTGAAATGTAAAACACTTCCTCGCAAAAATTGTCAATTGCCAGGTTTTGAAATATCCGCCATATAGCGCTAGACACCATGTATTAGTATTTTAAAAATCCTGCCGAAAAATTGGAAATGGATTGACATTTTTTTGCCATATACAGAGTGAGATAAAAAAACTGCCACAAAGTCGAACGCCATAATTTTTACATTTTTTTTTAATTTTATTGAATGAAAGCAAAAATGTCGGAAATAGCATCAAACTTTAGAATAAGTTTAGATTTGTTCGAATTGGTCACCTTTGGCTCGAATTATGGCCTTATGGCCAATGAAACCGCCACACGCTGCCCGAATGTTGCTCTGCGGTATATTGGGCCATCCCCTGCGAAGCACTTGCTTGAGGTTATCGACACTTTGGTATTTTTAGTACCAACCTTACCTTCCAAAACACTCCAAACACAATAGCCCAACGAATTCGTATTCGGAGATTTTTTTGTGGACATAGTGCGCTGGAAATGAAGCGACGAACCTCATTTTTTAACCATTCTTGGGTGGCGCGTGCCAAGTGCGATGGTGCAATCCTATTGGAACGTCCAAGGTCTGCGGCCAAAATGTTTACGTGCCCAAGGCTTTAAAACACCCTCTAGAATATTTTCACGTTAATATTCGGCATATATTCTGATGCCACGGTCGATTAATACGAGCTGAGAGCTGTTATGACGGCCCACACCATCACCATGGTCGGAGCTTGAGTTCTGGTGGCCAACCGAAGTTGCACATTTGTAGCTGACATCTTTGGCAAGTAAATACGATCATTTTGTTTGTTTACAAACTGCTGGACAACGAATGTTTTCTCATCGGAGAAAACCAAATTCGGCAGTTCACCACTTTCGGCCAAGCGAAGCAACTATTTAGCTATTTTGCGTCTATTTTCTTTCCGTTGCGGTGTAGGTCCTTGCACTTCTTTGGAATTTCAATGGCTTTACCCCGAGCTCATTTTTCAATATTTACCGAATGGAATATTGCGATATGTTCAGCTCACGAGCCATTTTTCGGTCACTGCGACGTGGGTTTCGATCAAGTCGCTTCTTCACTTTTCGAACCATTTCAGCTGATGTTGCTGTTTTCATCCGTCCACTTCCTTGAACGTCGGGCTACGCTACCAGTATCATGGTAACTAGCGATGGTACGAGACACAAAAGATGAATTCACATTTAAATGCTGGAGTGCTCTAACGATAGCCACTTGTGGTTTCCCGCCAAATATAAAGAAGTCACACTATCACATTTGAATTTCATCACGAATAACTCTTTTTCTGTAAAATTCTCACGAAATGCTTTTTTACGCTTGTAAACAATATAATGAGCTGTCACTGGAATAATTTTAACAGCTGTCGGACGAGTACTTAGAAATGACAGCTGTCTGAAGTATATGTATATGCAAAGTGGTGTAGGGTATCATTAGGTCGGCCCAGGCCGACTTTGGTCTTTCTCTACTAGTTTCTATGAGAAAATTGTTTTCTTTGAAAATGTTAACACTTGGTGTCTGTACCAGAAAATGGTTTTCTTTGAAAATTTTAACCTTTGGTTTCGGTACCAGAAAGTGGTAAGCTTAATGACTGGACCGATATTGTCCATCTCCGAACTCGATTTAAGTTTAATAATAATATTACGATGTACCAAGTTTGGATCAAATCGGATACTTGCTTTTAGAGTTATAAGCCTTAACTCTAAAATTTGGTTCAAAATATTTTGGTCTTTTTTATCCTTCTGTCATAAATTTTTTCACTTTCTGTCATACCCTCATCCTTCTGGTACTTCTCCTGCAAAAGGTCAACATTTTGAATATTAGAAACTCTAACTCATTTGAAGCAAGTCGGAGATTATCTTCAAACACCTCACATTTGATTTTTCTTTTCAACCAACCATGGTCTTGTGTAAACGTGGGCTATGTTGGCCCACTCCTTAAGGTGCTCCCCCACCAACATTTTGATTAACAATGTTTCTTATCTTTTTTGTATGTTTTGTCATTTATTTCTCCAAAAATTCAATGAAGAGAGTCGAAAGAACGCTGAATTTAAATAAAGCCAATGTAAGTAGACTTTGAGTGACTCTACATTCGATTCGTTTTCAATATTCTTTTTCTGAAACTCTTGAAAGATATCTAAACCAACATTTTATCCGATCTTAGAAAAATGTGAACATCAGTAGTATGTTGCCTTACAAAATCCTTGTATTATTCCCCTACCCCCATGGAACCAATAGCCATTAACAAAGATGACAATACTGGCCAATTGCACACACGCACTTTAATATCCTGGCATTCAACAATTACTTCTCCCCTACCAAGTGTTGCAAATATTTGACCCCACCTCGCAACATCAACACCGCACCACACCAATACCAACTAACTTTCCCCCTGTCAATGCTACTAAGTGCCATCATTCTGGCTCTGACTTTTATGTTGTTGTTTCAACAACGAATTTATTTACTTTAAAAACAATTATCGCCCAGAACCTTTTGTAGACATCCACGGGTGTCGTTGTGGTTGTTGCAATACGTATTTGCAAATGTTTAGGGGTTTCTTTTGTCATCACCACCCCATAATACCCGGTATTTATGTTGGGCAACCTGGACTTCCAACTTGTTGTTGGTGTTGTTGCTGAACACTAAAAATGTCCAATAACTGGGTGCGTGTTCCATATGCACCTCGGCCTTTCATTCCCGATGTCATTGTTTTTGTCCTCTACTTCTTCTTCCTGCTCTGTTTGTGCTTAATGAGCTCCATACAGTTAACAAATTGCCTGTCGTGAAATTGTGACCGCGCTATTACGTTTTATGTGAATGTTTTGTGTCATTCGACGACGACCTCAGTTCTAAAGAAGAGAACTACTAAGGCTGGTGTGACACACGAATAGCTGAATAGAATAGATAGAAATTAGGCGCGTGGACATACACACACTCACACAGATACATGTTGTTATCCTGTTCTGGATAGGTTGGTCGGTCGGTCTCTTTAGTAGGGGGTTCGTTGTTGAGGCTAACTGACTGACTGCCTGCCTATCATGCTTATGTCCAGTGTCAGGTTATACGTATTCCTATCATCAAATATTACGTCTAATGTCACTTCCTCTTTGTTGGCGAATGGCGTTCCCCTACATTTGTTTATTGTTAGCGTTTCAGCCGGACGTTATTCCACTTGCTGGAAGGTTCGCACATTCGCTCGTTGGCTCATTCTTTTGAGCTTATGAATGAACATATTTGTTGTTGACTTGACAAACATTTGCACATTAGTGAAAAATAGTCTCAGTGAAAACAAATGAAAGGGTGACCGGGCCGAGGAACAGGGGTTCATTAAACTGTGGAGGAAAAGGTTTTGTAGGAGAATGCTACTAAAAGGGACAGTAATCTAGACATGTGTAATTAATGGGGTCTGAAAGATTTGAGAAGAGCATCTGCTCAAAATTGCGAAAATCATTCAGAGTAGGAGTTATAGGAGAATATATCCAGGCTGATTGGTATTGAAAATGGGCTAAATTGGTCCACGCTTAGGAATAGCCCCCATATAACGGGACCTCCCGATTTTCAGTATTTTGAAGATTTCTTCCACAATGTCCAACCAAAACCGCTGAAATTTTACATTACGGGTTCTTAAAAGCACTTCTCTTTGCACTAATTGATAAAGCCTGTATATAACCGTACCTTCCGATTTTCGTTATTTTGAAAGTTTCTGCCAGAATTTCCAACCAAATCAGATAAAATCTGGCATTTGAGGTTCTTGATAGTTATGTTATCTTCCTGAAAAAAATATTTGCTACAGGTCCACTAATTGTTATAGCCCTCATATAATGGTACCTCCCGATTTTCGGTATTTTTTAAATTTTTGTCTCAATTTCCAACCAACTCACCTGAAACTTCACATTTGGGGTTCTTGAAAGGTCTGTTATCTCCTTGAAAAATATGTTAGGTTCGGGTCCTCTAATTGGTATACCCCATATAATGATATCGCCCGATGATATATATCCATATGACTACAGAGGGTATATATCATTTGATACGGCCAACTTGTGCCTCATCGAAATGACGATTTTAGACCCTAAGTCTCTTCCGACTAAATCCGTTTCAGGAGATTTAGAGTCGATATAAGGGTGTACGTCCAGACGTCTGTCTGACTAACTGTTGCGCACGGAAACTCTCGAAGGGAGTATCCATTTTGGTCGAAACTTGCCACATCGTAATATAACCTTAGATTGAGTTTGGAGATGTGCTACATCGGCTCCTTCCTCTCCCACAAAAGGTCAACATTTTCACAGAAATAATTTGAAACAATTAAGAATCTCCTAATTTTAATCAAACTTCGCAAATCCGTATATTTTTCTAGGTATAATGCGAAAATTAACAATATCGGCCACTCCACCTCCACAAAGCGTCAGCATTTTGCATAAATATAACTCTTATAAAATACGAAGTAACCATTCTCTTCAAACTCCACACAAGATTTGATATATCGGACCACTCCTTCTGGTAGCTGTCCTACAAAGGTTCAAAATTTTGAATAATTCTATCTCTTAAATGAAAAAAACAGAGTCCGATTCTCTTCAAATTTCGCACATCCCAATATTTCTAATTTCTGGTATGAAGATCGATCTACTCCTTCTAGTGCTTCTTCCACAACGGGTCAACATTTTGAAAAATCATGAAGATAATAAATCGCGATGTAAGCATCCGATTCCTTTCAAACTCGGTACGTCCAAATATTTCTATCAACATAAGACCAGGTATGAAGATGGAATATATCGGAATACTACTTCTGGTAACTCCCTGTCTCCCATTTTTTTGAATAATGGTATCTCTCAAAAAATGCATTCGAATCTCCTCAAACTTCATATATCCCAATATTTTTATAAATGCAAGATCTGGTGTGGAGATGGTGGATGGATTGTCTACCCCTTCTAGTACCTCTTTCACAAAGGGTCACAGTAATAACTTACGAATCACGTCGGCGATTTCTTTTCATACTTGGTATATCTACATATATCTAGCAGAGATCTGGTGTGAATATGGGAATCGGCTCATTTAAAGCTTAAGATAATAATTAACAATTGTTCTCAAAAAATTGGTCGGATTCGGTATTTAGTTCTAATTTCAAATATTAAGGTAATTTCTCCCTCCCAACATTCATTTCCTAACCTCCTCGCATCCACACCACTGTGCTTCGCACCCAGAAGATGGACTGGAATGTTTGGCAAGTGCTATCAAGTGCGGGTGTTTGTCTGCTCTCTGTCGCAATGAGGAATATAAATTGCAACCGAGAGAGAATAGGTTAAATCCTCATTTAGTCGCACTTCCTGCTGTGACAAATGTTATCGTTTACGTCGGACACACTTTACTCCCAGCTCCGTCGAAATGTCAACGCCGCCCGATATATATCCCGAAGACATGAAGACATTGTTCAAGGCTTTAGCATATTTAATAGATTTGCAGTTTTGTGGCCGCAATTGTGTGCGGAGTGGAGCGACAATTGCTTGAAATGGGTGCAAGACCTTGGGGGATTTTTGCTTTCTTCAGTTTTCTTTTGCAAAAAGGATCCTTTTGAAATATATAAATTGTTCAATAAAAGAAAGAAAAAATGATGGTATGATTTAATTTACAATTTTCACAATTGTTATTTGTATTTACATGCGATTCGATTGCAATGTAAAAAATTGTAACATGTCGATTCACTAATCGGATTATTGAGTTACAACATTGTATCTAACACTAAGTACTTTTTGGTAAAAAGGCTTTAACTAGACATGTATCGACTAATGTCAATTGCATGGGATTAACACTTCAAACTCTAAGAAGTTTACATGACTGTATTGAATATTTTCCGCCCTTGTTGTAATTTGTTATTCAAATGTAATTATCTTGTCGATACCTTAAAGTGATAAGCTTATTGAAATAAGAGTATTTTGTTATAATGCGTTTAGGGGAGAAGAAGGATAAAAACTGCAATTCTAAGAGTTGAGTTGAAAATTTTCAAAAAATTGTTTCTATTATTATTTACAATTTCCAATACGATATTGCTTTGTGTACTATTTACATATTGGTTTAAATCCGAAGTGGATGTAATTTATGTTTTTTTTTTTTTATCGAAATGAGTAGAAAACATGGTCTCAAAATTCCTCAAGGATAGGGACGACTCAACATAACAGTAGCCACACCCAATTATCTATAATTTAAAGGTCATAATCAAAATTTTCAATTGAAAGGAGTACTAAGCCTCCAATTTTAGAGTTCTGAAGGCAACCGATTTCACCATAACGCTGTGTAACACAAAAAATAATTATAGACTAAATTCAGCAGACTTTTCCTATCGATTTAAATATTTTCGTTTTTTTTTTTTTTTGTTATAAAAAAAACCCTTCCGATAATTTTTTTATTTTATGACCCTTAATAATAGAAGTATATATTGGGCGCCATATGTATTATACGTATGTTAAACTTCTTTTGTCGGAATGTTTTCACTTCCGAAGAAACAAAAATACTCTCAAATGGTTTCGCCAAAACTAAAGCCAGGGTTAAGGCCTTTGTGTACTTTTTTGTGAATTTTTGAAAAAAATTTCCTACAAAGCATCATTTTAAAAAACTACGTCAAAGACAACAATATTCTTCATTTAATTTTACTATAAGTCAACAAAGAAAAGAAATCTCTATAAAAATCTCTATATCAAAAAAAAAAGTTCGGCCGAACTTTGAATGCCCTCGACCATTTTCTCAAAAACAATAAAATCCGTTAAAACTTCTGTTAAAATCTTAAAAATACCGAATGTAGCTATTATATTAGGGTCTATACGACGACATGAACCTGCGTAGGTAACATTTGTCATAAGCCGTTACAATATTCAAATGCGAAACTTAAAAAAATCGGTTACAATGTCGATAAAATCAAAATACCGCATATCAGGAGGTACTGTTATATACGAAGACGAGGACCTGCACCGACAATTTTCTGTCGTAGGCTGTAGTATCCATTACGAATGTAGTGTGTTTGATTCATCCATGTTGCCATACCTTCCGTATGACAACGTATCATACTGGTTTACATATTTGTCCAAGTTGGCATACCTTCTGTATCCAACTAATAGTATGCTTTTACTCAAGTTACAATACATTCAGTATGTAACTTTACACCCTCACTTTATTGAGGTATGTTGTCCGCACTGCTCCGAGATAGTAAGCGTGCATTATGCTTACTAAGCGTTTTCCCACGCTCACTTTATTCTTCATTTACCTTAAGTTAATTTTTGTAAGATAATATTATTTCAGTTCTAATTTGAATAAAGTATGGGGAAGTCGCATTTTGCGGCTTCCCCAACAAAACCAGAAGAGTTTTCATTTCATGGCGATCCTGCCAAACAAAAAAAAAAACTTTAAAATCTACAAAAGTGGTGCACCGTGTATAATGTGATTTCGGATAATCTATATATATTAAACGCTTAAACTATGGACCAGCAACACAGACCGTGCCAGCTCGTAAATTATAAATAGAAAAAAGAAAGAAAAATGCCTCGGGTTTGCTAAAAAAAGACAAAGAAACAATTGATTTGATTAATGATCCTTGTTTAAGTATCAATCGAAAAAGGATTTAACAACAACAACAACTATATGTGAAATTCAAACAAACAAACAAAAAAAAAAATGATTTACAAAAAGATGAATGCCAAAAAAGAAAAGAAAAAAAAATGAATCATTTGAATATGAGAAAGCAGAAGAAAACTTTGCTCAGATAATATCAAACAAAACATAAAAAAAAAATCTTCAAAAAACAACGAGAAAAAAAAACCTAAAAACAACACAAGGAAAAAATAAGAAAAAAAAAAAAACGATTTTTTTTGCTAGTTGAAACAAGATAAAAAATTGAAAAAAAGTAAATTCAAACACAAAATAAACAACTTTAAAAAATCCACAAAAAATCGTAATATGCCATTTAAAAATAACTTAAAAATGGAAGCAAAAACCAATACAAGGTTAAAATATAATTTTTTTAATACAACAAACAAAAAAAAGAAAAACATTGACATAATAAAACAAAAGCTGCATGTGACTGATTCTGACATTCTCTATTGTGAACAACAACTATCAGCGAAACACCACATAAACAAACGGGGTCTTGAGATTTCCGAATACACGTATGTGCAGAAACCAGTAATGAATGAAAAGTTAAAAGAGAACAAAAAGGAGCTGTGCACTTTCACTCTCGCAATCTCCTGCCTCTCATCGAGAAAGAAATTAATCCAAAGAGAAAGAAATTAATCCAAAAAGAAATTAATCCAAAAAAAGCAGAAGAAAGGATGAAATTGGCGAAGGAAGAACAGTGAAAAAGTAGAGAAAAGGAAAGCGTTCGTCTTCATATTCCATATATTGCAGATAATTTTTACAAACAAATACCATAATGCCAGAAATTCGCAAATGCTGTATTGTGGGATGCCTGTCGAGTTCTCGAAGAAATACACCAACGATGTGAAAATCTATGTCTAAGAAAATAAACAAAACAAACAAGCAACTACAATAACAGGTAACCCCCTTTTGTTTTTAAGAAGTGCAACAAGGATAATATCGACCACCCACACTAGCAGAAAAATAATGTCCCCTTAAAATTATTATTGTTAAATATTAACTTAACACAACAGCAATACAGATTTTAGTTCTAGCATTAACCAAAAAACTGCAACAACAACCCCTATACATTATTAAATGCAAATAATTAAAACAAAACACTTATATTTATATAATATATACCACGACAACAAAGGCAAACTATATAAAAAAAAAACAACATTTAAATATTTATTGTTTCCATTCTGTTTTTGTTTACATGCAATATTTTTGGCGGTGCCTCCGAATTTGATAACATATAATCGGGGATACTTGAATTGATTAATTACATTCAGACAAATTCAACTCAAACATAAATATCATCAAATCTATAAAATCTTTATCAGCTTGGTTTTACATTGTTAAACAATGGGTGGCTCAGAATCTAAAATAGACAAACCGAATGCCAATGTAGTAAATGACATTGTGCTTAAGGTTGAGCATCCTACTATTTACCTTATTATAATTATCGCTTAACTAGCCGCGCAACTACTGGTAACTCTTTACCAGTTGCATAAAAAGACATTGCGAAAATATTATATCAGGGCTGCTTCAGTCGGAAACGGTCTTGATAAGGTTTAACGACCAAAAGAAAGAAAGACCAAACACAAAAAGATAAAAAATTAACAAGCGTGTCAGACATTCCTAGGGTCTACGAACCACTAAATGCAAAGGAGGTAAAGAAAAGTGTTCGCCTAAAGTTTTTTCTCTCTGGTACAACTCCAAAGTGTATCCTTAAATACGGGAGAAAAACTTTAGAAAATGTAAAGATTGATGACCTTATTACTAATGGAAGCTTTGATCTAAGTCAATTCATTCCTAGGTTGGAAAAAATAACCGGTAATAAGGGAATATTCAAGTTGCAACTCTCATTAAATGAGGATTTATTCAATATGATTCGAATCAATGATTTCAAAAACTGTGCGAACCAGTTATTAAAGAAACTAACAATAGCGTTAACGCCAAAATTAGAGAAAATATCTGCTGACGAGCAGAAAAGAAAACTCCTACAAACGTATCATAATGACCCATTATACGGAGGTCACCCTGGCATCAAAAGAATGTCAGAAAAACTCCGCAATAAATATCGTTGGAAAGGAATGTCTAAAGACATCAAAAACTATGTTAAAAATTGCAGTAAATGCCAAGAGAACAAGTCCCTTAAAAGGACGAAAGAACCTATGTGTATAACGGAAACGCCAGCAAGTGCCTTTGATATTCTCGTTATTGATACAATAGGCCCATTTATTAAGTCAAACAGCGGTAACGAATACGCAGTAACAATAATATGTGATCTCACCAAGTACCTGGTAACTATACCAGTACCCGATAAAACGGCAAAAACAATAGCTACGGCAATATTTGAAAACTTTGTACTTACATATGGACCAATGAGAAAAGTTTTAACTGACAGAGGAACTGAGTATAAAAACCAGACCCTGCAGGAACTTTTTAATATGTTGGATGTGAAACATGCTCCCTCAACAGCATACCACCATCAAACAGTTGGATCCATAGAAAGGTCACATAGGACATTTAATGAATATATTCGTTCTTATGTGTCATTAGAACGAACGGATTGGGACGAATGGCTTAAATATTTTACATACTGTTTTAATACTACTCCATCAACAATCCATGGTTATTGTCCGTATGAATTGGTTTTCGGCAAAATTCCAAATATCATTGATTCTATTGGTTTTAACACTGTAGATCCACTTTATAATGTTGACTCTTATGAAAAAGAAGTGAAGTACAGACTCCAAATGGCAAGACAACGAGCTGCCAAAATGATTACTCAATCAAAATTCTCCAATAAATTACAATATGACAAAACGGCTAATCCTTTACACGTACAAATAGGAGATTTAGTACTAGTAGAGAATAATGGCGGCCATAAATTGGAACAATTATTCAAAGGCCCCTATTCTGTCGAAAATATAGATTCTAATGGGAATTGCACGCTGTCATCGTCGGACAGAAAAAGTATTGAAGTACATAAAAACCGTTTAAAATTGTTCAATGCATTAAGCAATAACTTGAATTAAGAACAAAAATATTGAAAATATTGTTTTTTTTTAACTGCCTTTTAAATATAACTCTGCCTCTAAAATATACGTATATATAAATTTAGCATATACATACAATAAATTATAAAACTTACATAAAACATAGATAACTGGCCAGTACCTATGAAAATATAATAATATAATACATAGTAATAATATAAAAACATACATATATATAGTAATACATAGTAATAATATAAAAACATACATATATATAGTAATACATAGTAATAATATAAAAACATACATATATATAGTAATACATAGTAATAATATATAAACATACATATATAGCAATAATCTAAATCTACTTTAGATCATTTAACTTTTCAATTCGACTTAGTAAACTAATATATAAGAATACATCTATTAATTAATAAAAAAATATGTATATATGTAAAATAATGAAAAAAAAAAAAAACATATTAAATCACTTATATTAAAATTTAAGATCCCACAACAAAATTTATAAAATTATATTTGAGTTTTACAAATCATAAATTATATTTTATAGATATCGTTTAAGTTCAAAAAAAAATTTTTTGCTATTTTTCGTTATTCTCATGTAATAATTTTTATTTACTACAACATATATTATAGAACAAAAATTGTAACCGTATTAAATAAGTAAAGTTAAATATATATGTAAGCATTAGTCTTTATACAAAAAAAAAAAAAAACAAATATGAGTAACTTGTAAACATTAAACGTAATTTTAAAATAAACCAGAACTAAATTTAAATAATGCCAGCACTGACTGTTAATTGTAAATTTATGTGAATAAAATTCATGAATTATAAAATTATACGAATTAAACTCAACTAAGAATAATCAACTTAAACCGTTGATTATTCTTTGTTAAAAAGGGAGGTGTAGTGTGTTTGATTCATCCATGTTGCCATACCTTCCGTATGACAACGTATCATACTGGTTTACATATTTGTCCAAGTTGGCATACCTTCTGTATCCAACTAATAGTATGCTTTTACTCAAGTTACAATACATTCAGTATGTAACTTTACACCCTCACTTTATTGAGGTATGTTGTCCGCACTGCTCCGAGATAGTAAGCGTGCATTATGCTTACTAAGCGTTTTCCCACGCTCACTTTATTCTTCATTTACCTTAAGTTAATTTTTGTAAGATAATATTATTTCAGTTCTAATTTGAATAAAGTATGGGGAAGTCGCATTTTGCGGCTTCCCCAACAAAACCAGAAGAGTTTTCATTTCACGAACTTCAAATACCAAATTTGAAACTATTCCGGTGAAAATGTCGCTAAAATCCTCAAAATACCGATTATCGAATATGGGGGCTATACCAAAACATGGACCTACAATACCAAAAGTCCTGCAGACATAACATACATTTGTGCAAAATTTTATCAATCTACTTCAATTCGTTCGGAAGCTAGAGTGATTTCCACAGACGGACAGACAGGCGGAAAACAGATGATGTCATAATATTTAGGGTTTGAAATGGACCAAAAACAGAACATTTTCCTGATTATGCAGGTGCTTTGCAGGTCGGAAAAACTGAGATGAAAAAACTTCAACCAACTTCAGACTGCTGTCATTTCCAAGCCACTCGTCCGACAGCTGTTAAAGTTATTCCAGTGACAGCTCATTATATTGTTTACAAGCGTACAAAAACATTTCAGTGAGTGTTTTCCAGAAACAAAAGTGATTCGTGATGGAATTCAGGCGTGATAGAATGATTTCTTTATATTTGGCTGGAAAATCACAAGTGGTTATCGTTAGAACACTCCAGCATTTAAATGTGAATAAATCGTTTGTGTCTCGTACCATCGCTCGTTACCGTGATACTGGTAGCGTAGCCCGACGTCAAGGAAGTGGACGGAAGAAAACAGTAACATCAGCAGAAATGGTTCGAAAAGTAAAGACGCGACGCGAAAAATGACTCGTCCTCCAAATATTGAAAAATGAGCTCGAACACTACAACAGAAAGAAAATGGACTCGAACGGCCGACTTTGGTTTTCTCCGCTCCGATGAGAGATCATTCGTTGTCCAGCAGTTTGCAAACAAAATGATCGTTTTTACTTGCCAAAGAGGTCAGCTGACAATGTGCACCTTCGGTGGGCCACCAGAACTCAGGCGCCGAGCATTATGATGGTGTGGGCCGCCATAACAGCCGATTGTTGCTTGTCCCTCGTATGTCGATTAATACGAGCGACAAGCGACAATCAGCATCAGAATAAATGCCGAATATTATAGGAAAAATATTCTGAAGGGTCTTTTAAAGCCTTGGGCACGCAAACATTTTGGCCGCAGACCTTGGACATTCCAACAGAACTTAGCATCGCACTCAGCACGCGCCACCCAATAATGGTTACAAAATTATGTTCCTCGATTCATTTCCAGCGCACAATGACCTCCAAAATCTCCGGATACCAATCCGTTGGACTATTGTGTCTGGAGTATTTTGGAAACCACGGTTGGCACTAAAAAATACCAAAGTGTCGATTACCTCAAGCAAGAGCCTCGCCGGGAATGAGCCAAAATACCGCAGAGCAACATTCGGGCAGCGTGTGACGGTTTCATAGGCCGTTTGAAGGTCATAATTCGCGCCTAAGGTGATCAATTCGAAAAAAATCTAAATTTATTCAAAAATTTGAGGCTGTTTAATACATTTTTTTTATAAAATTTAACAAAAAATGTTAAAAATATGGCGCTTGACTTTGTTGCTTTTTTGTCTAAATTGAAATTTTTAACTTTGTGTATCGGAAGGAGTGGACAAATGGCTCATGTTCGTATTTTAAAAAGTCTTGGAATACGCAAAGTTTAAATAATATCAGCGAATCATTCCCCATAAATATATTCATAATATAGACATATTGCAGGGGAGGTATCAACAGGAGCGGGCCAATACCCTCCATATTTCAACCTAACTCGAGCCTATGCACAATATTTCGATGTTCTGAGTTTCAATGAAATCGGAAATTTCAATCGATTTTTATGAGATAATAACTATTTTGAAATAATTTTTAAGATTACAACATTGCTAGGGTATCATATGTGTCTGGAGTATTCCCTTCCCAACCTGATCTAAGTTTACCTAATATATTAGTATATTCAAAAATTGGACCGCGTTGAGTACTCCCTTCCACAGTTATCGTGGGCTAGAAAAGGACGGGTCCACATGGACTAGGAAAGGAACAGATTGCCTTTTTTCCACGGCGTAGTCAAAGATTGTATTTGTCTCACGTGACATTTAATTTTTGACCTGGTGCCTATTGAATCGAATTCCTGTTGAAAGGTAGATTTGAAGACGTTCTTTGTTCATTTTATGTACATATAAAGAAAATTAAATAATTTTCCAAAACAAAATCCAATGAAATTATTCTTTCTTTAATGTCATGCCCAAACTCTCTCACGTGCTACAAAGCTTTTTGTTGTGATTTTCTTTTTCCAGCGAAATCACAGCTTTATTTGTCCAACCTGGACATGGTTTGGTGGCTTACACACAGGCACAAATAACTAACTTTAAATTGTGCAGGCTGCTTTTTTGTCTCTAATGTGCAAGTGGCTGATGTTGTTGTTGTTGTTGCTGTTACTATTTCTCATGTCCATTATTATAAGTGTGGTATTGTTGCTGTTAGAGTTTGTTTTTATTACGTAGTACATTGAAACGTCGTCCACTCTTCGTTCTTCGTCCGGCATCCGACATGCCCAGTGGTACTTTTGGTCATTTGTGGACAGAATATCAATTACTTTGTCTAAACACCTGCTGCATAGGAATTCGGGAAATCTGTGTGTTTGGCGACCCTCTCTCACATTCGCATTCTCGTTTCATGTAAAATGCACTACATGCAGAAAAGGCTCACATAGACATATAACCCCGATATTAAGTTCATATGGGCCCTCCCCGTGGGTATTGTGACCACAGCAGCAGCAGCATCAAGAATAAGAACAACAACAGCAGCAACAACCATGCTACGCATGTGTTATGTCTGCAATAATAAATCGTCTTCACCACCACCGAGTCTGACAATACATGTTCGAATACACTCTGGCTTTGAGTCAATTTTCTCCTCATTCTCAGCTAGCCAACGGCATTCGCATCCTTGGTCACTGGACATTTCTATGCATAGAACTATGGCAATAACACTCAGAGAAATGTGTGAGTTTGATTAGAAAAAACTAAAAGGTTTGAGTTTTGGTTTTAACTGAATTAAGGTCGCATGATTCATGAACTGGAGACACATCATACATCGTATAAAGACCAATCACATCTACTCTATGATTGTTTATACTATTATTTCCAAAATACAGGGTGAGATAAAAAATCTGCCATAAAGACAAACGCCATTAGTTTTACATTTTTTTTTTTTTTGTTAAATTTTATTGAATGAAAGCAAAAAATGTCGGAAATAGCATCAAATTTGAGGATATGTTTAGATTTGTTCGAAGTGGTCACATTTGGCACGAATTATGGCCTTCAAACGGCCAATGAATCCGTCAATGCTTTCATGCGCTTGTAAACAATATAATGAGCAGTCACTGGAATAATTTTAACAGCTGTCGAACAAATGGCTTAGAGATGTCAGCAGTCTGAAGTTGGTTGCAGTTTTTTCATCTCACCCTGTACTTGTCGACATAAACATTAGCGAATGGAAATCTCCTTTTCCAATTGGGTTAGTGTTGGTGGATAGGGGTGAGATAAGATTAAATTTTTGTGAAGTTCGGACTAGAAGTGTACTAAAAAGTAACTTTTGTATTTAGGAAAGGATGAGAGTTTGAGTTTTGACAATGCTGCTACTGAAAGTACTAAAATGAACTAAATTTCGTACCATTTGGAATTATGTAAACGGATTGTGATTAAATTTTGAAATTTGCTAAGGATGTAACCGTCGGTGTTTGCGGTTAAAATGGTGGTTTTGGATACTAAATGCTACTAAATTAGCTATTGAGGACATAGGGCTTCTATATTTTTCAAGTTTTTTTCCATTTTCGGAAGAATTATAGAAAATGTTTTATCTTTTACATCAGAAGTCTTTAAACCTTTCATTATGAAGTTTACCGACGAAGGTTTAGTAAAATAATTGGATAGTGGACACACATCCAATTTCCGGCTCCATCTAATCAAACCACCACCAGATCTCTATACTAACATAGACCTAAATATTAAATTTGGGGGCTCAAGCTCTGTACATGCATTCAATATCAAATTTAGTATTATGTAGAACTTTTTGTACAGATAAGTTGCGCATTTTCAAAATAATACAAATTATCAATTTTCAGAATTTCAGCTCTATCCCTAATTCCAATACCAAATTTTGTAACATTTAGTTCGAATATTCAAAACAATCCACTTCTCCACTTAGTACTTTTCGTGCATTTATTCTTTATGTATTCTCAGTCCCAGATACCAATAGAGACCTCAATATCAAATTTCGGAATTCCAGCTCTCTGTGGGCCGCCACAACAGCCTATGATCGCTCTCCGCTCGTATTAATCAACTGTGGCAGCAGAGTAAATGCCGAATATTATCGCCATAATATTCTGGAGGGTGTAATAAAGCCTTGGGCACGCAGACCTTAGACATTCCAACAGGCTCAGCACCATCGCACTCAGCACGTTCTACCCAATAATGGTTATAAAATTAGGTTCCTTGCTTCATTTTCAGCGCACGATGGCCAAAAATTCTCCAAAATCTCCGGTTACCAATGCATTGGACTATTGTGTCTTAAGTATTTTGGAAAACAAGGTTGGCATTAAAAAATACCAAAGTGTCGATCACCTCAAACAAGCGCTTCGTCAGGAATGGTCCAAAATACCATAGAGCAACATTCGGGCAGCGTGTGATGGTTTTTTTTTTTTTTTTTTGAAAGTTTTTTTTTATATCTCACCCTATATTCTTGTCGATATAGCGAACGAAATGATAAAATTTTTCTCAAATGTATATCATGTCTGCAGGACTTTTGGTATTGAAAATAGGCCATGTAGCTCCACATCTTTGTATAGCCCCCATATAATGGGTCCCCCATATTTTCAGCATTTTTGTGATATAAGTGACATTTTCACCGGAAATGTTTCAAATTTGGTATTTAAAGTTCGCAATGGATACCACAGCCCATGACAGAAAATTGTCTGTGCAGATCCACGCCTTCGTACAGCCCCCATATAGCGGCACTTCCCAATATTCGGTATTTTGATGATTTTAGCAATATTATTCGCCGAAATTGTTTTAAATTTGGTATTTGAAGTTCGTAATGTATACTACAGTCTATGACAGAAAATTGTCCACGTTTTGATGTAGCCCCCATATAATGGTAGCTCCCCATATTCGGTATTTTGATGATTTTAGCTGCATTATTCACCGAATGTTTTTTTTTTTAAGTTTTGCATTTGAATATTGTAATGGCTTATGACAAGAGCTGCCTATGCAGGCCCACACCGTCGTATAGATAATCGTATAACAGCTACATTGGGTATTTTTCAGATTTTAACAGAATTTTTAACGGATTTTATTATGTTGAAAATTGCCAAATTCGTTCCAAATGGTGGAGGGTACACTTACAATTTTTTTACTTGTTATTTCAGCAAACTAGAAAGTACTAGTTTGGGAGACTTGGTCTATACGCTGTTTTCAATAAATCGATCAATCAAAGTTTTTTCGTGACTTATTTAAATAATTCTCCCTCCGAACATTTTTTCTCGAGTGTAAATGGTTTCAATTTCTCGTTGACCACACTAAATAATTCAGGATGCGTTTATTGATCTCATGATGTTTTTGCCATTCTTGATTGTATTAATTGCAAGTAATAGTTGAGCTGCTTCTGTATTAGAAGATAGCTGTGTATCTGTGTGTGTGCAAAGTGATTAGGAATTAGCTCAGCTGCAATTTTATATTTCCCACAGTTCCCCTTCGGTCATTGGCTCTGCATCTTTTCTTTGTGGCATGAGTTTGGCTCTTATTTTTAGATACTTAAGTTTTCGTTAAAACTGCAGCGAGAAAAATGAATTTAGCAAATTTTGTAATTTTATTATTTGTTAACTAATGCCACAAGTTGTTGTATAACAGCACCACTACCCTCATTATCATGCACAGACAAACTTTTACTGCCATCGCTGCGCTGCTGCTGCCTCTGATGTGGTTATCATTACACTTCATCCATCGAAGCTAGGCAGGCTAGCATATAACGCCCAGCTAACTCGGTCCCTCCTCCTCATCCAACAGACCCACGAAAAAAACACTATTTCTTTATCTTGGCAAGCTGAAACTTTGTCTTTACAACACACAAAGTTGTTGTGGCATTTTGTTCGACTCCTGCCTCCCGATTTAAGGTTTTCCATTTTGCAGCATCAGCAGCAGGCAGCTGCGGAGCAACATCAGTTGATTCACTGGCTGGCAATCATATGTGTGGTGAGTCTGATTACAATTTGTTGTAGTTTTGAACAAAAAGCAACAAAAACAAAAAAGATCCGACCAGCGTTTGGCCAACATTTTGCAAATCCAGTTAACAGTTAGTGGTAGTTAGCAAACGCTTTTGTGAGGCGAGACTCAGTGGCTGTGTGTGTTTGGCATTACAATTATACATTTTGTGTAATTTTTAAGTTGCAGCAAATAATTGGGCGTGCCACCTTCAGTCGTTTCAATTTCTTAAATGGCCTTTTTGAGTTGCATTGCATCGCAGCCAGCAATGTTGCACTTTTGCTTGTTGGTGCTGGTGCTGGTTATAATGAAGTTAGCCAAACCACAGCCATGGCTCATAATAACTCAAGATATAAGGGAACCATGAGCTTGTTCATAAAGGCAGATTTTTGGGAAGAGAAACAAAGTTTTTATTGCGTCTTATGTTGGCCATCAATAAACGAATTGGTAACCAAGAAATCACAGCCGGAAAGTTCGTTCCACGCTGCCATTTCGCCGCGTTGCTTTGGCGGGGTAATATCGCTAATTAGGTATGTAATATGGCAAGTGTGTGTAAACACGTTATCAAAAAAGAGGGCTTTTAAAAATTATTTTACATCTTGTCTTACATTCGCATTGATCGGAGAGAAGCATGTTTCTTCACTCACAACCCGAAAAAATGTAAACTTAATCAATGTTCTGTTAACGTTACGAAATTAGGGCTTATTAAGGTTGATCTATAATTTAATGTTGATTCTGGAGTGTTCCCTGTAATTTAAAAATTAAACGTAACAAAGGGGGCGATTCGCAAATATTGGTACTATTTAAAAGATCAGCATGTTATTTGGTACCGAATAAATAAATGGGATTTTTGGGGGAAAATTTATTTGAATCAAAGAATTCATAAATGTTGCTTACTTTCGGAATGAATAACACCATAAATAAACTGATGATGGATTCTATGTAAATTTAGAGAATATAAAACATATTAAAGAGAATCTACGTTTGTATTAACCTTAACCTAATGACAAATGAGAGTAAAGATCATATAACTGACTCGGTTAAAACCTGTTTATCGAAGTAATGCTTTTAGAAACGATGTCTCTTTGAACGAAATTCGTTTAAGGGCATTTCGAGATCTAGAGGTGTCCGTCCGCGGGACAACGTTCATTGAATACAATGTGTCGTCAGTTTTTTTTTTTTTTTTTAGAAAAAATATCGTTTTGAATAATAAAGTCAAATCTATATATATAGAAGAAAGTTGTGTTAGTTACTACGCTTATAACTTAAGAACCGCTGGACTGATTTTAACGATTCATACAAATTCGGAATGGTCTTCTGTCCGAAAAGGATAATTTCCAAAAAAAATCTCGTAAAAATGTGATATATTAACATTTTCATTTTGACTTTTGAAATGTACAATAGTAATGTTTTATGTTGCATGATTTTTTTCCATTTTGACTTAATTTTTTTCTAATGTACATTTGTAGTGTTTTTTATATTTTATTTTTGAATTTGAATATTAATACCAATTTATTTAATTGACTTGATTTCTTGAGAACTGAAATTGATGGAAGAATGTTGATTGGGCTACGTTTTGATATAACCCTCATATGAATGTATCCCTGATTTCAGCTATGACCGTGGTCTTGGCCACGTTTTTCAACTGATTTGGACTTTATTTGGCATCTTGACTTTTTTCCGAGGGTCTTGACCACATTTTCCAATCGATTTTGCTGTATTTAGGCTACTTTGTGAGTAGAGAACCATCTTACAGAAAAATGCCAACATAGGTAAATATTTTGGTACAGTCCCCATATAGTCCCCAGGGCCGCCTATCTATAATGATTTTTACCGATTGGCGTACAACAACACGGGCATTGTTGATTCGTCATTGAATTTTACTATGAACAAGAACATAGACTTCTTGGGGACTCTAAAGCGCAATCTGAGTTGCTATGGTAATGGGTGTAAAAGCGTAATTAACTTTGACTATTCAGAAATTATTTTGCCCTCCTTCCATAGGTATTTATTTCTATTTAGTCGTTTCAATATTTAGCCAGATTTGTGAAATATTATGCTATACAAAATTTGCATTAAAGACTAAAACTACGGACCGGCAACGCGGACCGGTCCAGCTAGTAATATCTAAAAGTCTCTTGTTTTTTCTTATCCGAATTATTAATACCCTCCACCATTTTTAAGGAACTTGGTTGAAAAAAATATTTTTAAATTAATTAATTAAAGGCAATTATCTGAGAACTCCAAATACAACATTTTAGATAATTCCATTGAAAAATATTGCTAAAATCGGAAAAATTCCGAATATGAGAAGGTACCATTACATGGGGGATAAAGGCAGATGTGAAAGTGTATAGGCCATATTTGGTTATAGAAGCGGTGAATTTCAAATTCCAAATTGAAAACTATTCCGCCACAAATTACTGGACACATAAATTACCAACATACTAATCGAGCTATTCATATTATTCAAAATTAGACCCTTTGTGGGGAGGGTAACAGAAGGAGTGGGTCGCTCATTCGTTTATTTCCACTACATTTAATTTTGGCGGAAGTACATCATTTTTCGAAGTTAAATGAAATACAGGGTGAGACGAAAAAACAGCAACCAACTGCAGACTGCTGTCATATTTAAGCCACTCGTCCTACAGCTGTTAAAATTTTTCCAGTGACAGCTCATTATATTGTTTACCCCTCTTTGGTGAGAATTAAAAAAAAAAAAAATATTCGTGATGAAGTTCAAACGTGATAGTTTGATGAAAATGTGCACCTTCGGTTGGCCACCAGAACTCAAGCGCCGTCTATCAGGATAGTTTGGGCCGCCATAACAGCCGATGGTCGCTCTCCGCTCGTATTAATAGACCGTGCCTTAGAAAAAATCCCGAATATTATCGTAAACATATTCTGGAAGGTGAATTAAAACCTTGGACATGCAAACATATTGGCTGCAGACCTTGGACATTCCAACAGGACTCAGCACCATCGCACTCAGCACGCGCCACCCAAGAAGAATGGTTACAAAATAAGGTTCCTCGATTCATTTCCAGCGCACAATGTTCACCAAAATCTATGGATACCAATCCGTTGGACTATTATGTCTGGAGTATTTTGGAAACCAAGGTTGGTACTAAAAAATACCAAAGTGGAATGGACCAAAATACCACAGCAACATTCGGGCAGCATGTGACGGTTTCATGGGCCGTTTGAATTCCATAGTTCGTGCCAAAGGTGACCAATTCGAACAAATCTAAAAATATTCTAATAACAGCATCACATCTATTTCCGACATTTTTTGGCGTATGAATGCTTATTTGGTTTACTTTTAGAGTTTGGTTTATCAAAATCTTGAACGCTATGTGTCGGAGGTGTCAAAAGAAATGGTCCGATCTCTACCATATTTATAAAAGATCTTGTGTTGATGGAAATATTGAAATGTGCCAAGTCTGAATGGAATCGGGTGTAAATTTCGCGTTTTATAAGCTCTATGGATGTTCAAAATTTTGACCTTTGTGGGATAGGTACAAGGAGGAAAGGACCAATATATCCGATCTTAGCAACAGACGTTGGGTTAATAAAAAATTTAAAATTCTGACCCTTTGTGGGGACAAAATCGGTCAACTCCATCAAGTGAGTTGACCGATTTTGTCCATTTTCATATCTGACATAGAACTGACGCAAATATTACGATTTGCAAAAGTTGATAGAAATTAGATTATTTCTTCCCTTTCTGTGCAGAAAATATTGTTTTTTTTTTTTTTTTTTTGAAAATTTTGATCTTTTGTGGGGGAGGTACCAGAAGGAGTGGACCGATATATTCCTTCTTAACACCAGACCTTGAGGTTAATATAAATATTTGGATGTGTGAAATTTGAAGGCAATCGGACTCTTAAATAACATTTTATGAGAGTTGTAATTATTCAAAATGTTGACAATTTGTGGGGGAGGTACTTGATGGAGTGGGCCGATATTGTCCATTTTCACACCTGACCTAACACTGACGCCTATATTAGGATTTTGCAAAGTTGGAGCAAAATCGGATTATCCCTTCTCTTTCTGTGCAAAAAATATATTTTTTGAAAATATGGTGGAGGTACTAAAAGAAGTGGACCGATATTGTCTTTCTCCGAACTCGATCTAAGTTTGAAAAATATATGAGGATTTCCCAGGTTTGTACCACATCGTATACTCCCTTCGACATTTATCGTGCGCACTAGCCGGACAGGAGGACGGAAATCGCTAGATCGACTCCAAGTGTTCTGAAATGGATTTGGTCGACTAGGCACGTTTTGACCATAATAAATGATATATACGCTCTGTAGCCATATGACTGAGGGTATAATTGCACTGTGACAATCTGTCAGGGTTCAAATATTACAAGCTACCTATGTTTCGCTATATTTGATACAAAACTTTGAAATTTAATAAAAATCTTTTAATTTCTTTCTATCACCGAAAATACGTAGGAACGGCTATAGAAGACCTACACCAAACAGAGGAACATAATACAATGTATGTTTGTATAAAATATATATTTTTTTGTAATATGAAAATAATATGGTTGCGTTTATTTGACTCAAAGAGAAAACCCTGTAAAAATTGATAATAATTTGATTTTGGTATAGATCGCATTTACATATCTATATCTTTACCTTTTACGTTATTGTGAACCGAATGCGTAATGTCTGGCAAAATATAATTGATTTGTGAAATTTGGTGAAAACCGGTTCAGATACTGATGTTTTGATATATGGTATACGTAAAATATATCAGATACAGAAATGTCTTTCGAAACCATTTCGAGGGGTGCCCAAACTTCAAAAAATTCGGTTTTTTAGGTTTTTAGGTTAGGTTTTTTACTGTAAAATGTTTTACCGTAAAATTTACTGAATATCGATTCAGATTGAGATAGAGCTAACAAATATTAGTTTAATTTATGATAAGCTCTCACTATCGATCACAGTTGGTAGGATATTATATAGCCCTAAGGTTAAGATGGAGTTTGCATGATTTAATTGTATCAGAGGTGACAAAGCTTATAGTTTTACAGAAATTCAAGGTCAACTCCACATGGTATTAACAATAATTGGTTCCCAAAAACAATGTATGTTTGTATGAGCAATAGCGATTAGGTACCACCATCCATTATCCCACGTCAACATCTTATCATTCACACAAACGAGAATGTAAGTGAATTCCATTTTAATTGCCAATGTTTTCTCTCTTGCCAACGGGTGAATTCGCATCTCAGAGCAACAACAAATGAAAATCAGTCAGAATTAAAACTCAAGTGTGCGGATGCATCGTAAATTGTTGGCAAAAAAATCAACACAAACACATTCAAACTCAACAGGTGGTTCGCCATTGTGGGAGGGCTTATTTGGTAGTTATGTTACTCAGGGTGCTAGCTGCGGCTGGAGAATTGTTTGTGGCAATGACGGCAGTGGTGGTGGTAGTGTTGGTTCAGATAGCGGATGCAACTCGTGCCATAAGTCAGTTATACTTACAGGTCTAAATAAATGTATGGACGAATATTCATTACAGCACATGCAGGCCGTTTGAAGGTTTCAGAGGGAAACTTAGGCCTTATTTGAAGGCCTTTCAGCTCAACGAAAATTTGGTAGTTGTCACTACTTGTTATCATCTGCCAATCACGGATATCCGTTGGGATATCCAAAACAAGAACCATAACAAAAATTTTAAACATTTTTATACCTTCCAACATATAGTATGGAGGGTATATTATGTTCGTCATTCCATCCGTAACTCACCGAAATAATAACTTTAGACCTTTGTTACTTTGTTAGTATATAGATTCTTGATCAGCGTAGAATTCTAAGAAGATATAGTCTGTCCGTCTGTTGTAATCACGCTAGAAACAAAATTAATTAATATAGGAAGCTAAAGTTTTGTCTGCAGGGCAGGTCAAGTTCGAAGATGGGCCACGATATAACGATACGTCCCGATATTCGGTATTTTGGTGATTTTAGCCACATTTTTCAATGGATGTATTTGCACTTATACACAAGAAGTTCTTTATTCTTTACCCCCGGAAGAGAATTGTCTATACAGGGTGAGATAAAAAACTGCAACAAAGTCAAACGCGATCATTTTTACATTTTTTTTAATTTTATAGAAAAAAAATCAAAAAATGTCGGAAATAGCATCAAATTTTAGAATAAGTTTACATTTGTTCGAATTGTCACCTTTGGTACGAATTATGGCTTTTAAACGGCCAATGAAACCATCACACGCTGCCCGAATATTGCTCCTCGGTATTTTAGCCCATGGCCGGCGAAGCGCTTGCTTGAGGTGATCGACACTTTGGCATTTTTTAGTACCAACCTTGCTTTCAAAAATACTCCAGACACAATAGTCCAACGGATTGGTATCCGGAGATTTTTGTGGCCATTGTGCGCTGGAAATGAAGCGAGGAACCTCATTTTGTAACCATTCTTGGGTGGCGCGTGCTGAGTGCGATGGTTCTAAGTCCTATTGGAATGTCCAAGGTCTGCGGTCAAAATGTTTGCGTGTCCAAGGTTTTAATACACCCTCCAGAATATTTTCGCGATAATATTCGGCATTTATTCTGATGCCACGGTCTATTAATACGAGCGAAAGTGACCATCGGATGTTATGGTGGCCCACACCATCATCATGGCTTGTGTTTGAGTTCTGGTAGCCAACCGAAGGTGCAGATTTTCAGCTGACCTCTTTGGCAAGTAAACACGATCATTTTGTTTGTTTAAAAATTGCTGAACAACGAATGTTTCTCATCGGAGAAAACCAAATTCGGCACTTCACCACTTTCGGCCAAGCGAAGCAACTCTTTTTAGCAGTTTTTTTCATCTCACCCTGCATTAACTTCGTCTTCCGTTTGTAACTCATCGAAATAATAATTTTAGACCTGACAAAGGCTATATATTCTTGATCATAAAACAAGTGTTGTTCGAGTGTTAAATTCTAAGAAGATTTTGCGCTGTCCTTAACGATTAAAGATAGGAAACGAAAATTTTGCACAGATCTGTCTTTTGTCTACAGGCAGGTCAAGAAGATGAGCTATATCGGTCCACGACAGCGACAGTATTTACCGGAATTGTTTCAAGTTTCATCATAAAATGTTTTATGCAGGTCCACTCTAGATATAATAGTTTTCAATCAAGTGGTATTTTCCAGGAATTTTTTTTATTTTTCAAGTTCCCACCAAATCGTAGAGGGTAGCTTCTTTAGCTTCCTTTTGCATTTCTCCATATAAAGTTCTTCAACTGTGCAATATTTATTTTTAAAAATGTTGCAACACAAGGCCCCCTCTCGCAGCCCTTTTATTTATTTAATTCGTCAAAGAGAGCAATTTATGTTGGAATTTAAGAAAAACTGTGCATATGTGTGTGTCTACATTTGTGTGTATAAAAATTGGAATGCTCCAATATAGAAAAAAAAGGGGGGGGGGTCTAATAGCAAACAAATACACATATGGTTGTACATTTCGGATGGCGTTGCAGCATGTCGTAAATTTGTAACAATTTATTGTTACTACATTGCCATTTCTTCTGGTGCTACGTCTTTCCCAGCCATCCATACAAACACACACACACGCACACATACATGCATGTGTATTGTTCTCTTAGATACGCTTGCTAAAATTCATTTGCTATTTACACTTTGCAATTGCCACTGCGTGTAAAGTGAAATTTCACTTTATTCTCGATTAGAATGTAAATTGAATTCTTGTGCCACTGCCACTGCAACGCCAGCCAGTCCGCCAGCAGCTGTAGTTGGAGCTGGAGCCGAACCCAAACAGGGAGTATAGGGTATGCCTGTGTTTGTCATGCTGTGCACATTTGGCAGTTTGCCGTGGCTTTATGCGATCTGTTTTCTGCTGCATTTTAGTGTTGTGACTTCATTTGCTGGAAGAAGTGCCGATGGCTGGATGGCAAATAATTCTTCTTAACAACCACACATGAGTGGCGTACTTCATGCTCGACCGTTATTTTGTCACAAAAAGTTCGAAGTTCGGTCGGTGGGTCCATTTCGGCCCACTCACAAAAATTATTGTATCGCCCGTCTGCCAGCATCCAAGTGTAGATCGGCAGATGTCGGAACGAGTGTTCTGTTTTACATCCAAATTAATTACCCGTTACTTAGTTTTCTCTGCTCATTTCTCATGAACAATAATAACAGTAAACACAAGGCTCGGACCCGTGGCCCACGTCCGAATAATAAATAGCCTTTGGCAGCAAACGCAATAAGCATTATTTCCGTTCGCAATTTAAGCAGTACTCGTACTGCTCATCGCCATTCGGGGAGGCATTGGTGGCATTCGAAGTGGTCCACCAATCCCCGACATCAAACTGGTGTCTATCCATTTTGTTTTCCTCCATTTCCATTTCAGTTGGCAAATATTGTCGATGTTTTGCCATTTCAATTGCTGTGGGATGCAAAATTGGAAACCGAACTGTTGTTGCTTTTGTTCGTATTGTCAATGCAGTATTTGCTGCATATGGACATTATTCATTTCGGTATGTAAATATTACAAACGTACATACCGTCTATGTGTGTTTTTAGTTCGTATAAAATTCAATAAGAATATTCATTTGAATTGTTTTTTATTTATGTTTTTTAAGCGCAGAATAAGGAGTTCGGACATTAGAATTATTGCTACAGGGATCTTGTAGATGGTAGCAGAATTGTAAAATACTGGAAATATTATTTACCAGAGACCATTAATAAAATTGCAACTGAGTAAAGGAGTGTTCTAATGGCATTTCATTAAATATTTAAAAAAAATTATTGAAACTAAGAAAATTGGTAAAATCTGATTTCGATTACGAAATATTAACATCCGATTCCATTCAGACTTGTTGCATTTCAATATTACTATCAACACAAGATGTATTATAGAGATGGTAGAGATCAGATCAACTCTTCTGGTACCTTTCCCACATATTGTTCAAGATTTGAAAAACAAAACTTCCAAAGAAATCCAAATTAATATCCAAATCTCTTCAAATTTCACACATACAAACATTTTTGCTAACACATGATCTGTTGTGCAAAATTATATATATCTGTAACCCTAAAATGTTTTTAGGTGTTCTTCAATTCCAGGCATTAGGTAAGATTTAGATTTTTGTTACGTATAATAGTATTTAATGACATATAATTTTGTATATTATTTGGCTTGCTACGACACACTAAAACAACACTAAAAAATGTGTAATTTTTCTTACAATCATAGTATATTTCACCCGATCAAAGTATAATTTCACTAATTATTAGCTCTTCTTCGTAAGAATGGAGAACTTGTCCCCTCTGGAGATTAAAAATTTCAAAACTACCCAAGTAGTATCAGATGATTCGGCTCACAATAAATATTCTTTCGCCGCACTTCTGATTTTGGTATTGAAAGGATTTTTGGTATATCAAGGACCTCAAATAGATTAATAAATAAAATTAACATGACAACTTGTGCAAATTTTTTATAAAGTTGTGAATTTCTTCAAAACCACTTTGCCAACAGTTTTAAACATACCATTTTCTTTAAAATGTATTTTGTGCTAACTTGTGCCGTTTTGTCATCTAAAGCATTCTAATCAAATAATTGGCATATAATTATACCGAGTAATTAGCCAACTGAATAATTGGTATCTCTCACGATTAGCGAGAACATGCCACAAGTTGAAAACCTCAAGTAATTGCAGGCACTTGCAATGTCGGTGTAATGGATAGTTGCAACAACGACAACAACTTTCAAACATTCAGAGCCAAAAACTTAAAAGAATTTGAAAGTTTGGCTACATCCAGTGGAACATTGGCTGGTAGCAAAGTAAAATGAAGTTATTATTTTTATTTAATTTTTTTATTTTTTTACCCTCCACCATACTATGGAGAGTATATTATCTTTGTCGTTCCGTTTATAACTCCTCGAAATACTCATGTCAGACCCAACAATATTCTTGATCAGCTGAAAATTCTAAGTCGATTTAGCGATGTCCGTTTGTCTGTGTATCTGTCTGTTATAATCATGAATTGAAGAAAGCTAAAATTTTGCGCACATGTTTATTTTGCCAGTAGGCAGGTTAAGTTCGTAAATGGACCATGTAGGTCCACGTTTTCATACAGCCCCCATATGTACCGATATTCGGTATTTTGATGATTTTAGCGACATTATTCACCGGAATTTGGTATGTGAAGTTCGAAATGGATACTGCAGCCTCAGACAGAAAATTATTTGTGCAGGTCCACGTCTTCGTATAGACCCCATATAACGGTACCTCCCTATTCCGTATTTTGATGATTTTAGAAGTTCGAAATATATACTCAGCCTAAGACAGAAAATTACCTCTGCAGGTCCACGTCTTCGTATAGCCCCCATATAACGGTACCTCCCGATATTCCGTATTTTGATGATTTTAACGACATTATTCACCGGAATTGTTTAAAATTTGGTATGTGAAGTTCGAAATGGATACTACAGCCTATGACAGAAAGCTGTCTGCGCAGTCCACGTGTTGGTATAGCCACGGTACCTCCCTATATTCGGTTTTTTGATAATTTTAGATGCATTATTCACTGAATTGTTTATTTCAAGTTTCGCATTTGAATGTTGTAATGGCTTATGACAAAAGTTGCCTATGCAGATCCACGTCGTCGTATAGATCCTAAAATAACGGCTACATTCAGTAGTTTTAAGATTTTAACACAATTTTTAACGGATTTTATTTTTTTCTTTTTTTGAAAATTGCCAAATTCAATTCAAATGGTGGGGTATTCAAATTTTAAGATTCCCGCTCTATTCCTTCACCCAATACAAAATTTAGTTATATATAGTACTTTTCGCACAATTGTGGTACACATTTCCAAAATCACCTCTATATCTCAATTTTAGATATCGACAGAGACCTCTTTATCGAAATTGAGGATTCCACCATTTAGTACTTTTGATACAAATAAAGGACTCATTTCCAAAACTACGTCAATTTTCAGTAATCAGAATATATAATTTCAGAGTTTTATCTCTATCCCTTAACCCAATACCATTCAGTACTTTTCGAAAAATTAAAGTACACATTTCCGAAATCATCTCTATATGTCCAGGCTAAACAAGAACATCGACGCTTATCAAAAAAAAAATTTCATGAACTATCTGTTCACCCAATACAATTGTTAATACTATAAGGTCGCGAAAAGTAATAAATAGTACTATATTTCAAACTTACTTTTCACCCTTGATTCTCATACCAAATTTCAAGTTCTTAGCTCTATCACTTCTTATAATACCAAATGGTACTATTTAAAAAGTTTTGTACAATTTTAGAGCTATTTGAAAAAGTGAAATATTGGATTTCTGATTTATCTATGTTAACCAATGACATCGGGTATTACCACAAACAATATTCGAGTGGCACAAACAAAAGTCTATTGTTTCGCTCTCAGTGTGAAGGATGAAGGATCTTGAAGCTTTTGCATAAACAATTCATTGATCGAATTTTTACACCTAACATTATGTGCATACTTTTTTAAATAGGAGCTGTTATTTCTATAAAATATCCTCCAGAAAAGGTGAAAAGCCAAAAAATTTTAAGGATATTTTATATTTATATGTCAATATATTTATATACATATATATCTAAATTTAAATGAAAATGTAACAAAAAAATGTCACGCTTCCTTTCAAATTTTGCAATTAGCAGTTTCAAGCATAGATTTAAATTATATTTCGTAAAAATTTGTCAAGAATTCCGATTGAACTACTTCGTAATTAAAAAATATGTTAGATACTCGTTGAACATTAATTACCATTAGTCCGTCGCCAATTGCAATTCGAAATCAATTGACAATATATCACGGCATTTGCACCATAGATTGTCCTTAAAAAGTCGGCCAAGACAATGTCGCATTTATACGGTTGTTGTTGCAATATCTAAAAACTGTGGACAAATGTCAAAATATGCTTATCAAAGCAAAATTGAATGTGTTAACCAACTTCGAAACGACTTCGGATAGACGGCAGTGGACATTTGTATGCAGTGTTGCAATGTTTGTCAAAATATAATAAATTAATTGGATAAAGTTGGAAATAAAAGGAGCATTCAAAGTACGAGTTAAAAACTATTTTATGCACATGCATGTTAATTTTTTTGAATGGCGTGATATCATTTAAGAATTTGACAATGATACAATATTCTTTTAGTGTGTTTTGAAAAAAAAATATTTCTTGAATATGCTTTAAAAATGCAATATCATGGTGAGATGAAAAAACTGCAACCAATTTCAGACTGCTTTCAATTCTAAGCCACTTGTCCGACAGCTGTTAAAATTATTCCAGTGACAGCTCATTATATTTATTACAAGCGTACAAAAGCATTTTGGCGAGAATTTTGCAGAAAAAAAGTTATTCGTGATAGAATTCGCGCGTGATAGTGTGATTTCTTTATATTTGGCTGGAAAACCGCAAGTGGCTATCGTCCGGCATTTAAATGTGAATAAATCTTTTATGTCTTGTGCCATCGCTCCTTACCGTGATATTGGTAGCGTAGCCCGACGTCAATGAAGTGGACGGAAGACGGATGACAACAGCAACATCAGCAGAAATGGTTCGAAAAGTAAAGAAGCGACTTGACAGAAACCCCCATCGCAGTGGCCGAAAAATGGCTCGTAAGCTGAACATATCGCAATATTCCATTCAGCAAATATTGGAAAATGAGCTCGGGGTAAAGCCACTGAAATTTCAAAGAAGCGTAAGAACTTACATCGCAACAAAAAGAACATAAACTCAAAAGAGCTACAGAGTTGCTTCGCTTGGCTGAAAGTGGTGAACTTCCGAATTAGATTTTCTTCGATGAGAAAAAATTCGTTGTCCAGCAGTTTGTAAACAAACAAAATTATCGTGTTTGCCTGCCAAAGAGGTCAGCTGAAAATGTGCACCTTCGGTTGGCCACCAGAACTCATGCGCCTGCCATGGTGATGGTCGCTCTCCGCTCGTATTAATCGACCGTAACATCAGAATAAATGCCGAATATTATTGCGAAAATATTCTGGAGGGTATATTAAAGAAATATATATGGCGTTTGACTTTATTGCATTTTTTTATCTCACCCTGTATTCAAAGTCCATGGTTTATTGATTTGGATATACCCTACCCTAATATACATAAATATATTATCCCTGTGTAATATAGTTGTCAACTATTAAGTTTTATTGCATTTTAATCAAATGTCTGAAACGTTTGCTAATATTGCGTTAAAGTACAATGTTAGCCAACACTTTTGGCCAATCGGCCCCTACCAACCAACCTCTCCCACCATTACTCCTACCCAACTTCTCCACAATTACGTACATCTACACTCCATTTAATTGTATCCTTTTTGGCCAGCGATTGCAACATATTATTCTTGTTCGTACTTTGGTCAACAGATGTGAACACATTACTTGTCACTGGGAGCTGGGTGGGTGGAGGGCTGATCCGGGCGGCAGGAGACAAACAACATTTCGATTCACATTCGTACATAAGTTGTCATTGATTACCGTGTAAAACATTTATTACGAGTACAATCTGCCAAACAACATGAATGGATGAATGAATGAGCGACCGAACGATCGAATAAAATATGGTTGTAAGTGTTAATATCTGCTTGGAGTTGAGTTATGTCTGCAATGCCGTTTGCAGTGGGATGTGACAAGTGTAATAGCGTTTTGGAGTGTTTGTAATGAAATATGTAGTTGTTATGAATTTAAGTAAAATTGATATGCGGACTTAATTTGGCAACAAAAAAAAGTGAGAAGCAAACATGTTTGTATAAGCATCACAGGGGTGGGAGGAGCAGATAGTTATTTAACATCCTTCTACCAAAAAAAAAAAAAATAATAATTTTACCCAAAATTGAACAACTCTATGTGTTAGGGTTATTATAAGATTGATTGGGCCAAAATTTATTTTAAACCTCGAAATATTGGTTATGTTACCGAACTGAGTAAATTTAGCTACGTTTTTATGTTCGTCCATCTGTCTGTCCATTTTAATTTTTAATCACGCTACAGGTCGCAATTTTGTTCCCATTCTCAATAAATTTAACATGAAGCCGAGGTTATGGTCACAATAGAAGCCTATTCCTTTTGGAAATGATCGCAAAATACCTAGGGGTTAAAAAGGACTAAAAGCAGAAAATTTCCTTGATTTTGCAATCGTCCAATCGACTTGGAATTTTGCCATTGGCTAGAATGTAATGTAAGGCTGGATGACAATTATTTTTAGTCATCGTAGCGGGTAAAAAAAATAAAAAACATAACTTCTATGTAAAAAAAAAATACACATTTTTACCTTAAACCCCGTATACAGGGTTAGATGAAAAAAACTGCAACAAACTATCATTTCTAAGCCATTCATCCGACAGCTGTTAAAATTATTCCAGTGACAGCTCATTATATTATTTACAAGCGTACAAAAGCATTTTGGTGAGAATTTTCCAGAAAAAAGTTATTTGTGATGGAATTCAAGCGCGATAGTGTGATTTCTTTATATTTGGCTGGAAAACCACAAGTGGCTATCGTTAGAGAACTCCAGCATTTAAATGTGAATAAATCTTTTCTGTCTCGTATTATTGCTTGTTACCGTGATACTTATAGAGTAGCCCGATGTCAAGGAAGTGGACGAAAGAACAGACTGTTTCCCTCAACATCAGCAGAAATGGTTCGAAAAGTTAAGAAGTGACTTGATCGAAACCCGCGTCTCAGTGGCCGAAAAATGGCTCGTGCGCAATATTCCATTCGGCAAATATTGAAAAATGAGATCGGGTTAAAGCCATTGAAATTCCAAAAAGTGCAAAAACTTACACCGCAACAGAAAGAAATGGACTCAACAGAGCTAAAAAGTTGCTTCGCTTGGCAGAAATTGGTGAACTGCCAAATTAGGTTTTCTCCGATGAGAAAACATTCGTTGTCCATCAGTTTGTAAACAAACAAATTATCGTATTTACTGGCCAACCTTCGGTTGGCCACCATAACGCAAGCGCCGACCATGGTGATGGTTTGGGCCGCCATAACAGCCGATGACCGCTCTCCACTCGTATTAATCGACCGTAGCGTCAGAATAAATGCCGAATATTATAACGAAAATATTCTGGAGGGTGTATTAAAGCCTTGGGCGCGCAAACATTTTGGCCGCAGACCTTGGACATTCTACCTGGACTCAATACCATCGCGCAAGAATTGTTACAAAATGAGGTTCTTCGCCTCATTTTCAGCGCACAATGGCCACCAAAATCTCCGGATACCAATCCGTTGGACTATTGTGTCTCGAGTATTTTGGAAAGCAAGGTTGGCACTACAAAATACCAAAGTGTCGACCACCTCAAGTAAGCGCTTCGCCGGGAAAATACCGCAGAGCAGCATTCGGGGATCGTATGACGGTTTCATTGGCCGTTTGAAGGCCATAATTCGTGTCAAAGGTGACCAATTCGAACAAATCTAAACTTATTCTGAAAATGAATAATATTTGGTACCAGATATCAGATACAGCTCAGAAATATCTCTGGCAAATTTTAGTTCAGATTTCGGTTAACATTCGGATTTATTTTCCTTCATCCGAGTTCACTGTTTTTGTGTACCAAATATGTGATATCAGCTCAAATTGGATTGAACTAAATTTATCCTAGAAATAAATAGAACATTTTGTGAAACTCCTGTCCAGTCCCGATATATAATTTTAATATAATCCTTCTCAAAGTCATATTATGAAATCTATAGCAAAATTTATTTAAATGCCTTCATCAATTTTGGAAGAAATCGATTCAAAGCTGGATGTACCTCACATATATTAGTTCCTTTTAATTTCTCTTTAATTTAAAAAGCTTCCAGTCTTTGTCGAAATCTCTCTCTAGGTGATTTTTTACGGTTTTCCATTTAAACTTACAACAGCACCAACTAAACCAAATGCTAATGCAGTCTATTCGTGTGACTATTTCAGATAATTACAATTTTATTTTTTTTATTATTTGAGTCATAGTTATTATCCCCTATTCGAAAGCGCCAGAGGAAGTAGAATTGAGATTTATTGGAATTTTTCCCAGGCCATTCCGACGCTGCCTATCATTTAATATGAATTTTAGTTTTTTCTTTTCGAGATCAGACACTACTTAAAGCGAGACTCCGAACTTCCGGATTAAATACATTTAACTCGCACTCAAGTCTAATTTAATGCCATCATTTCGATGGAGTGCTACTGTTCGGCACTCTACTAACAACAGCAAGAGCAACAACCGAGTTTTGATCTTGACCGACGGAAAGTGATGTTTTTAGATTTTGTTTTTTTTTTTTTTTTGGCGTTTTTTGGTTTCATTCTTCATAACAAAAATGGAAAAAACAGAACTGTAACATTCACCATTCGAAACGGTTATTTCAAATATAATTATGTTTAATTAAGATTTGATTCGAGATAAAATGACTACTCCCCGGCGTAAACAATGCACACGACTGGCTACAAGAATAAACCAAGAAGACCAGCACATACACACATCTACAATGTCCATATGTTTGAGACAGACTCTCAACCCAACAGACTCTCAACATATGTTTGATTTCCAATAATCATGAGCGGCTTATGGACCAGACAAAAAAGGCAATGGTTCGAACTCGTTGTTATTATTATTATTTGTGTGTGCATCGTATCCTCCTCCCTCCTCATATCAAATGAAATCACCATCCAGCTAACGATTTTGTTTTCAATAAATTCCTTTTTTCTCTTCCGCCTAGTCGTAGGAACTTGATTTTTCTCACCTTTTTATGTTCGAGTAGCTGTAAATATTTCTAAGGAAACACATCTTAAATTTAAACATTGCAGGTCGTTCAGAAACATATCATCATCGTTTGAATGGAATAACATCGACTAACAATTTTTTTTTTTTTTTTTGTTAAAAATAGATAATTAATTTGTAGGGTACTATTTTCCAAAGAATTTATGAATTATGAGATTATTCAAGTTTATTAAATATCTATATAAAGGATGTCCAAACTGGAATGCAATTTTTAAATTTTAAATAGAATACGGATTTTTAATAACAATTGTGAAACTTTAGACAGAATGAGGTTATGTATGAAACAAGATATCGTTCAAATAGTCGCCGCGGCTTTCGCGTCACACACGCGACCTTTTAATGAAGTTTAAAGTAACCGTTTTGCATAAATTTGGTATTCCGATAAAACGTGTGAACCGTCGCATTCAGAAACCCCCAGAGAAAAAATCTAAAGGTGTTAAGGTAGCTAATTCCGGTCTCCAAAATGCGAAATAACACGACTGGGAAATTACTATGCAGCAATTGAATTGTTTGCCTGGCTATATGACATATGGCACCGTCATGTTAAGACCACATGTCCTTAACATTAGTTTCTTAAATTTTAGGCAACAACAAACTGGTTATCATTTCACGATACCGATTTTTGATTTCACGTCTGCGTTCAAGTTGGGACACCCTCTATAAAAAGGAGCAGTGAAACAACTGACTAACTGAAAATCAACGCCCTAAAGGAGCCGCTGAAGCTGGAATCAGAAATTTTTGCACGAGGGACAGTCTTGGTTCGTAGGCGTATGATTCTGATTTTTTTGATGACATATATTCTAAAATAGTAGTATATTTCCAAAGTGCCTCCATTATTATGTGAACGGATAGAGCTAAAAATGGAAATTTGGTATGAAAATCGAAGTTGTGAAAATAAGTTTGATATATTAAGGTGGTTTTTGGTAAAGAGTACTAAGTGTGTCTGTACTAAATGGTACTATATGTATTTTAACAGTTTGGTATTGGCTTCAAATCTAAAATTTGGTATTAGGGTATATAGCCTGGACATATGGAGGTGGTTTCGTAAATGTGTAATATAATTGTACAAAAAGTACTAAATGGTACTGTATTTGGTATTAGCTGAAGGGATAAAGATGCAATTCTGAAATTTGATATTTCGATTACTGATGGTGTCTGTGTTTGGTGTACTTGATTTGACGGTGGTTTGGAAATGCGTCCTATATATATATTTTTTTTTTTCGAAAAGTACTAAATGGTTCTGAAAATAGCATTGGGTGAAGGGATACGGCTGACATCCCCAAACTTGACACTGAGGTCTCTGCTCGCATTTGGAGTTGAGATATGGAGATGGTTTCGGAAGTAAGTACTATACGTATAGAAAATGTACTAAATTTGGTATTGGGTGAAGGAATAGAGCTAAGATTCTGAAATTGAAAATAGATGTTACTGCTAGTGTGGCTGGTTAAGATATGATAATTGATCGAAAAGTACTAATTGGTACTAACTGGGTATTGGTTGAAAGAATAGAGCTGGAATGCTTCAATTTGATATGGATGTCACCCTTGGTGTCTATGGTTGAGGAAGGAGCTAGTTTTGTATATGCGTTCTAGAATTGTACTTAATTGTATAATGGGGAAATATGTAGAGCTGAAATCTTGAAATTTGACATTAAGGTCACGGTTAGAATCTGACGTTGAGATATGGAAATTGTTTTGAAAATTCGTACTTTAAATGTACATATGGAACTAAATTATACTAAATTTGGTATTAGGTGAAAGGATAGAGCTGGAATTCCGAAATGGGATATTGAGGTCTCTGTTGGTATCTGGGATTGTGAAATGGAGGAATAGAGTTAAAATACCGAAATTTTAGATTGTTTTCAGGGTTAGTGTCTGTGGTTAAGAGAAGAAACTAGTTTTGTATATGCGTACTTCGTTCGTGCTAAATGGTACTAAATTTTGTAATGAGGAAAATTGCCAGCTGAAATCTAGACATTTGATATTAAGGTCACTATTTGTATCTGACGTTGGGATATGGAAATTGTTTTAAAATATATATGGGCGCCGTTTGGTCTTGGGATACAGAAGGAATTCTGAAATTTAGTATCGATGTCACTGTTGGTGTCTAGTATATGGTTATAAATTTGGGATTGGGTATTATATCTTTGTGCATTTGTTTGTAACAAAGAGAAGGAAGCGACATAGACACATAGTTACTTTTGAGGATCTTCATAGAATCACTTTCTTTCTTTTGTGAACAAAATGCTGGTGGCATTTATTATCCGATTGAAATTTTGCAAACAATATTTGTTTGGCCCAAGGACGAACCCTATTGACATTGGTGATAATCGGATCAGAGTTAGGTATAGCTTCTATATATCTTCAACCCATTTGGGGTTAATTGTGCACCAAATGGCTAATATGAACTTGTATTTTCGTACATCGCACCGAATTCAGTGTGGAAGCAAGCAAATCAAATTTGGAGAAAAACGGTTCGGACATAGCTATAGCTTCCATATATACGTTTCATCCGATTTGGGGTTTTAAGTCCCTCATATGCGTTATATGCACTCCCAAAGAATGGCATTTGGTACCAGACATCGGATACTGCTTGAAAATACATCTGTAAAATTTTATCGAGATAGGTTCAGATTGGGATACAGCTCCCATATATATCTTTATCCCATATCATGTTTATTGTACACCAAATGGCTAATGTCAGCTGAATGGACTGAATTTTGGCAATTCTCTCACAATCGTAACAATGATCTTTGGTACCAGATATCAGATACAGCTCTGAAATAAGTGTATCAAATTTTGCCGAGATTGGTTCAGATTTTAATATAGCTGTCATATATATGCTCAACCGATTTGGGGTTAGTTGTGTACTAAATTGCCAATATCGGTCAAAAAGTCCTGAATTTTGGTTCATTCGACCGATTTTAGTCTAGAAGCCAGTACAACAATTTTGGAGGAAATCGGTTCAGATATAGCTATAGCTTCCATATATATGTTTCATCCGGTTTGGTGTTTAAGTCCCTCACAGTCGTGATATGCAACAACAATATTTGGTACCAGATATCTTATAAAGCTCGGAAATACCTTTGCCAAATTTTTTCGAGATTTATATATCCTTAATCCGATTTCAAGTTTATTGTGCAAATAATGTCTGATATCGGCCCAAATGGAGTGAATTTCGGGATGTACGTTTCCATTTTGTGCAACTCGGCTCCGATATATATTTTTTTAATATAATCCTTCGCCAGGTAATGATATAACTGCTCTGAAGCCAATTTTTTATAGATGGTTTGATTTACTTGAAATAAATGATTATTACGGGCGCTCTACTAAATATGCTTAACGGTGTAGGGTATCGTATTGTCGGCCCCGCCCGACTTTTGATTTTTCCTTACTGGTTTTGAGATAAGGAGGTGGATTTGGGAATGCGTTCTATATGGTACTAAATGGTACTAAATACTGCCAATTTTGGAGATATTGTAGCAGTTTAGACTTTTTCAATACCTGCAAGCCATTATTAAAAGTTAAGAAAGTTAGAAAATAATAATATTTTTTGTGGAGAAAAATATGTCCTGAATCTTTCTGTGTTAAATTTATTAAAATCGTTAGCTTTTAAAGGGGAAAATATATGTTTGGTCTCGAATTTTTCTTAAAATTATCTGTCAACTCGAGTTAATGCAAAATGAGGCTGTTTCCGTAACATTGAAATGATTATGTGGTAACGAAGAATTTAATTGTAAACTAAGAAAACGGCACTAAAGCTTTGATTTGTTTAGGCAATATTTCCATAAGTTTCAATATTTCCCGCCGAAATCCAATGATTTCTTCTCCTCATGATTTACCTTCCCCTAAGAGAAAATTTAACTGTTTCACAAATTTACATATCAACCATTATCAAAGTTAATAGCTCGTTATCGAAATCCCGTAAACACTTCTCCTGTAACTGTAACAAATTCAAATTAGTAAAAAATTTCGAAACCACATATTGCATATTTATGAGAAGTATCAAAAGTATTTAAACTTGTTACAAATTTGGCTGTCACCTCTGGAACTAAACCACCGAACAAACGAACGAACGGAGCAAATGAACTTTGCCTCCAAGGTAATTACAGCTGTTGACTGATTAAAAGTTTTGAGATAATTTATATGCCTGGGATTAGGATGAGAGTGATTAGAGAATTTCGTTTATCAGTCTAGCTGCGTGTCTGTCGGTTTATCTGTCTATCTGCCATTCGCTATACATAGATGGCAGTTAACTGATATTAAATCCTAAATCTTCATTTGACAACGTATCATATCGCGCTCGCATGGTCCCATTAGGGAGGGGGGGAACATCATCGCCGAGTCTCAGTTTAATGAAAACAAATGGAGGTTCATCTTAATGGCGTTCGTTGTTGCTGTTGTTGTTTCTTATCAAATTAAACCATGAATAAATCAATTAGTTAGATCAGTATCGCAGACGCGAGCACAGACACACACACACACACCAACACATTTACACTAGCAGTATAAATAAAACGTGAAATTTATATTTCAAACAACAGACACTGGCACTCCAATACCCATTGGACCGACCAAACGACAGAACGACCACATAGCATTGCGCGATTAATAATGGTAATGACTTCATTAGGCTCCCCAAAGCAAAATGGCCCATTTAAATCAACACCGCTGGAAAGCTGTTGCATTGCTCGACTTGTCGAGCCTACCAACTGTGAGCTGGAGCCTAAAGATTAGCGTCACAAATCCCTGTGGCACTTGATGTGCTGGCTGCTGCTGTAGCTGCCGCCGCCACTGATGCACCGTGACAATAAATGACCACAAAAGGCATCAGTGTCGGCACCTGAAATGTCGGTTGGCTGTTTTCCCATCTGGTGATTTCTTAATAGCCAAAACAGAAGATATCAAGAGCATTAATATTGAATACGATGGGAAGTTATCGTTTTTATGGCAGGTAGCTAAATCTATAAAACGTTGCATGGAAAGGAATGGTAAGGGATGAGAATTTATATGTGGTAAAATGCTGTAGTAAAATTGCATTAGTAAATACTCGTAATGATAATTAAAGATTATTTTCTGTTACACAAACATTTTGACAAGAATTTACTAAAAATATGACCACATTCTTAAATGGATGTTAAATTTTCAGAACCAAAAATGGGTAAAATGACTAAAAACGTATTTATCTAAATGGCATTTCGAAAGCGAAAGCACAATCTATAATTTTATATTTTTTTGATTAAGAAAATACGAATAGGATACTATACCATCCTATTCGTATTTTCTGATGTACAAGAAACTACATTTCTTCAACTTCTATTTACTCTCTAGAGATGGGTACATCATTTGGCAATCGTTTTGAAACACTTCAGAACATTTGCCCAAAACAATATTATGTATGTATAAATATTCCTGAGCAGAATTAATTTCTAAGTCGATTTACCTGAGTCCCAAAATTTTCACAGATACTAATCGGCTCACATTTTTAAACAGTCTCCTTCGTTTTTAGGTATTTGTGAAGATCCAGCCAGAGTGGCATACATTGCGGTCCTATCTCCTACAAAACGATAATAATTAAAAGAGTCCGATTTATCAAAGTCTGGGCGAAAGGGCTAGAATACAGAAATTTTGCATGTGGATCAATGTGGGTGTTCGGGCATGAAATAAGGCTGGGCTTTTTCAATTTGAGCTAAAAGTGTACTAAAAATGTATATGCTCTATTTTTATTCCCTACACCAACCTGTGGTTTATTGTGTTATGCCTTTGTACAGCTGTTTGTAATATATAAAAGAAATCGAAATAAAACCCATAGTATATCTTGGTGATCTTCTTAGAATCACATTCTGAGTCGATTTATGCATGTCTGTCCGTTTGTCCATGTATTTTTGTAAACAAAGTACAGGTCGCAATTACTGTCTGATTGAAACTTTCAACAAATAATTTGTTTGGCTCAAGGACCAACCCTATTGAAATTGGTAAAAATCGGATCGGATTGGGATATAGCTCCCATACAAAATAGGTAGTATCAATCAGAATCAAATGAATTTCAGCACAAATGGCCTATTTAAGTCTAGAAGTACAGGGTGAGAAGAAACAACTGCAACCAAATTCAGACTGCTGTCATTTCTAAGCCACTCGTCCGGCATTGTATTGTATAAAAAGCGTACAAAAGCATTTTGGTGAGAATTTTCCAGAAAAAAAGTTATTCGAGATGGAGGATTCAAGCGTGATAGTGTGATTTCTTAATATTTGGCTGGAAAACCACAAGTGGCTATCGCTAGAGCACTCCAGCATTTAAATGTAAAAAAATCGCTCGTTACCGTGATACTCGACGTCAAAAACACAGCAACATCAGCAGAAATAGTTCGAAAAATAAAAAAGTGACTTGATCGAAACCTGCATCGCAGTGGCCGAAAAATGGCTTGTGAGCTGAACATATCGCAATATTCCATTCGGCAAATATTGAAAAATGAGCTGAGGGTAAAGCCATTGAAATTCCAGAAAGTGCAAGAACTTACACCGTAACATAAAGAAAATAGACTCAAAAGAGCTGAAGAGTTGCTTCGTTTGTCCGAAAGTGGTCAACTGCCGAATTTAGTTTTCTCCGACGATTCGTTGTCCAGCAGTTTATAAACAAACAAAATAATCGTGTTTACTTGTCGAAGAGGTCTGGTGAAAATGTACACCTTCGGTTGGCCACCAGAACTCAAGGTGATGGTGTGGGCCGCTATAATAGCCGATGGTCGCTCCCCGCTCGTATTAATCGACCGTGGCATCAGAATAAATTCCGAATATTATTGCGAAAATATTCTGGAGGGTGTATTAAAGCCTTGGCCACGCAAACATTTTGGCCGCAGACCTTGAACATTCCAACAGGACTCAGCACTCGCCACCCAAGAATTGTTAAAAAATTAGGTTCCACGCTTCATTTCCACCGCACAATGGTCTTTGGACTATTGTTTTTGGAGTATTTTGAAAAGCGAGGTTGGCCCGAAAATATACCAAAGTGTCGATCACCTCAGGCAAGCGCTTCGCCGAGAATGGGCCAAAATACCGCAGAGCAACATTCTGTATATATATTCATGATCAGCATAAAATTCTTTGTCGATTTAGCGATGTCCGTCCGTCTGTGGAAATCAATGTAGCTCCGAACGAAATGAAGTAGGTTGATGTAATTTTACTCAAATGTATATTATGACTGCAGGGCTTTTGGTATTGAAAATGGGCCACGTAGGTCCACGTTTTGGGATAGCCCTCATATAACGGCACCTCCCGATATTCCTCCCTGTTTTAAATTTGGTATTTGAAGTTCGTAATGGATACTACAGCCCATGACAGAAAATTATCAGTGCAGATCCACACCTTCTTAAATCCCCGTATGACTGCCCCTCCCGATATTTGGTATTTTGATGAATTTAGCCATTATTCACCGGAATTTTTAAAAAATTGGTTTTTGGAGTTCGTAATGGATACTACGTGCATGTTCACGTCTTCGGCCGAACTTACAGTTTTTTTTACTTGTTTATTTGTTTAATTTAGTTTATGTTTTAGTTTAATTTTTGCGATACCTGTTCCACCTGCCACAGAGTCAATTCACAACTTGTGATTTCGTTTAATTCCAAACGCTCGGCTCCCGCACGAAGGTAATAATTAAATCAATGACCGCCTCTTTCGCATATTATGTTCGCTGCTTGGCTTTGTGACGAATTGCTTTCAAAGCAAATGTTTGCCAGCCTCCATGAAACGGTAATTAGCATTTCGAATCAACGCTTGAGGGCTTTACGCCAATCAAAACTACTGCTTAACATGATTTCCAAAAGCAAAAAAAAAAAAATACTCAATTCATACTTTGAATTTGAATTTCTTCGTCAATAGCCCAAAGCATTTCATTGGCCTTTCTTTGCTTCTTTGGATTTTCAATTGTTTAGATTTAAATCAAATAGTTTTGACAGATTTATTTTTAGTTTGTCTGTTGTCAAAATCAAAAAAATTGAAATGCATAAAAATAAAATAAGTTGGTATTTGTGTCGAACGTCTTTCTACATCATGAAGCGTGTTGTCAAATGTCAATATTGGTCATATTGTTTAATGTCGAGAAATAAAATGTTTTGCAAAAATGTAAAACGACAAAGACGAGAAGTGTGACTGAATTTATCTTACCATCAATAGTTGAGTTAGTTAGAATTAAAAATAAGCTATACCTGCCTCCAATTTCAATAAGTAAAAATAGGTATGGAGTCTGGGAAGCAACTTAGACTTTTTCATCGAAATTATAATTTTAGACCTAAGAATGATCAGTGTAAAATTGTAGGACGATTTGTAATCACGCTAGAATCAAAACAAATTTAGATATTAAGCTAATATTTTGTACATATCAAACTTTTATCTGCAGGCAGATCAAAGTCGTAGATGGGCTATATCAGTCCACGACATCGTATAGCCCCCATGTAACGGTACACCCCAATATTCTGTATTTTGATAATTTTAGCCATATCTTTTAATGGAATTGTCTGAAATTCGACAGGATAAATTCTTTCTGAGTACTTTACTCCCTGGAATAGAATTGTCTATATAGGTCTACTATATCGTATAACCCTCACATAACCGTCCCACCCGATATTCGGCATTCTTATGAGTTTAACCACATTTTTAATGAAATTTTCTGAAAACACACACAAGGAGTTGCTTCTGAGTACGATACCCCTGGAAGAGAATTGCTTATATTGGTCCACGATATCATATATCCCCCATATAAACCGTAGCTCTCTTTATTCGGTTTTTGAATGCGTTTAGCCACATTTTCCTGTGAAAGTCGTTTAGCCCCCAATATAACAGGTCTCGTTTGAGTGGTATTTTCGACGGTTTTTATGGAAAATTTTCAAGTTTCTTGGAAATGATGGATGGTATTAAAATCTGCTTCTTACTTGTTTTCACACCCCCACCTATTCTTGATCTGCATAAAATTCTATGTCGATTTAGCGATGTCCGTCCTTCTTTGGAAATCATTCTAGCTTCCGGACGATATGGAGTAGGTTGATAAAATTTTACTCAAATGTATATTATGTCTGCAAGATTTTTGGTATGGGCTATGTGGGTCCACGTTTTAGTATAGCCTCCATATAATGGTACCTCCCTATTTTGGTATTTTGGTGATTTAAGCGACATTATTTACCGGAAATGTTCCAAATTTGGTATTTGAAGTTCGCATTGGATACTACAGCCTATGATAGAAAATTGTCCGTGCAGCCCCAATGTATAGCCCCCATGTAACGGCACCTCCCATTATTCGGTATTTTGATGATTTTAGCGACTTTGCTCTCCGGAATTGTTTCAAATTTTGTATTTGAAGTTCATAATAGATACAACAGCCAACGACAGAAAATTGTCCAATAAGTTGCCTATGCAGGCCCACGTCGTCGTATAGACCCTAATATAACGGTTAAAATCGGTATTTTTAAGATTTTAACAGAATTTTTAACGGATTTTATTTTTTTGAAAATTGCCAAATTTGTTCCCAATGGTGGAGGATATTCAAAGTTCCCGGCCCGGATATTCAAAGTTCCCGAACTTACATATTTTTTACTTGTACCGGTATTTTGATGATATTAACGACATTATTCACCGGAATTGTTTTAGATTTCGTATTTAAAGGTCCTAATGGGTACTACAGCCTATGACAAAAAATTGCGTATGCGGGTAATCGTTTTCGTATAGATCCCATAACGGTATTTTTCGATGAAATTTTTTAAAAATTTTTAAGTTCTTTCCAAATGGTGGAGGGTATTAAAAGTTCGGCCCGGCTGAACTTTGCTTCTTTTTAACTTATTTTTCTTACAAAGTATATATACGCAATTCGGAGGGTATATGAAGGCTGCCAATTCGTTTGTTACTCATCGAAATAATCATTATACCGATATCGCTCATCTTCGAACATGTCCTGCCTGCAGTAAGAATACAACTCTGTGGAAAAATTTAGACGGACAGACTAACGTGGTACATAGATAACCAAGACCTGCCTGCAGGCAGGTCACGTTCGAAGATAGGCGATATCGGTCCACGTCTGCATATATGTCCTATATAATATACTAGATATTTTGACGATTTTAGCCACACTTTCTAACGGTATATTTTAGTCCTGTGGCAGAACGTTGCCCACATAAACGTACCTCCCGATATTCGGTATTTTGCCGAATTGAGCCACAGTTTCTAACGAAAAACTTTACAATCTGGTATTTAGAGATCAAAATATGTTCCACTTCCTGTCGCAGAACATTGCCTATATAGATCCACATTTTCATATAGCACATCCACATAATTGTACCTCCCGATTTTCGATATTTTGGCGATATTAGCCACACTTTCTAACGGATTGTTCTAAAATTTGGTATTTACAGTTCAAAATAAGTTTTACCTATTGTGGCAGAACATTACCTATATAGGTTTTCCTATGGCCATATTAGTGTACTTCCTAATATTCAGAATTTGGACGATTTTTGCCACATTTTCTAACAGAATTACTAAAAATGTAGCATTTGGTAATGGTCCTTTGCTTATATACAACAATCTCTATATAGGTCAATATTTTCTATAGAACCTATTCTCCCGATATTCGATATTTTGAGGATTACAGTTAACTTTTTTACAGAATGTTTGGATTGGATATTCCTAATAACAGAAGTGACGCATAGAACCGAATACTGGAATTTCGGCATTTACAGACATAATTTTACATGTGTTGCAGGGTATAAAAAATTAGGCTGATTTTTTTGTTTTTCATTATTATCGGGAACTTCTATCAAGCATTTCAAGTGATTTGAACATCTATTCTCGGTCCTCCTTTTTTTAGCTATGAGGAAGAAATACAACATACACCTAACCATGGAACCGAATTGAAATAGCATTGTTCTCTCCTGCAATATAGTCTTGCAAAATATGATATTCATATGCAGTGTAGATGTGCTTTCAAAGTTTTTCCTTTTTTTTCAACAAAATACCGATATAAGCTCTATCTGTGTAATATCTTGGTGCAAAAATATAGATCCACACTTTCAAATATATACACAAAACACATACGCACACACATATATGCATATATTTTTAATCCAAACAGCAATCGAAACGACATAAATCTTCATTTTCATGTTTTGCAAAAAAAAAAAACAAACGAAATGAACGAAACGGAGCATATTCGTCGTGAAACTAATAAGAGCAGGAGCTGGGCTGCAATCCTTTACGCTTTGTGTCAGATAGCAGGCTAACTAGCGAGCTGGAAAAGTCAGACAATATCGGTATGGTGTGGAGGTACGCAGGGACGATTTAGCTCTAGTCGCAGCCATGAATATGAATTGTCGAATGCCATGGGTATACCATCCTTTGTACGCAGGTGCCTGGAAATGACTTCACTTCCGTGTCCACTCAGCTATGAGGATGTTTGTTTTTCAGCAAACATTTGGCAGGACCTGCTAACGTCAACACCAACGCCATAGAAAATACTTCTACCATCGACACCCCAGTCATATTCACATCGGCCAATAACAATGACAGCAACAACAACGAGCGGAGAGGTCTGCCGATAGGATCAGGCGGGAAGGGGGGTATCCTATAAAATGCTATACAAAAAACATTTATGATTTATTACCCGAGTCAACTGTGATTGATTTCTGGTGTTCTCTTTTAGTTTCGGTTTTTTTACCAATAGTGTTTGTGTTCTTGTTGTTAGTGGTGGTGGCGGTGGTGGTGATGAGAGGGACAACAATAGCTTTCCACAGATTGGGTCATGTGAAAGTGTGTACATGTATAGATTGCAAATGTTTGATTTTTTCCAGCGGATATATTTGGAGCTGACAGGCAGACATGGTGTGTATGTGTTGGTACACACTCCTACCGACCCACACAAAGTGAAAATGACTGTCCAGGTCATCACGTTAGTAAATCACAGATTTTCCACTTTACTTTCCATCTAACACAGTCAAAACCAAACATCATCGTCGACGCCATCATCATCATCAGCAGCGTTGGAAGTAACAATGCAAACAAGCATAAATATCATCATCAACGTCACATCCACCACCACCACCACCACCACACCCATCATCATCGTCGTCCGCATTCGCGTCGAGCGAGACAACAACCTTGCCCCACCATAAAGTTCTACAAAGCGGTTAACCAGACAACTTTCCACATAAAAGTTTAATGTAACCTCATCTTGAGTCAAATTTGGGTCAATTGAAGTGACAGCAAGATTGTCCCACCCGCCACGCCACGGCAACCTCCTCCGGAATAACTTTAAAATTGCTGATGCTAGTCGTGTCGGCAGTGGTCTTCAGACCAATATGCAAACACATTTGACATTTTCTTTGACAGATGCCTTTTTCCATTAGGACCATTTGTGGTATTCATATCCTGAAATCAATAGCTTAATGACACTTGATTCAAGTTTGAAAATGTGGTTTATTTTTGCAGTTTTGGACAAACAAATAAAATGGGAAATCTATTTTTTCTTAACGTTTAAACGAAAAAAACAAATTTAACAAATTCTTATTGTAATTTTGTCAGATACATTAGTTCACCATACGCTTGACCACTATGGTCCCACATCTGAATTTGATTATATGTATCGCCTTGTATCTATATTCCGAAATATTCCAGCTCTGTCCTTCCTTTCATCGACCATTTAGCCCTTGTACTTAAATTGTTCAAAATAAAGCCAAGAAGAACAAGTAAAAAAGCAGCTAAGTTCAACCAAACTTTTAATATCCTCCGCTATTTTTAAGGAACTTGTAAAAAGTTAAGAAAATGTCGTCGAAAAATACCGTTTATATGAAAAACGTTATATGGGGGACATACGAAGAGCTGCATATGTAATTTTTTGTCATAGGGTGTAGTGTCCATCAGAGAACTTCAACAAGCCACAGGCAAACGTAAGCCACATAGATAAGCACAAGTGTTTTGGGTGTCAAGCCTTTTGAGTGCAAGTATTTTTTTATACACGAGTATTTTTTCACAACTTAACAACAACAGTTGTTTGATGTTAAGATCACCGCTAGAGTATGAGAGAGTAAAAAGTGTACAAACTCACAAGTGGACACTGTCCATTACGAACTTCGAATACGAAATTTGAAACAATTTGGGATAATAATGTGTCTTAAATCATAAAAACACCGAATATTGGGGTTTCGTTATATAGAGGCTATACGACGTGGACCTGCATAAGAACTTTTTTCTCAAAGGTTGTAGTACCCATTAGTATGTCCCAATACGAAATTTAATAATATTCTGGATTATTGAGAGGTATGAGGGGGAATTTTTCAGAAACATATAACGTCGGGAATAGGGAAGGTAAATCGCCTAAAATGTTAATAAACTATAATCTGGAGTTGCTGCTGGGGGGAGGGGGTTGTTCAAACCAATCAGGGCTGTCACAGAAACCATGTCGGTTTTGCTTATTGTCGTTTTTGTAAACCAATGTTGGTTTCATTTGGTGTCATGAAACCAAGTTGGTTTTGTCAATTTCGAATGTAAATAAAACCAATGTTCGAAACAGCTGTTGTTGCTTACATGTGTTGTTTGTTTATTTGTCGTTGAAATATCAGTAAAAGTAAAGTAAATAAAAAAAGGAATAAGTCGCTATAAATAAAGTAAGATGGTATCAGCAGTGGTAGTTTTTGTGTTGTTGGACGAAGAACGCTCAGAAAAGGTGACGAGAAAAGCTCTTAAAGATTTCAGCAGTCCACTGGAGTTGCCGGAGTAAATTTTTTTATTGTGAAATTATTCATAAAGCTGCTTTGCAGATTTATGGTTTATAGTCCTTTAAAAATTCTTTAAAAAATCCTTAAAAAACCCACGTTTATAGTCCTTTAAAAAATCCTTAAAAAATCCACGTTTATGGTCCTTTAAAAAATCCTTAAAAATCCACGATTATGGTCCTTTAAAAAATCTTTAAAAAATCCACATTTTTAGTCCTTTGAATATCATTTAAAAAATCCAAAGCAAATGAAAAGTGACAGCTCTCAGTAACTTGGTTTGTTTCCAATAACAAAACCAATAACATTGGCTTCTATGACAACCAAATCCAATAAAATTCTAATTCGAAAATAAAACCGATAACATTCATTTTCATGACACCAAAGCATTTTTTCTTGTCGTTTTTAAAACCAATAGTGACAAAATTGGTTTCTATGACAGCCCTGAATATTATATATTTTGGAAACAAATACCAAGTTATATTATATTATAACCTAGGCCTAAATAGCTGGAAATTTATGCAAACTTTGAAGAGAATTATTTTTCCCATCATTCAACTATATTCTCTGTCTGTATATCATATAATACGGCCAAACCGAGAAAAATCGTTATTTCGCTGATATAACGATTTTAGACCCTAGGCTCCTTTGAACCAAATCCATTTCAGGACATTTGGAGTCGATCTAGAGGTGTCCGTCCGCGTGTCTGTTGTAATCATGCTAGAGATAGGAAGGTAAAAATTTTGCACTGATCTGTCTTTTACCTGCAGGCTGGCCAAGTTCGAAGATGGGCTATGTCGGTCCACCATATCGTATAGCCCCCATATAACGGGCATTTTTTTCACTGGAATTTATGATGGAAATCTACACAAGGAGTTCCTTCTAAGTATTTTATCCCCCTGGAAGAGAATTCTATACACGTCCACGTTATTATAGCACCCATATAATCCCCATGTATTCGGTATTTTGATGATATTAGCGACATTATCACCGGAATTGTCTTCAAATTTGACACATCCCAATATTTTTATTAGCACATGACCTGGAGTGAAGATTAGATATATCGGTTTACTTCTTCTGGTACCTCCCCCACAACGGGTTGACATTTTGAATAGCCATAAAGTTCATAAAACACGATATTATCATCATCCGATTCCATTCAGACGTGGTACATCCCAATATTTCTATCAAAAAAATCTGTTATAAAGATAATAGAGATCGGACCATTCCTTCTAATACATCCCCCATACATTTTCAAATTTTTCAATAACCAAACGATTGTAACATTAGCATCCGGTTCTCATCGTATTTCACACTCTTTTTGGTATCTCAAATGGTCAAAATTTTAAATATCCGTAAAGCTCATAAAACTTGAAATTAACATTGGATGCCATGCATATTTGGCAGATGTCAGTTTTTCCATCAATACAAGACCTCTTATAAAGATAGTAGAGATCGGACCATTTCTTCTGGTACCTCCCAGTATAGCGTAAAAATTTTGAAAACTAAACACTTATAGAAAACGAAATAACTCTCTCCAATTTTCATACAAGTGAAATCCGTCGAAAATATATATGGGAGCTACATCCAAATTTGAACCGATTTCAATATAATCCGAAAAAATTATTTTTCGCTCCAATTTCCGTTACGCACTCAAAATTTGAAGACTGTATCCGTATCGATCAATAGATATATGCATCCCAAAACTAAATTTTTTGAAGGTACCTCCGATTCTGATGCTCCAGTACCAAGTGCAATTTCAGCACCATCGTCCTTGGGTTGTCGCCACCCAAGAATGGTTACAAAATGAGGTTCCTCGCTTCATTTCCAGCGCACCACCAAATCTCCGGATACCAATCCGTTGGACAATTGGGTCTGCAGTATTTTGGAAAGCAAGGTCGGCACCGAAAAATACCAAAGTGTGGATCACCTCAAGCAAGCGCCTCGCCGGGAATGCCCCAAAATACCGCAGAGCAACATTCGGTCAGCGTGTGACGGTTTCATTGGCCGTTTGAAGGCCAAAATTCGTTCCAAATTTGATGCTATTTCCGACATTTGTTGCTTTCATTCAATAAAAGTTAAAAAAAATGAATTTAAAATTATGGCGTTTGACTTTGTTACAGTTCTTTTTATCTCACCCTGTATGTTAACATCAGCATTAGGAAGATGATTCCTTAAACTCCCTTTTCTTTAACCCTTTCAATTCGAATTCGAGCTAATTTGAATGCTTTGAGTTGTGTTTTTCTATATGAAAACACACGTTTTATTGAAATTGTGCTATATTTTTTTTTTTTTTTTTTTTTTTTTTTTGGTAATGTAAACACACGTTAATTAGCAGTATTTCACAAAGAGCAAAAACAAAAACAACAACTTAGCCAACCCAAAGATAGGATGGATCTAGTAAACATCAATACGGCTACAGCTCAAAGAAATCGGAGGTGGGTTTGATAAACCGAAAACGAACACCAGGCTATTCATCTGAACACCAGGCTATTCATCTGAAACAAAGTATTTCGAAGCATTTCTGATGCCAGAATCAGAAAAAAAACTCATTCACCCAGTTTCGGTCAAAGGGTTTGTTTGGCTGAATTGTTTGCTTTTTGGGGCCAGATTCGATTGTTTGCGTTTTGTTTGTGACTGACTGACTGACTCGCAGAATAAAAAACACACACGTCTATATAAATACGTTGATTAACTAACACAAACGAAACACACAAAGAACGTCTGCCGTATTCCCAGCAATGAGCATGATTTGCAAATATTATCATGAATCAAATGACATACAAATCGTCGTAAGTGTGAACATACATACACACATACATCCATTCGTATGCGGGTATTTAGGTAGTCATACCCACCTTCCAAGCCAATAGAGTGAGTGGTGGCTCGCATCAAGAATAAGAAGAAGAAGAAATTCATATGCTGTTCCTGTTTTGCCAAAAGCTCCACTCGACCTGAAAGAAGGCCAAGAAGACGATGAGTGAGTGGAGAGCTGCTGCTTGCGATATGAGGTAGCTGGGAAATCATAAATCACTGCGATGATGGCAATGGTGATTTTTAGCTTTCATCGGAACATAAGTGCCGCACGTCTGACGATTGGGGATTTACATGCATATGTAATAAGGTACTAAGTACATTTGGTATTAGTTTTTGCACAAAGTTGTTCATGTTTATTCATGAAAATTAGAAGCGAAAAGAAATCGCTCCAAATCGAGCGAGACCAATGCGAATTTCTTTCCAAAGTTCAGTATTAATGTTTAATAGTTCCTAGTGACAATTTAGTCAATTAGGTGATATTGTAACCGTTTTAGTAGCTGGAGGACAAACACTCAAACGGCATAAAAAATATGGGCCTAGTTTTGGAATAAAAATAAAATAAAAAAGCATTCGTTCTATTTGAAAGGAATTTGGAAATTAAAAAAAAAATGAATAAAATCCGTTAAAAATTTGGTTAAAATCTCAAAAATACCGAATATTGCCGTTATATTGGGGTCTATACGAAGACGTGGACCAAATTTGCAACTTTTGTCATAGACCATTACAATATTCAAATATGAAACTCGAAAAAATTCCTGTGAACAATGTAGCTAAAATCCTCAAAATACCGCATGTAGGGAGGTACCGATATATGGGGCTATACGAGAACGTGGACCTGCATACACAATATTCTGTCATAGACTTAGTACCCATTACGAACTCTAAATACGAAATTTAAAACAACTCCGTTGAATAATGTCGCTAAAATCATCCAAATACCGAATTTTGGGAGGTACCGTTATATGGGGGATATACGATGTCATGGACCTGTATAGACAATACCCTTCCGAATACGCAGAAGGAACTCCTTGCGTGGATTTTCAGACAATTTCATTGAAAAATTTGGCTGCAGACGGACAGACAGGTCTAAATCGTCTTAGAATTTTACGCTGATAAAGAATGTATATACTTTGTTAGGTCTAAAATTGTTATTCGGATGGTAAAATAACACAAAGGCTTCACAAGTGGTAGATAACACTATAGCTCTGAAACCCACGATTACAATCATAGCAGAATTCATATATTCAGCACCATTCCTACACATATATTTAGTACATCTCGTACATGTTATGTGACCGGTTTTCAAATTTAGCTCCTTATCTAAAAGCTACAAAGTTACAGTCATCCAAAATACCATAATTCTAGTTCTTTTTCAACACCCTCTACCAAATTTAGTACCATATAAATATTTTTCGTGCGCCTTACAGTAGGAACTTCCAAATTCGACTACTTATCTAAACGCATCACAGCCGTCCTGATACCAAAATTTATAATACCACTCCTAGTCACCTGCTATGTGCTAAATGTGGTACCATTTTGTACTTTTTGTACACATTCCCCAAAAGACATTTTTCTATACTAAATTTTAACATTGGACCTTTTCCCAGGCATACAAGACCAAATTGTACCATTTTGTACAGTTTTTAAACTTAATACACGTTTACAAAACCACCTGCTACACTTAAAAAACTACCCCCGTAATAATCTCACGTCCCAAAAAGTGATTATAAAACCCAATTCCAGCTCTATCCCTTCCTCAAGTAAACATGAACATTTCCAACACCACTTTCAAATCCTAACCCTACACACTATCGGTGACTCCAATATCAACATTTCAATTTTCGAGCTTAAATTTAGTACATTTCAGTACTTTCCGTACACTTGTAGTGCGAATGTCCAAAAACGCTTTGATACATAGACTCCACCAGTCACCAACATTCCAAATTCAAGAGTTTTTATACCCTCATTTGATACGGCCAAAACGTGCCTCATCGAAATAACGGTTTTAGACCCTAGGTCTCTTTGGACCAAATCCGTTTCAGGACATTTGCAGTCGATCTAGCGAAGTCCGTCCGTCTGTCTGTCTGTCTGGCTGGTGCGCACGATAACTATCGAAGGGAGTATCCAATTTGATCTAAACTTGGTACATCGTAACATTATTCTAAAACTTAGATCCAATTCGGAGATGGGCAATATCGGTCCACGCAAAATGTACCTCCCCCACAAAAGGTCGAAATTTTCAAAAAATATATTTTCTGCACAGAAAGAGAAACGATAATCCGATTTTGCTCCAACTTTGCGTATCCTAATACTTGCGTCAGTGCTACGCCAGGTGCGAAAATGGACAATATCGGTCCACTACAGCAAGTACCTTCCACACAAAGAGTCAAAATTTTGAATAATTACAACTCGTATAAAATGTGATGTAAATTCCGATTGTCTTCAAATTTCACACATCCCAATATTTTTATCATCCAAATTTCAAGATCCAAATTCAAATGGGAGTACACACTTCCAGCTTTTAAATTTGGCATAGTAGTTTGCATTGTGTCTAGGTACCTCGGTACCTCCCGATATCCGGTTTTTTGATGGTTTCAGCCACATTTTCCAACGGATTTGTCTAAAAATTGGTATTTGCAGTTCGTTATGGGTTCTAGCTCCGGTGGCAGAACATTGTACATATTGATCCACGTTTTGGTATATCCACAATATATAGGGGTACCTTCCGATGTTCGGTATTTCGATGATTTTTTCCACTTTTTTCAATGGTTTTGTCTACAAAAAAGGTATTTGTAGCTCGTAATGGGTTCTAGTTCCGATGGAGGAAAATTGTACATATATGTGCATGTTTTCGAATAACGGTATCTCCCGAAATTCGGTATTTTGATAGTTTTATCCACATTTTTCCACAGATTTGTCTACAAAGTTATAGTTTCGTAATGCGTTCTAGCTCCGGTGGCAGAATATTGAATAGCTAGGTACACGTTTTCCTATAGCGCAGATATATCGGTTCCATGTGATATTCGGTATTTTGACGATTTTTTGCCTGTTTTCTTTACCCCAATGGTGGAGGATATTAGAAGTCCGACCCGGCCGAACTTCATGTCTTTTCTTGTTTTTTTACATAATCCCCATCCCATTATGGTAGTTTTGATTGAAAAACGAACATAATCCCCATAATTGTTATGAGGATTATGTCCATGGGGCATATTACAGGGAACCGAAAACATTTGTTAGGTTATTGATTTTGAGTAGTTTGAAGTTCTTTGCCTTCAAACCGATTGGGATATGGTTAAAATTTCCTCAGGTCTGAGCGTTAGAAACTACTTCGAGTTCGAAAACTGTACCTTTAATACGGAAATACCTAAATCCCACATGTTTAACATAACCTCAAGCTTATCTGTTATGATTGATTGATCCTTGGCAGATACACGTCGATAAGTGTCCTCTGATGTAAAACAATTTTGGTATTGATTTCTTCAGAGCCGTACTCCATTTCATCTTTATTCAGTACATCAATTTTTGTTTTTCCTTAGCCCTCCAAGTACGTCATAAGACAAACTGCATAACGTCAAAAGCATTTACAACACATCATGTATGGAGAGCTAGCTGTTGAGGATGAGGATGGTGAAGGCAAATGGAATGAAATGACCCACCGTTCATTTTTCTGACCTGTCAAATCGCCACTAAGCTTTATGGTCAAAACACACAAGTCATCACGTAGTCAATCTGGTAAATAAGTCTGTGCTTTGTATATTTACATTGGACTGAATAATGAATCCAGCCATGGCTGTGCAGTGCTGGACTGTGTATATGGTACTGTATTTATTTATTTATGCGCATACATACATCCATCCATATGTATGTGTAGGTAAATAATCAGTCATGTGTGTGTGTGTCATTCACAGTATGTACATATGGATAACCATGTAAATCACTGAAAGTTTGTTTTTCTGCTGTTTTGTTTCGTTTCGTCTTTTTTTGCTTCCTGGTGGACACATAGTATACTCCGACCAACATCAACATGCAGCAGTACCAGTACCAGCAGCAGCAGCACCACCACCATCCACTCCACTCAACATTACTTAGTAATGTTTAGTGCTTTGTCATCCATTTGATCCATTCCAGTCGTAGCCATCACCATCAGCGCTGATGTCTTCACCATTGAGTGTTTGCATGGCTATGTTTGTGTGTGAGTATGTGTGCGTGCGAGAGTGTCTGTGTGTGTGTGAAGGATAAAAATGATGGATTTTTGATTTGTTTCGCAAATACTTTGTAACAACAACAGCTTCAGCTGAGCTTTCTGGCACCAATTGGATGTGGGGTCAGCATCGGCAGTGGCCGTGGCAACATCATTGAATCGGCGACAACATCTTCATCATCATCACCAGCTGCTGTGGTGACTGATGTCTTATTTATGTTACCTCTCAAATGTGACCGATGTATGAGCAAACTTTTCTTGAATGTGTATGTGTGTGTGTGTGATATGCTTTGTTTTCTGTGAAACTTTTCATCTTCTCCCCCCTACTCCTACACCTCCTCCACCTACACTGACCTTAGACACGGTAGTCAGAAACAACAGCTTGACCAAACTTTTCACTTGATTAATTTATGTAGGAGTGTGGTGTTTTTGTTGTTTTTTCGTTCGGATTGGATTGAAATTTCTGTCTCAGTGGTACTTATTGACTGTCGTTAGGTGCATGTGGAACAGTTTAAAAATTTTCCAGAGATTTTCTATGAAATTAAATTATAAATATCGGTAAGTGGGGAAAATGTTTAATTTGCTTCAAGTACTGGCTTTTCCGCAGAAATCATTTCTCAACGTGGAAGAAAGATAACCAATTGCTATTAATTGATTTGAATACATTTTAATAAGTCAAATATTTATAGAAAATTAAGATAATACAAATTAAAATATAATAATTGGGAAGTACCGTAAAATATAACAATTGGGACGACACACCACACACATTAAAAATAAATAAAATAAAATTATAAATATATATAACAAAATGTATTATAATAAATAAAATTATACAGGGTGAGATGCAAAAACTGCAACCAATTTAAGACTGCTGTCATTTCTAAGCCACTCACCCGGCTGCTGTTAAAATTATTCCACTAACAGCTCATTATATTGTTTACAAGCGTACAAAAGCATTTTGGTGAGAATTTTCCAGAAAAGAAGTTATACGCGATCTAATTCAAGCCTGATAGTGTGATTTCTTTATATTTGACTGGAAAACCACAAGTGGCAATCGATAGATCACTCCAGCATTTAAATGTGAAAACATCTTTTGTGTCTCGTTATCGTGATACTGGTAACGTAGCCCGGAAATAGACGGAAGAAAACAGCAGCATCAGCAGAAATGGTTCGAAAAGTAAAGAAGCGACTTGATCGAAACCCGCGTCGCAGTGGCCGAAATATTCCATTCGGCAAATAATGAAAAATTAGCTCGGGGTAAAGCCATTGAAATTCCAAAAAGTGCAAGAACTTAGACCGCAACAGAAAGAAAATAAACTCAAAATAGCCAAAGAGTTGCTTCGCTTGGCCGAAAGTGGTGAGCTGCCGAATCTGGTTTTCTCCGATGAGAAAACATTCGTTGTCCAACAGTTTCTAAAAAATAAAAAAAAGATCGTGTTTACTTGTTAAAGAGGTCAGCTGAAAATGTGCACCTTTGGCTGGCCACCAGAACTCAAGCGCCGGCCATGGTGATGGTGTGGGCCGCCATAACAGACAGACAGATTATCGCGAAAATATTCTAGAGGTTGTATTAAAGACTTGGACACGCAAACATTTTCGCCGCAGGCCTTGAACATTCCAACAGGACTCAGCACCATCGCACTCAGCATGAGCCACCCAAGAATGGTTACAAAATGAGGTTCCTCGCTTCATTCCCAACGCACAATGGCCACCAAAATCTCCAGATACCAATCCCTTGGACTATTGTGTCTGGAGTATTTTTGAAAGCAAGGTTGGCACTAAAAATGCCAAAGTGTCGATCACCTCAAGTTTGAAGGCCATAATTCGTGCCAAAGGTGACCAATTCGAACAAATCTAAACTTATTCTAAAATTTGATGATATTTCCGACATTTTTTGCTTTTTTTCAATAAAATTTAAAAAAAAAATTAAAAATTATAGGTTTGGCTTTTTTGCAGTTTTTTTAATCTCACCCTGGACACTACAACACTATGTGTTGGTTTTTTATACATACACCTTGAAATATCTCACCGAGCTGAGTCAATATAGCTATGTATGTCCGTCCGTGTGTCTGTCCGTCTGTCCATGTTACTTTTTAATCACGCTTCAGGTCGCAATTATGGCCCGATCTTCACGAAATTGAAAATGGAGGTGGGTTTAGGGTCAGAATAGAGCCCTATTGTTGCTGAAGATGATCGCAAAATATTTAGGAGTTGAAATGGGCCTAAAACTGAAAAATTTCCTGATTTTTCTTTTGTTCTCCAGACCACAAATGAAAAACAATCGACGCGGAATTTAGCATGGAGTTTAAGTTTAGAGCTGGGCAGAAGCCTACCAATTTTGGCGACCATTAGACTCTAAATTGTATATAAGAAAATACGAAAATATCCACTATGCAGTGACTGTTTTTAATTTCGACCAAATCATCACCTCCGACCATAACAGAAAAGCTGATAGCCAAGATATCGGATATATAGCATAATAGGTACAATATATATGTAAAAGAAATATATCTTATTTATTCTGCTTATAAGTCACGAACCGCTTCGCAATTCTCATCAATTCAGAATGGTCTATAGCGAGAAAAGGATAAAATCTAAGAAAATCGGGGAAAAATATTTTTGAATTGTTCTTTTTTTGAAGTTTTTCTGCAGGTCGCAATTACCGTCCGATCCTCACGAAATTTTGCATAAGGCTAGGGTTAGGGTCAGAATTATAGGCTTGTTTTTTAAGATGAAGATTCAAATGGACCAAAAGAAATAAATTTTCCTGATTTTGCAGTCGCTCTACAGGCCATAATTGAAAACCAATCGACACGAAAATTTACATTAGAATGGAGTTTAGGACAGGGAAGAATCTACCATTTTAGATGATGGATGGATGATAAAAGGAATATATCTTATTTATTCTGCTTATAAGTCAACAACCGCTTTGCAATTCTCATCAATTCATAATGGTCTATAGCGAGAGAAGGATAAAATCTTAGAAAATCGGGAAAAAATATTTTTGAATTGTATTTTTTCTTAAGTTTTCTGCAGGTCGCAGTTATCGTCCGATCCTCACTAAATTTTGTATAAGGCTAGGGTCGCTCTACAGGTCACAATCGAAAACCAATCGACACGAAAATTTACATGAGAAGTTAAGGACAGCGAAGAATCTACCATTTGGATGACCATTGCATATTTGGTTGTAAAATGGACACAACTTTCGAGTGAAATTGTTTTGAATACCACATGGTCGACCCCGCACGGCTATAGCTTTTGCTTACTTGTTACGACGAAGGTAAATCGGACGAAGATATATTTGGGAACTATATCTAAAGTTTGACCGATTATATCCAATTTCAATCGTCGTCCTTGGGTAAAGTTAGTGACTTGTGCAAAGTTTCTTCTGGATCGGGCAATTACTTTTTTTACAAAAATATATGGACAGGCGGAGGACGGACGGTCGGACATGCAAAAATCGACTCCTGACCTCCTTGTAGAGTAGGATATAAATATAAATATTCCTTTGATTTCAATTGAATTAAAAAATCCAAGTAAAGACATCATCCGCCATAAAGAAAAAACATTTTCAATATTTCAGTTATTTCAACATTCTATCATTAAATTTCAATGCTTTTCAATTAATCAATGAGCATGAATGAGTTCGTTTCGACAGGGTGAATGTGCTGCATCACATGCCAGCAAATGTTTTGACGGCGATAAACAATTTTTCACCGATACTTTGGTGACATTTCAATTTCAGGCGAAAGTCATGGCAGTCAAAATAAAGTTTATCAATGTTCATCATTAACAACAACAACAACAACAACAGCAACGGCAGCAGCATCAGTAACAGGGACATTCACCTACAACAATAACTGCAACAATTCCGACACACTTAACACAAATGTGTGACCTAGAAATGCCAAGGACATTTATCCTGCCACAATCGCAGCCTAAACGACGAATAAGTAACTGCCATTGCCTTAAACATTTTCATTTAACAAACCCAGAGATGGGAGTACCGAGATAATTATGTTGTTGTCTGTGTGTGCGAGTGCGAGTGTGAGTGTTTTTATGTAATTGCTTATAACAGAATTTTGTAAAATAAATATGTTTGTGTGGGTTTTCCCATTCATTTCGTCTTAATTACAAAACAATGATGCATAAGAGATGTTCGGGTGCCCAGAATGGATGCTGTGGTCGGAGCCGGATGAATGTAGATATAAATAAATGCAGCAGCGGCGGCAGCAGGAAGTGGTGCTAAAAGGGAATACAAGCAGGACAAAATTTAAATTTAATATACTTATCTAAATTTGATAAAAGTACATAAACAAATTAAGTACAGAACAAATTACATACAAACACAAACAGGGAAACTGCCAACCCACAATTCTGCAAACATACAAACCAACGAATGGAAGGGAAAGCAAGCCAAAGCAAAGGAAAGCAGCAAAAACGAATTCAAATGCAAAGGAACTTCACCGGCACAGATTGTTAAATCATATTTCTGTAGAGTTCAGTTCTAAGTAACTTGGTTAACTGACTAGTTTTACATTGGTGGTGTACCCCCCAGCCGCCCATCCGCACCTCCCCTTTTATCGCAAAGGTATAATAAGTTTAGATTTGTTTTAAAAAAAATAACACCTTCTGTAGTGACTGTGGCAGTGGCAGCAGAAACAGCAGTGGTAAAAGCAATAGCTTGGGGGCCAAGAAAAAAAA